>NC_132789.1:37365486-37695764 GCF_048418805.1 Vulpes vulpes | reverse complement strand
CGCGACGCCCGGGACGCCGGCCGGCCTCAGCACCCTTGGCAGACCTCCCCGCAAACCGGGCCCCACACCGCTGGGGCCCAAGGCACGCGCGACCCCCGCCGCGGGGGACCCGTCCGAACCTCCGTCCGTCCATCCGCCGGTCCGTCCGTCCGTTCATCCGTCCGGTCCAACCCGGAGTCACGACCCGGGGAGGCGCCCCCAGGCGGGAGCTGGCCCGACCCTTGCGCGCCCGCCGCGCCACCGCCGGCGGCGACTCCGCCCGGGAGCGGGCGGGGGCCCGGACAGACAGCCAGCCAGCCAAGCCAGCCGCTCGCGCGGCGCACACGCAACACACACGGGGTGGCTGGCGTGGGGGGGGGCGGGCCGCCCCAACCCCCTCCCCCGGCCGCGCGCACACTCGCACACGCACGCGGGCAACACACCCCGCACCGGACGCCGGCCCGGCCCGACGGTATCCTCCCCCATCTCGGAGGGGGGAGGCGCAGGCCGCGGTAGGCAAAGAGCGGCGCTCTGCCCAAACACGTCGCGACGGTAGTCAACCCCGCGTCGGTGGCCACACTACACGCGCAGAGGAGGGGCAGCCGCTGGGGGCTCCGGTACCCCAAGGCACCCTCTCGGATCGCTAGAGAAGGCTTTCTCACCGAGGGCGCATCGCCCCCCCCCCCTTCGTCCCCCCAAACGGGCCCCACCAAACGGCGCTCCGGGGCCGACAGGGCTCGCGGGGCGGGCGCAGGTCTCCAGCAAGGGACAGGCACAGGGCAACCCCGAGCGCTCGCGGCCGGTGCCCCCTCGAGGACACCACCCTCCACCTCGCCCGAGCACGGCGCGGCCACGTCACCGCCCAGAGGGGAGAGCTCCCCGCCTCCCGCGAGGCGGGCGAGACCGAGGAACGGAGACGGGGGCACGACCCGTGCCAGGAGAGAAGGGCAGCCCCTCGGGCTGGCCAAGCGCCCGGGGCGCTGGCTCGGCCCACCGCGGGCGCTCACGCGTCCCCACCAAGTCCTCCGAGTCACACCGCCCCCACACCACCCCCGCCGGCGCGGCGAGGGGGAGGGGAGAGGGAAGGAAGACGAGGCGCCCGGGCCCCCGCCAGGGGCACGGGTGCGCCTCCCTTGCCGACTTCCGCCACCCGCTCCTCGGACGCGCCACCGACGGCGGCGGCGGCCCGAGGGGAGTCGACGGGGAAGGAAACGACGCCACCGCTCGGCCTCAGGCACCTGAGGCGACCTGGAGCGCTCCAGGGGCACCACGGAGGGCCGGGCGCAACGCGCTCAAGCGCGCCGAGGCCGGGCGGTGAGCAGCGCGGCGTCGGGCAGGCCCTCCCCGCGAAGGGGAGGGCCGCTCGCCACGGACCCAGGCCTTCAGGAAAGGCCGGCGAGAGTGTCCGCCGCGTCAGAGGACCCCGGTCCCGCCAGCGCCGCGAGGCAAGAAGGCGGGAGGGCGGGGTCGGGCCGGAGTCCGCACCACCCCCAACCCCGGCGCGCGCCCCCCCCCGCGCACCCGCCGTCACGACGGCCGGGCGTGGAGGAGCCGGGGAGGGAGGGGCCCGCGGGCAGAACGAGAAGAGCGGTCGCATCCGCCATGGATGCCCGTCCCTCGTCTGACGCGGCTTAGGCCCGGCCCAGGAGAGCACGAGATCACCACATCGATCGGCAGCAAGCTGCGGCCCCGAGGGGGCTTCCCGAGGAGCAAAAGCCCAGCGAGGACGGCGACCGGGGGGACCTGCTTCCGCCTCACCGGCAGCCCCTCGACCCCCAGGGGGCAGGAGCGACCGGACAACCCCAGAGACAGCGGGGGACGCCTGACACGCGGCACGGAGCCTTGCGGGACAGGGGTTGTCACAGCCAACAGCCGGGTGCCCACGGCATGGAGCGCACGGGGGTAAAAGACCCACCGCCACCTGCCCACACCGCCCTCCCTCGGGTGCCAGAGACCGGAGGGTGACACCACGACCCGGGCCACCTGGAGTTCAGCGCGAGAGCCGGCGCGCAGGCCCAGGCGGACGGCTCAGGCTCCAGTGAGCGAGGACAGGGACCGGCTCGGCCGCGCGGTCAAGCCCAGAACCCCACACGCGCCCAGAGGCCCACATCTCCAAGGCGAGCGACGGACCGACTGTCTTTTCCGTCTGCCTGTCTGTCGCCGAAACACAACGTGTCAGGACCTACCTGGCAACAAAAAATGTTCATTTCGGGCGAGAAAATAGCCGCGCCTGCTGGCGGGGACCAGCCACAGGTCACCGCGACCTCCCGGGACCGTGGCACGGCCACTGTCCCCAAAACCTGCCCCACGGCGCCCCCCCACCCCCACCCCACGGAGCCCCCCGGGCTATCTGGTCGACCCAGGGTGGGGAGGGGGGAGGGGCGATACGCGGGAGGTGGAGATGGCCACGCCGCCACGCCGCCACGCCGCCACGCCGCCACGCCAGTGATCTCCAAGAGGAGACTGAAAAATCATCAAAGTTCTCCGGAGGCACCGTGCGGAGGCCGTCCCCCGCGGCTCTCAGGACCGCCCCGTGCCTACCGCCGTCCCCAACCCCGGCTCGGGCCAGGGGAGGTGGAGGGACACGCGGGCAGAGGCAGCCTCACCGGGAATCGCCACCGGGGCCGGCCGGCCGGCCCACCCCCGCGTGGCACCCGGTCCGACCGGGACCCACCTCCGCAGCGGACCTCGGAAAACGGGGAGAAAATCGCGTCCGACGCCCGGGACCCCCACACGTGCCCGCAGCCGGGTCTGTCGCGCCACCCACGGGCTTCCCCTCCAGGCTCGGACCGGTCCCCGTCGCCAGGGCGTGACAACGGGAGACAACCGCGTGACACGGAAGGCCCGAAGATCGCCCGGAGCCACAGGACGGACGGCGGGACACACCCTGTCCCCTTCCCCCGAGGCGGCCCAGGTCGGTCCTCGCGGGCGGAGGAGGAGCCACCGGCGGGTGCTGGTCGACCCACCCAGGCGGCCCACACGCCCTCCTCCGGGAGCGAGGCGGAGGCGACAACAGCGACAGCGGCGACAGCGACACTCCCTCGCAGCTCTGGAGGTCCAATCTCCGGCGAGCGCATCGCGCGCTGATGCCCCGGCGACAGCCAGACGCCCGCGCCGGGGCCGCCCTCCTCCTGGAACTCGGCCCCGGGAAACCGCCACCAAAGCCTGTTCCTTGCTGTCGCCTGTTCCTTGCTGTCGCCGCCGAGCCTCCGGAGGGGACACGCTCTATAAAAGCGGCCGCCAGGTGGCACCCGACAACCGGCGCGAACGACAGCGGGACAGATCCGGGCGGCGAGGCCGTCAGGACGCCTCGGATCTCGCCTCTCGGCCCGGGGACGGGCGGAGGGCCCCGGGAGCACTCCTAGGACAGCAACGGATGCACTGTTTTTTCTCGTGTCCTTCCTTTTTCTTTTTAGGATTTAATTTGTATATTTAGAAGAGGAAGGAAGGAGGGAGGGAGGGAGGGAGTCCACGAAGGAGGTCTGAACCAAAGGCGCTGGAGAGGACGGTGTGTGTCCCCCCCCCCCACCACCACCACCACCTTCACCTCCACCCTCTTGGTGTCTGGGACCTGACACACAACCACCCGCCCCCCACCCCCACCCCCACCCCCCCACCCTCACCCCCGAGGAGGAGGACGACCTTGACGGCGGCGGCAGCGGACCGAGGAACCAACGGGGAGGAACCAACCGGGAGGCCGACTACATCAATTGCCAGTCTGGGCTGAGGACTAGTCACATTCATGGTGAAAGTCCGGACCCAGAGTTGATCAGGGCAAGCCAAGAACCCAGACCAGGAAAAACTGGCTTCCCTGGGGCCTGCCGAAGAAGGTGCTCTCCCCTGATCCCGCCTCTCTAGGTCAGGAACAGACCAAGCCACATCAGCTTAGAGGAAACGCCATGCAGCCCACGCTCTGGTCTCTTCTCAGGCCCAACGTAGGTGATCTCGAGCAGCATTTGAGGTTCTGTCCCTCTGGGTTCTATCTGCATTGGGGACGTTGGCGGACGACTCCATGGCATACTGATCTTCTAAAAGCTCCGAGTGGAGAGAAATGCTGGTGTTGCTCAGCTACTGGAATGTGTTGAAGTTGCCAATGCTCTGCCCCGCGTCCCAACCAACCAATGATATTTTGAAGCCTAGAACCTTTTTCTGTGTGGTCCCTGAAGTCCTTTGTCCTGCACAACTTCCCGAGGGGATGGGTGTCTCTGGGCTGAGCGCCAGACCCTGTTCTTCCCAGTGGCCCGTGGTTTGGAAGCCGACTACAGTGCCCATCCTCATGTCTCTGGGGTGGAAAGGAATCATCCACCCTGACCCCGGGTGAGGCCTGCCTGGACCGTGCTGACGCCCCAGGAAGGCAGAACGGATACTTTTGTCCAGTCCCCGCTGCGATCCTTCCGGGGTAGAAGCGTCTCAGACAACACAATCGTTTCCCGTCTCTACCTGTTGTTCAGCACGGGCCCGGAGGGTCCTGGGCCGGCAGTTCCACGGGTGACTCTCCGCCCCATACACAGCACAGGGCCCGAGGCTCGCCTCGACTACCGGCATGTTTTGGGAATGTCACTGCTCCTCTCGGAGCTTCCTTTTCCTCCTCTGGGAAGGGCTGTGGAAGACGATGAACCTCAAGGGAGAGAGGGAGGGAGGGAGGGAGGGAGGGAGGGAGGGAGGGAGGCCACGAAGGAGGTCTGAACCAAAGGCACTGGAGAGGACGGTGTGCCCCCCCCCTCCCCCGCACCACCTTCACCTCCACCCTCTCAGTGTCTGGGACCTGAACCCCCCCCCCCCAAATACTTGTCTATTGGGTTGAATGAGAAGAGGTTGTGGAAGAGGAACTCCATGGGGGGGGGGGGAGGCTCAAAGAACATAAGGATTTTCTCTTTTCTTTTCTTCTTTTCTTTTCTTTTCTATAACACAATCTGTTTCTCCAGAATTCTCCTGCTCATGCTCCACTTCCTGTCCTTGAAGAGAAGAATGTCATTCACTCCCCTCCTGGCGCTCCCCTCCAAGGCACCTTCCAGGGGCAGGAGAGGGGGTGTGCTTCTCTTCTCAGAGGAAAAGGAGGGGAGTCAGCAGGACCTTCTTTCACCTGGGGGGGTGGGGGGAGCGGCGGTGTGCCTGTGTTTCTTTGCTGCTGCTGCTACTCTATCAAAGTGTCTCCAGGTAGGGAGGCCGGGGTGGCTCAGCGGCTGAGCGCCTGCCTTTGGCCCAGGGCGTGATCCCGGGGTCCTGGAATCGAGTCCCACAGCGGGCTCCCTGCATGGATGGAGTCTCCTTCTCCCTCTGCCTGCGTCTCTGCCTCTGCGTGCGTCCGTGCGTGCGTGCGTGTGCGTGCGTGCGCGCGCGCGTGCGTCTCATGACTACCTAAATAAAATCTTCAATCAATCAATGTGTCTATGATTCAAAACAGTAATCTGGTTTCCTTCGTATCCAAGTCATATCTCAGATTTGACTTTTGACAGGAGAAGGGAGGGCGGGCCACATTTTCTTCTGCCGTGGCCTGGCGTGGCGTGGCGTGGCGTGGCAGAGAAAGAGAAGATGGGCGGGCACAGACCTGTGCATATTCTTCTCTGTCTGTCGTGGGGGTGAGCAGAGGAATCGGATTCGGCTCTCACGGGATGGGGTCTAATTTCTCCGTGGACAATTGGGCAGAATGTCAGGCGAACAGAGGACGAGTAATGGTCAGAAGACGTCTCATGGACAACAAGATCGGCTATAGATGCTGGAGTTTCCAGAGCAATGATTTCATCAGAGGCATGTGAATGCCAAAGACTTCCAGGGAGCATGTTTGTAGACGCCTCGGCCTGTAGGTCCTTTCAAATGGACAGTGCTCCCATCAGGTCAGTCACGTTAGCATATCTTCTCCAGCTCCCGCGAGCAGTGTGGTCATGCAATTCTACTTTGGGCCTAACGGGGGATGAGACCGTGCCACAGAAAGGGAGACAGCATCAAGTCCTTGAGCCTAAGGCATGTCTAAGACAGTGACTCTCTAAAGTACATGGAGGCAGAAGGAGGCCAGCTGGAGTTTTGTTGTGTGGGTTGCGTATCTGTGGCAATGGGGTGGGTGTGGGTGGCTGATGTTTGTTTTCTGGACGAAGTGAAAGAACCCTTTGAGTGCAAGTATTTGCAGAAGGGGTCCGGCGGGATGGGAAGGTGTGGGTCAGTCCATTCACCGAGAAAACCGGAGACTTGGCCTTTTTAAGAACTAGGCAACGGAAGGAGTATAGCTTGGCTCATCGCAGCAACTGGCAACTCAGCAGAAACAATAGAACATTCCCAGAATGAATGGAGTTTGCAGGAGCCAACGTGAGCATGCCCCACCACCCTCCGCGGGTGCGTCCGTGTAAACACACACACACACACACACACACACACACACACACACACGCCTTCCATTCCCAAATCCACCAGAGGACTCAGGGTGGGTTGGGGGCGGGGATGGAGGGTGGCGGGTGGCAGAAGGGAGGTTCAGGGCCATCCATTCCAATGGCCCTCATTCAATCATTTCATTCAAATGCACATGGTTGTCTGTTAAAGTCCGAGCCTGGGACTTCTCTCCATTGAATGGCTTTCTGCACCTCCCCCAACCCTCAGGCTGCGGCTCCCAAACTGTGGGGGAGGGGACAGAAGAGAAGAGAAGAGGAGGGGAGGGGAGGGGGAAAGAGAAGGGCAAAGAGGATGTATGAAGAACTCACATTGTTTGGGGTCCAAAAGCGACCCCCCCTGGTTTCCTGACCCGGGAAACCCCAATAAACCCTTTGGGAATCAATCCTGGATGTGGAGGATGCCATCTCACTCTAATGCCTTCCAGGGGTGGGGGTGCATCTGGGAGGGCATGGCATGGCGGGGTCTGGTGAATCTGATGGGGAGTTAAACACATGACCGTGGTGTCTTAGGGTCCAGAGGCCAAACACAGGCATGGAGTGTTAAGGGCGAAGGACTAAGGGAGGCCTGGCCAGGGACAGTTCTGACTCATCAACCCTGGGTGAGGGCCCAACAAGCACACTCTTTCCTCTGAAGCGAAGGGCCAGCAGTTTCCTGGTTCCCCATCGACCTGTCCTCCCTCTCGCACCCACTTCCCAAGGGAAATCCTCAGTCTCATTCGAAGTAGTCACCGGCTGTGTCACAAGCCACCTTCTGTCTACTAAAAGGAGTAAGGAAGATGGACAAACATGAACCAGCCCGACAGATGGCACCTCCGCACGGAGGGGTTGGGGGGTGGGGCTGTCCCCGGACAAAACGTGACTCTGAGCTTGAAAACATGAAAGGGCAGAAGCTTCCGCCCCGGGCCCACCCCCCCCCCCCACCCCCGCAGGCCCGCTCAGTCGGAAGAGCACTCAACTTTTGATTGCAGTCAGGCTTGTGAGTTCGAGCCCTACGCTGGGTCTAGAGATGATGAAAAATGAAGGAACGAACTCTCAATAACTTAAGTACGAATGGGGCGCCTGGGTGGCTCAGCGGTTGAGCGTCCAGGGATCCCCGGGTGGCTCAGCGGTTTAGCGTCTGCCTTCAGCCCAAGGCCTGATCCTGGAGACCCAGGATCCAGTCCCACGTCAGGCTCCCTGCATAGAGTCTGCTTCGCCCTCTGCCTGTGTCTCTGTCTCTGTGTCTCTCATGAATAAATAAATAAAATATTTTAAAAAAAAGAAAGAAAGAAAGAAACGACTACAACATTCCATTGTAGGTGACGTCTATTTTTCTTTTTTACCACAACTGGGAAAACAAAACAAAACAAACAACAACAACAACAAGACCCCCCCCCCCCCCCACCACCACCACCACCACCACCCCACCCTGTCCTTGGCTCAGCGTAAGGGAATTCCTGGGTCAGGTTGAAAGAGGGGGAGGGGGTGATATCCTGTCGTCCGCAGTGTGGAAAACCAGGGTTCAGCAACCTGGAATTGTTTCCTCTTCCTCACCAGGTAGACAGACGTGGTCACTGTCATCATCCCTGCAAAAGCAAGGCAAGAGGGAAGAACCTCAACATTTCCAAGCACCTTGTAGGGGCACCTGGGAGGCTCGCTGGGGTTAAGCAGCTGACTCTCGGTTTCGTCCGCCAGGAGGTGGCACTCTTGACTCGCCCAGTGAGGCCGTGGCGACCTCTGGAAGGAAGGTATCAGGCTCAGGGTTTCCGAGGGGCTCGGCTGGCTCCCCGAGAAGTGGATCTGAGTGTCTCCAGGCTGTCTGATCCTATCTGAGTCTTAGGATGCGATTCCAGGGGCCCGTGGCCCGCTCGGTCAGTAGAGAGCACGACTCTTGACCTCCAGGTCGTGAGTGGGAGCCCTACGTTGGGAGTAGAGATCACTCTGAAAAATAAACCTGGGGGGGGGGGGCGGGGGGCGGCGGAGGAAGAGAAGAGAAAAGAAAAACAGATGCCATTGCACTCAAGGAAGGCAGGCCTTGGTGATACAAGGGATTCTTCCAAGAGTGGCCGGTTACAATGAGAACGTATTCCCACAGAACAGACCTCACGCAGATGATTGGCAATTGCCATAAAAGAAAGATAACTCATTAGAAAAAGAGAGAGAAAGAAAAGAAAAGAAAAGAAAAGAAAGAAAAGAAAAGAAAAGAAAGAAAAGAAAAGAAAAGAAAAGAAAAGAAAAGAGATAACTCACTGAGAGTTTCTGAACACTGACGGGTCACAGGTAGGGAGAAAAGATAAGGATTTTGAAGATTTTTTTTTCTTTAGATTTTATGTATTTATTCATGAGAGATACAAACACACAGAGAGATAGAGAGAGAGAGAGAGAGATTGAGAGAGAGAGAGAGAGAGAGATTGAGAGAGAGAGAGAGAGAGGCAGAGACACAGGCAGAGGGAGAAGCAGGCTCCATGCAGGGTCTCCAGGATCACGGCCTGGGCTGAAGGCAGCGCTAAACCGCTGAGCCACCCGGGCTGCCCAAGGATAAGGATTTTAATTTGTTTACAATGTCACACATTCCTAAAATTTCTCTAAGGTATAGATATCTCTACAAAGTTTCCTTCAAACTGGAAGAGCAAACATGAGGGGATCAGCAGTGATTTGAACAAGAGTCCTTTAAAAAGGGTCATCAGGATGCCTGGGTGGTTCAGTGGTGGGAGCGGCTGCCTTTGGCTCAGGGTGTGATCCTGGAGTCCCGCATGGGTCTCTCCTTGCAGAGCCTGCTTCTCCCTCTGCCTGTGTCTCTGCCTCTCTCTCTCTCATTGTGTCTCTCGTGAATAACTAAATAAATCTTTAAAAAACAAAAACAAAGAAACCAGTCATCATTGTCTTTCGCTCTTTTCAGTTCCATGTTGTTCCTTTTAGTTCTGTTTTTTTAAGATTTTATTCATGTATGAGAGAGAGAGAGAGAGAGAGGCTCTCTGGGCTGCGACCTGGCTGGCGGCGACATGGCCAAGCGCACCAAGAAGGTCGGGATCGTGGGCAAATACGGGGCGCGCTACGGGGCCTCGCTCAGGAAGATGGTGAAGAAGATCGAGATCAGCCAGCACGCCAAGTACACCTGCTCCTTCTGCGGCAAGACCAAGATGAAGAGGCGGGCGGTGGGCATCTGGCACTGCGGCTCGTGCATGAAGACGGTGGCCGGGGGCGCCTGGACCTACAACACCACTTCTGCTGTCACAGTGAAGTCTACCATCAGAAGACTGAAGGAGTTGAAAGACCAGTAGAAGCTCCACCATTTGAAACATGGCTCGCCTACAATAAATGGGTTAATTTATATAATAAAATTAAAAAAAAAAAAAGAGGCCCTAACCCTAACCCTAACCCTAAAGCTAACCCGTACCCTAACACTAACCCTTATTCTAACCCTAACCTAACCCTAACCAGAACCCTAACCCTAACCCTAAACTTAACCCTAAGCCGTAACCTAAACCTAACCCGAACCCTAACCCTAACCCGTAACCTTACCCTAACCCTAACCCTAAACCTGTTCCCAAGCCCTAACCCTAATCCGTACCCTAAACCAAACCCTCACCCTAATCCTATCGCTAAACCGAACCCTAACCCTAATCCTAACATGAACCCTAACCTGTACCCTAACGCTAGCCCTATGAGTACCCTATGAGTAACCCTTACCTGTACCCTAACGCTAGCCCTCACCCTAACCCTAAACCTAACCTAACCCTAACCCGTACCATAAACCTAACCCTAACCCAAACCCAAAACCCTACTCTAACCCTAACCCTAAACCTAACCAGTACCCTAACCCTAACCCTAACCCGTACCCTCAGCCTAACCCTAACCCGTACCCTTACCCTAACCCGTACCCTACCCTAACCCTAACCCGTACCCAAAGCCATACACTAACCCTAAACCTAACCCTAACCCTAAACCTAACCTTAACCCTAACCAGACCCTAAACCTAACACTAACCCTAACCCTAAACCCTACTCTAACCCTAACCCTAAACCTAACCAGTACCCTAACCCTAACCCTAACCTGTACCCTAACCCTAAACCATACCCTAACCCTAAAGCTAACCCTAATCCTAAACCTAACCCTAACCCGTAACCTAACCCTAACCATAACCCGTACCCTAACCATAACCCTAACCCGTACCCTAACCCTAACCCGTACCCTAACCCTAAACGTAACCCTAACGAGTACCCTAACCCTAACCTTTACTCTAACCCGTAAAGTAACCCTAACCCTAAACCTAACCCTAACCTGTATCCTAACCCTAACCTTAACCCTAAACCTAAAACTAACCTGTACCCTAACACTAACCCTAACCCTAACGAGTACCCTAACCCTAACCCTAAACCTAACCCGTACCCTACAACTGACCCTAACCCTAACCAGTACCCTAACCCTAATCCATACCGGACCGTAACCCGTACCCTAACCCTAACCCGTAACCTCAATCTAACCCTAACCCTAACCTGTACCATAACCCGTACCCTAAACCTAACTCTAACCCGTAACCTAACCCTCAGGCTAACCCTAATCCGTACCCACACCCTAACCCTAACCAGTACCCTACCCCTAACCCGTTCCCTATTCCCTACCCTAACCCTAACCCGTAACCTAACCATAACCCTTATTCTAACCCTAACCCATACCCTAACGGAAACCCTAACCAGTACCCTAACCCTAACCTTAACCCTAACCCGTTCCCTAAACCTAACCCTAACCCTAACCCGTAACATTACCCTAACCCTAACCCTAACCCTAACCTGTACCCTAACACTACTCATATCCCGTACACTAACCTAACGCTAACCCTAACCCTATCGCTATCCCGTACCATAACTCTAAACCTAACACTAAACGTAACTCGTACCCTAACGTGTACCCTAAAAGTAACCATTACACGTACCCTAACCCTAGCCCTAACCATAACCCTAAACCTTACTTAACCATAACCCGTACCCTAAAACTAACCCTAACCCTAAACCCTACTCTAACCCTAAACCTAACTCTAACCAGTACCCTAACCCTAACCCTATCCCGTACCCTAACCCTAACCCTATCCCGTACTCTTAACCTAACTTTAACCCTAACCCGTACCCTACACTAACCCTCACCCATACCGTAAGCCGTACACTAACCCTAACCCTAAACCATACCCTAACCAGTACCCTAAACCTAACCCTAATCCTAACCCTAAACCTAACCCGAACACTAACCCTAACCCTCAGCCAAACCAGTTCCCTAACCCTAATCCTAACCCTAACCCGTAACCCAACCCTAACCCTAACCATAATCCTAACCCGTACACTAACCCGTACCCTAACCCTAACCAGTACCCTAACCGTAAACCGTACCCTAACCCGTACCCTAACCCTAACCCTAACCCTAAACCGTACTCTAACCCATACCCTAACCATAACCCTAACCCATATACTAACGCTAACCCTAACCCTGACACTAACCCTAACCCGTACCCTAACCTTACCGTAACCCTAACCCAACCCCTACCCTAACCCTAACCAGTACCCTAACCCTAAACCTAAACCTAACCCGTAACCTAAACCTAACCCTAATGCGTACCCGAACCCTAACGCAAAACCAAACCAGTACCCTAACCAGAACCCTAAACCTAACCCGTACTCTAACACTAACCCTACCCTAACCAGTACCCTAACCTTAACACTAACTCGTAAACTATCCCTAACCCTAACCCTATCCCTAATGCCTACCCTTACCCTAACCCTAACCCTAACCCATACCCTAACCCTAACCCTAACACTAACCCTATCCGGTACCCTAACCCGTACCCTAACCGTAACCCTTACCCGTACCCTAACACTAAACCTAAACCTAACCCGAACTCTGAAATTAACCCTAA
The DNA here is from genome assembly GCF_048418805.1 of Vulpes vulpes. Lineage (NCBI taxonomy): Eukaryota > Metazoa > Chordata > Mammalia > Carnivora > Canidae > Vulpes > Vulpes vulpes. The sequence goes on along the minus strand of NC_132789.1, from coordinate 37,683,521 downwards.
CCTGTACCCTAAACCTAACCCTAACCCAAACCCTATCCCGTACCCAAAACTGTACCCAGCCCTACCCTAACCCGTAACCTAACTCTAACCCTAACCCCTACCCAGCCTTAACCCTAATCTAACCCTTACCCTAACCTGTCCCCTAACTCGTACCCGAACCCTAACCCTAACCCTTACCCTAACCCTAAACCTAAGCCGCACCCTAACCCTAACCAGGACCCTAACCCTAACCCTAACCCTAACCCGTACCCTAACCCTAACCCGTACCATAAATCGTACCCTAACCCGTACCCAGCCTAACCCTAACCCGTAACCTACCCTAACCCTAACCCTACCCCTAACCCATACACTCACCCTAACCCTAACCCGAACCCTAAACCTAACCCGTACCCTAACCCTAACCCTTACTCTAACCCTAACCCGTGCCCTAACCCTAACCCTAACCCGTACCCTTACCCTAACCCTAACTTGTACACTAACCCTAACCCTACCCGTACACTAAACCTATTCCTAACCCTATTGCTAACCCGTACCCAAACCCTAACCCTGACACTAACCCTAACCGGTACCCTAACCCTAACCCTAACCCGTACCCTAACCCTAACCCGTACCCTAACCCGTACCCTAACCCATACCCTAACCCTAACCCTAACCCGTACCCTAACCCTAACCCGTACCCTAACCCATACCCTAACCCGTACCCTAACCCTAACCCTAACCCGTACCCTAACCCTAACCCGTACCCTAACCCTAACCCGTACCCTAACCCGTACCCTAAGCCTAACCCGAACCCTAACCCGTACCCTAACCCTAACCCTCTAACCCTAACCCTAACTAACCCTAACCCTAACGCTAACCCTAACCCGTACCCTAACCCTAACCCGTACCCTAACCCTCTAACCCTAACCCGTACCCTAACCCTAACCCTAACCCGTACCCTAACCCGTACCGTAACCCTAACCCTAACCCTAACCCGTACCCTAACCCTAACCGAACCCGTAACCTAACCCTAACCCGTACCCTAACCCGTACCCTAACCCTAACCCGTACCCTAACCCTAACCCGAACCCTAACCTGTACCCTAACCCTAACCCTAACCCGTACCCTAACCCTGACCCTAACCCGTACCCTAACCCTGACCCTAACCCGTACCCTAACCCTAACCCGAACCCGTACCCTAACCCTAACCCGTACCCTAACCCTAACCCGTACCCTAACCCGTACCCTAACCCTAACCCTAGCCCGTTCCCTAACCCTAACCCGTTCCCTAACCCGTACCCTAACCCTAACCCGTTCCCTAACCCGTACCCTAACCCTAACCCGTTCCCTAACCCTAACCCGTTCCCTAACCCTAACCCTAACCCTCTAACCCTAACCCGTACCCTAACCCTAACCCTAACCCTAACCCGTACCCTCACCCTAACCCTAACCCTAACCTGTACCCTAACCCTAACCCTAACCCGTACCCTAACCCTAACCCTAACCCGTACCCTAAACCTAACCCTAACCCTAACCCGTACCCTAAACCTAACCCTAACCCTAACCCGTACCCTAACCCTAACCCGTACCCTAACCCGAACCCTAACCCGTACCCTTACCCGTACCCTAACCCTAGCCCGTACCCTAACCCTAACCCGTTCCCTAACCCGTACCCTAACCCTAACCCGTTCCCTAACCCGTACCCTAACCCTAACCCGTTCCCTAACCCGTACCCTAACCCTAACCCGTTCCCTAACCCTAACCCGTTCCCTAACCTTAACCCTAATCCCTAACCTGTACCCTAACCCGTTTCCTAACCCTAACCCGTACCCTAATCCCTAATTGTACCCTAAGCATAGCCCAAACCCCTGCCTTAACCCCTAACCCTAAACTTCCACCCCATCCCCCACTCTATCTCTAAACGTATTCCCTCCCCATCCCTTAACCCTAAACCCTATAACCTATCTGTAACATCACCCTTATCCATTCCCTAACTCAGTTTCCTAATCCCAAATCCGTACCTTACTCCTAACTCTTGAACCTTCCCCCATCTCTCACCCTAACCAGGAACTCGAACGCATAACCATGATCACTAATCCATATCATCTAATTTCACCCTAACCACATATTGCTCACCCTAAACCCTAACCCTATCTCAATTGTCCCCATTCACTTACCTTGTCGTTCTGAGTAGCTGCTGCTGAGGTGGATGTGACTCCGAACAGCACCTCCAGGGTCCTCCAGCGGGTCCTGAGGAAGCCGGACTCCTGTCATGGCAGACGTGGCCCCATGTCTTCCTGAGTCATAGACAGCAGGTCCTGAGGACGAGGGGGGTCCTGTCACTGTGGACTATGCCTCACATCCTCCGGAAGCCTCCCTGCGGGTTCTGAGGAGGCCAGGTTCCTGTCACCGTGGACGCGGCCCCACATGGGACTGAAGCCTACCCGCCGGTCCTGAGAAGGCCGGGGCTCCTGTCAGTGTAGACCCGGCCCCACGTCATCCCGAAAACTCACCGTGGGTCCTGAGGAGGCCGGGGCTCCTGTCAGCGTGGACGTGACCCTACATCTTCCCGAAAACTCACCGCGGGTCCTGAGGAGGCTGGGGCTCCTGTCAGCGAGGAAGTGGCCCCACATCTTCCTGAAGTCTCACCGTGGGTCCTGAGGAGACCAGGCTCCTGTCAGCGAGGACACGGCTCCACATGGTCCTGAAGCCTACCTGCGGGTCCTGAGGAGGCCGGGGCTCCTGTCAGCCTGGACACGGCCCCAAGTCCTCCTCAGGCAGCCAGAGCACAGACCGGCTCCTGTTACTGCTGGCGGATGAGGCCTACTGGGTACACACGCCCCCTGACTCGGGCCTGGGCTCAGGCGCTGAAGGAGGCGGTGAGGGAGGCGGCGTCCCCACGCCCAGGGCGGGACCTGCCTCCTTCCAGGCTCCAGCTGAGACCTATTGAAGAAACCCAACCCCACCCCCCCACCCCCGGGGAAAATTTAGGACCACGCCTAACCCAGAGGCAGCACATCCAGGCGCCTTCCCGGAATTTAAGCAACGAAAAACATTCTGTGGTTTTCCCGAGATAAGAAAACCATTCCCCCCCCCCACGCCCTGACTGGAAAGTCCCTGAACATGTTCATGTTGACCTCCAAAGAAATCAATCGTGTATTAACCCGAATGCTATGCTAATCCCGCGGTTTGCCTTTAAAAGATGCCTGTAATTGCCAATCGGGGCTCTTCCACCTTTGAGGCCGAGGGCCCGTTTGCGCAAACGTTCAATAAAACCCTCTTGCTAGGGATCCCTGGGTGGTGCAGCGGTTCGGCGCCTGCCTTTGGCCCAGGGCGCGATCCTGGAGACCCAGGATCGAATCCCACATCAGGCTCTCGGCGCATGGAGCCTGCTTCTCCCTCTGCCTGTGTCTCTGCCTCTCTCTCTCTCTCTCTGTGACTATCATAAATAAGTAATAATAAAAAAAAAAAAACCCTCTTGCTAGTTGCATCTGCCTGTCTGGGGTCTGAGTCTCTGGGGCGTCTACCGGGACACGTTGGCCCCCGTGAGCTAGGGTCCAACACTATGAGCTTCGGAAACGTGCTGAAATGGAGCACAACACCCGGCTTCCCCAGAAATACTAAAGGACAAGGAATTGGAGCCCACAGGACGCGAAATGAAATGTGGACCAGACTTTTACCGTGTCCGCCAAGACTCACTCAACCCTCTTCCACTGTGGGCGGGACTGCGGGCTGGTGCAGCTGCCCTGGAAACAGTGCCGAGGCTCCTCAGGAACTTACAGATAGAGCTGCCCTGCGACCGGCAGGTGCATGGCCTGGAGCTCACTCTGAAGATACAGATGCAATGAAACGCCGGGCGGGACACCTGCGCCCCGATGTCCACAGCAGCCGGGTCCACAGTAGCCACACTGTGGGAGGAGCCTCGGTGCCTTCAGACAGATGATGGATAGAGGATGGGAGATAGATGATGGTCATAGAGAGAGGAATGGTACTGCTATCAAAGAGAAGGAAATCTTGCCATTTGCAATGACGCGGATACAACTAGAGGGATCCTGTTAAGTGAAATAAGTCAGTCGGGAAAGACAATGACCCTATGGTGTCATTCATAGGTGGAATTAAAGAAGCAAAGCAGATGAACATCTGTGAAGGGAAGGAAAAACGAATAAGATGAAAACAGATGCAGGAAATACAGACTCTGAATCATTGGAAACAATCTGAGTGTCGCTTGAGGGGAGCGGGGGAGGGGATAACGGGGGGTGGGCACAAAGGACGGCAGGTGATGTCACGAGCACTGTTGTTCTCTCCAACTGGTGAATCCCTGAATTCTACCTCTGAAAGTATAATACACTATACATTAATTAATTGGGTTTAAATTAAGTTAAACAAAATCAGTTGTATCAGAGCACATTTCCTTCTGGACTCCCTGTTCTGCTCCTTCAGCTTATGCTGGAACCACACCCTGTGGGTCTAAGTAGGCGCCACGCCTCGTGCCTGGCCCAGCCCAGGGCTAGAACTTACGACCCCGAGATCAGGACCTGAGGTGAGGTCAGGAGTTGATGCTTAACTGACAGAGCCAGCAGGGGGCCGAGAACCACACTGCTTTATCCTGTGTCTCTGTGACATCTTTCGAAATAGGAAAGTGCTGCGCCCCGCTCTGTCCTGCTTTTCCAATACTGATTTGCTGTCCGGGGTCATTTGTGGGGGCTGACAGATGTTAGGGTTTTTTTTTTTTTCCTACTTCTAGGATCTACCACCATGATTTTGATAGGAATGACATTGAAACCGAGGGTGGCTTCAGGAACTGTGGACATTTTCACAAGAGGAGGCTTCCACCCCACGAGCCCAGGACGGCCTCCCAGAGCCTGGTATGGCTCAGTGCACAAGTCTTGTGCTCCTTTTGTTCAGTCTCATTATTTAGTCTCTGTGATGCTCCTGAAAAGGGAGTCACGTCCTTCATTTCGTTCCTGAGTGCTCATTGTCAGGACGCAGCAAGGCTACTGAGCTCTGTAGGTTCAGTTGGTGTCCCATGAATTTACTGAATTCAATCATTAGTTCTAACAGGTTTTGGTGGGGGCTCTCGGGTTTCCTGTTTCTAGCACCGCGTCTTCAACAAATAGGGACAGTGTGACGTCCCCCTTCCAGGAGTGGAACCTTTGCTGTTTCCTGTCTGTTGACTACATTAGGACTTCCAGCACTGAGAGGGGACCTCCTTGGCTTGTTCCTGCTCTTAGGGGAGACGATTTCAGGTTTTCACCCTTGAAGAGGATGTCAGCTGCGGGCCTTCCTAGCGGAACTTTATTCTGTTGATAGACATTTCCTCAAAACCCACTAGGCTTTTGATGTTGTACTTTGTCAAATGCTTTTTCTGCAACTCTTGAGAGGATCGTATGCTTTTTGTCCTTTCTCTCATTTTTCTTTTTTTAAAGATTTTATTTATATATTCTTGAGAGACATACAGAGAGAGCGGCAGAGAGAGAAAGGCAGAGACACAGGCAGAGGGAGAAGGCGGCTCCGTGTAGGGAACCCGACGTGGGACTCGATCCCGGGACTCCAGGATCACGCCCTGGGCTGAAGGCAGGCGTTAAACTGCTGAACCACCCGGGGCTGCCCCATGTCCTTTCTCTGGTTAATGTGATGGATCCTGCTGACTGATGGACAGAGGGGCCGTGGGTAGGACATGGGCAATGAAGATGAACGATAGTAACAGCTATAAGCGTCTGGATCGTAAATAAAATAAGTCACAGAAATTTAGAAAGTACAGCCTAGGGAATGGAGTCAGTACTGTTGTGACAACTTTGTACGGGGACAGATGGTGACGCCGCTTCTCGTGGGGGGAGCTGAATAAGGCACAGAATTGTCAAGTCACTAGTTGTAGCCCTGAAACTACTGTCACGTTGTGTGTTGACTGTACTTCAATAAATATCAAGGAAAAGGGGTTTCTGGTAGGACTCCCGGTGGGTCCGTGAAAGGCATTTACACGGTCGTTACACACACGAAGGCACCTCTGCAGAGGGGATAAAGATGCTCACGTGTCTTCATGTTAATTTTTAGAAGATTTACTTGAGACAGGGTGCAGCAGGGAGGGGCAGAGGGAGAGGGGGAACCTGGAGCGGACTCCTCACCCAACGGAGCCCGAGCCCCACGCAAGGCTCCACGCCACAACCTCAAGATCCTGACCTGAGCCAAACTAAAGAGTCGACGTGGAACCGACTGAACCACGCAAGAGCCCCTCGAATGTTAAGTGCAACCCCATGCTGTGAACTCTGGGGGTCGGGGGGACATCTGTGACCCCCAGTCTACCTAGAATGGTGGGAGGCCTGCAGGGCCCAAGGACGGGAACTGAGGATGTGGGAGGGTGCCTGCATCCCCCTCCCGCCTGGCGTGGGGACAGGACCCTCCCCGGGACCCTCCGCCTTCAGGGTGAAGGGCTAAGTGCTGATTGGACCCCGCCTGCCCACAGTCATGATGCGGGACCCCACTGTGGGCGGAACTGTGCCGCCCCGGGTTCCACCGCTGCATGGCGCTCACTGTGCGTCTGCAGAGCTTCGGAAGCACTCGTGCTCTGGATCTGGCTCACAGCGACCGGACTCTCCAGCTCTCCCCAGTAGCTCAGTACTCCCACTCTCCTCAGTACCCCCACTCTCCCCAGTACCCCCACTCTCCCCAGTACCCCAACTCTCCCACTCTCCCCAGTACCCGGTGCATAAAGAGGAGGCGCTCACACAGCCACAGGTCACAGGTGAGTGGCCGCTGATGCCTGCTCCCTGGGGGCCACTCTGGGGCCTGTGGGTCTGGGTGGGGGCGCTGGCCTCCCGGGCTGGGGTCCAAAACACCCCGACCCCAATGAGATGACCGTGAGCAGCTCCTGCAGCCCTTCCACAGCCCCATGGGGTGAGGGCGGCCCCCTAAGGCCCTGTCCAGGGAAGGAGGCTGCAGTCAGAGACCGGCAGCTCCCCGGAACCCCCGCTCCCCTGTAAGGCCTGTGCTATGCAGGGAGACCCAATACATGACCTTTCCAGCTCGTCCTAGATGCATGGACCCCGACAGGGATGACACCCCCCCCCCCCCGCCCTACCATGTGGTGAGGGGAGGACAGTCAGGGCCTGCTGGGTCCCCCTGGCCGGTGAGCAGGCTTGTTCTTCACGCACTGGAATGTGGGCGGAGTCCCTGGTGCTCCCCCCAGACCCCCCCTCAGGATATTCACACATCCTTGCCCTCAGGGTGGGGAGTGTGGTCACACTCTTGCTGGCATCAGGTTTTAATTTTGATGAAGTCCAGTCCGTTGCTTTCTCCCCTCGGTTGTTGTGTTTGTGGAATCTCAGAGAAACCTTCGACCTCCCCTGGGCTGGGAGCATCAGATCTGCATTCGCCAGAGCCTCCTGGGTCCTCCGCCCGTGTGCTCCTGATACCGGGGTGGGAGCGCTCTGTGATCCCAGCGTGATGGCGTGTCCTGGGACAGTGGCTGGGAAGGTGGACTGTAGGTGGGCGAGCAAAAGACAGGCAGTGAGGGCCCGTGTGTGATGTTCCAGCCCAGCCTGTGCCCCTCAGGGCTATGGGGTTGTCTCCGGCTCCGGTCAGACGGACGGGGACCTGCCCACGGGGAGCACCCGGACGCATGTGTCCTCGGAAGGTATTCATGCGCCGTCATTCATGGATGTGTTTGGATTGCAGCACCGTACAGGAGGACTCAGAGAACCTACTGGCCTTGCAAAGGGCCAATATCGTGGCCCAGTACCATCAGGTGAGGCCCAGAAGGGACCATAGACAATACACACTCACGATAGGGGAGACCATACGATCAGAGCCAAGGATGAGTCAGGTCAGCCCAGACAAGGACCATAGTCACCAGGAACAAGTGAGACCCTGGGGATGGTCCTGGTGTCACTAGCAACTAAGGGTCCATTCTGGATCCTAGTCATTGGTAGCTGAGGAGCCCAGTCACCAGGTATGGTGAGGCCCAGGTGGGGACCACAGTCACCAGGTCCAGATGAAGTCCATAGCTACCATATCCAGGTGAGGCCGGGGTGGGGACCAGAATCACCAGGTCCACGTGAGGTGAAGGTGGAGACCATAGTCACCAGGTCCAGGTGAATCCAAGGTGGGGACTACAGTCGCCAGGTCCACATGAGGCCCGGATGAGGACCAGAGTCACTAGGCTCAGGTGAGGCCCAGTTGGGGACTAGAGTCACCAGGTCTGGCTGAGGCCCAGGTGGGAACCACAGTCACCAGGTCCAAGTGAGGCCCAGGTGGGAACCGCCTTGATAGAAATGCGAACTCTTCTCACTGTAGCATTCCAGCTATTCTCTCTTTAAATCTCAGGCCGAATTCATAGGTTTTCAGGATGATTTGAAAGTTAGCTAGGTCATTTGGTGGGGACAGGTGACTTGGGGACCCTACTCTTCGGCTGTCTTGCCCCTCTGACAGGGACATATTTTTAGCAGTGTACACTAAAGTCTGTTAATTAAAAGTTGGTATTAATTTGTGCAAACAAATTCTGTAGGCTTCAAGCAACTGTGAATCACACATATCCACACTGGCTAGAAAATTTCGTTAAGTTTCTAGATCATTTTCATTATGTGAGCGGTTTCTTTCCAAAACTAATTACCAAAGGAAGTAGGGCAATAGGACAAGAGAAATAGCCAAACAACATGAGAAAAAAGAAACAGACAAAAAAACGCTAAGCATTTTTCTCGGGATGAGAGAAATCCTGATCGAGTAAGCTTTTTTCACCCTGCCCTGAGATAAACCAATTCCCTGACTCAGATGTTTCAGGAGAGAACTGGTTCCAGTAAATCGTGACTGCCTCTGGCACTTGGTTCCCATAGCTGTGGATGTGGCCTCAGACAAGCTCGGTGGTTTCCAGGCTGCACCTGGAGGGCTCTTAACATGCACCTTAGGGGCAGTCTGGGATCCATACCCTACAGCTTTTAATTGATAGGTACACCAACTCGCATAAAACTTGGCTAGAAAGAAGTCAACTTGTGTGTTTTAAAAGAATTGAAAATGGGCAGCCTGGGTGCCTCAGCCGTTTAGCACTGCCTTCTTCCCAGGGCGTGATCCTGGAGAACCAGGATGGAGTCCCACTTCGGGCTCCCTGCATAGAGCCTGCCTCTCCGTCTCTCTGCCTCTCTCTCTCTCTCTCTCTCTCTCTCTCTCATGAATAAATAAATAAAATATATTTTTAACAAGTATATTGCAGGGCAGCCCCGGTGGCTCAGCGATTTAACGCTGCCTTCAGCCCAGTGTGGGATGCTGGAGATGCAGGATGGAGTCCCACGTCAGGCTCCCTGCATGGAGCCTGCTTCTCCCTCTGTCTCTGCCTCTCTCTCCCTCTGTCTCGCTCTCTCAAATAATAAATAAATAAACAAATAAATAATAAATAAGAAAATGTATATTGCAGCTATATTGGTATTTGCTATATTAATAAAGTGTGTTGTTTTTACATTTATGGTGACTGGACCTAGCAAGTCTTTACATCAACAGCCATCACTTCTAGTCCTCACGACAGTGTTGCGGGACAGGCGGTATTATTTCCTTTTTATAGATGAAATGGATGACCTCGAGCACATGCGGTTCCTTCCCTTTCTTTTATCTGTTCAGAATATACAAGCTATAAGTGAGTAAATTGCAAGAAACCCACTTCCGGGATCAACACCTCTACTTTCCTCACATGATTTTAATATTTTTCTCAATTCTGAACTCCTTATCTATCTTACTACTCCTTTTCAAATAACTTAGGATATGTTTTCCCAGGACTTGTTCAGAGAACCAGTTCCCTAAGTATGAATCAGTGACCTGAAACAGACCCAGCATACACAGATTCTCCTATTTATTCAACACCCATCCGTTTCCAAAAGAATTCTATTTGGCCTTCTATATGGCAGGTACAGAGACAGGCTCCATCCCCACTGGGTTTCGATCTATGTCCCAGAGGACTACCTGTAGTCTTAATGCTGATTTCTGAGGGCAAAACAAGCAAGTCCACAGTTCTCCTTCATACTTCCCCAGCAGACCCTTGGGTTCTCTCCACAGAGTTGAACTGTTACCGAGTCATTGATTGTGTAGGTCAGTCACAGAGCAGCATTGCCATCCAAAACAAAAAGGAGGAAAAAGGAGTTTGGAAGTAATTGGGTCTCACAAATCGTGGGGAGGGCACATTGAAACTGTGACAATGTTTCTTAGTGCACCTTTTCTCAGAGCCACATCTCTCCTGTTCTTGACTGAGGGACAGGAGAGTCTAGGTAGGGAGAAATAGGTAGGGGGCTACAGATTCAGGCTCACAAAGATCCTAAGGATGCTGAGATGTAAGGAAACCAGAAATAAAGAAACAAATGAGACCACCCTGTCCCAGGTATGGATAGAGAGGGTCTTTTTTAGGACAGTCCTCTGTGCCCAACAAAGAATAACCAGACTCTAAAAAGAAGTAAACCGTTAAAGATGTTATCACTACTCCTTACTCAAACCAAGACATCCCAAGAATGAGAAGGCCACAAGCTCCCTGATCAGTTCTAAATGAAAAACTGTCAGTGGAGGCCCATGTGGGCAACCCAGCCTGGGCCCCTCCCACTCCTGAGAGCTTTCTCGGTATCCTTGCTTAATAAACTCCTGTCGCTTTACTTACTCTTCTTTGTCCACCAGATTCATTCTTCGACTCCATGAGACAAGAACCTGACTTTCTCAGTTCATTCCGCCTGCTGCACTTCTCTTACCCAAGCTCCCTGGGAAATTACTTCATTGGCTTAATCCCATCTCACCCTCCTCCTGCCTCATATCCTTTGGATTCTTCACCACCAAAGGCCAACGAACAAAGAGATGCAGGGAGGGAGAGAAGACCCAGGTGACAGGGGGAACTAAGGCCAAAGAAATATAGATTAAAATTACATCTGCTTTTTTAAAAAAAGAGATTTTGTTTATTTACTCATGAGAGACACACACACACAGAGAGAGAGAGAGAGAGAGAAAGAAAGAGGGGCAGAGACAGAGACAAAGGGAGAAGCAGGCTCCCTGCGGGTAGCCCAATGTGGGACCCCATCCTAGGACCCCAGGATCATGCCCTGAGCCAAAGGCAGATGCTCAACCACTGAGCCACCCAGGCATCCCTACCATTACATTTCCTAACAAACTTGCAGTCCATAAACAAATACTTGAAACCGACAGAGTGGGACATTCTTCAAAGAATTCACAGCTGCCTGAATGTTAATGCTTTGCTAGAGGCCAAAAGCAACATTTGCTGATAGCCAGACCTCCAGGATCCTGTAAATCTTTCACCTGTGAAAATCCTTTTGAAAACTTCTTTTATCTCTAGAGTCCCCACCCCACACGGCAACTTTAAAGTTTATAACCAAGGCTCCTCATGATCCTCATGAAGCTCTTCAGGCCCAGGGGTCCTGTCCCCATACTTTAATAAAAACACCTTTTTGCATGGAAAATGTCTCAAGGATTCTCTCTTGACCACTGGCGCCTGGCCCACAGTACATCACAGGTACATCTCTGAGTTAATTGCATCGGCACATCAGGAAAGTACAGAAGATTTTTGCCTATCTTCTTGCATGACACATTCCGGAGGGGGACATTCCCGTCTGTTCGATCTGGGTTTCTCTCTTCCTGGGATATATAGCTAGCTAGCTAGGTAGATGATAGAGTGATAGATCCACTGATAGATCGATCCCAGGAACATGAATAGATGTTTATATAAACAAACATATAAACATAAATCTATGTTTCCACTTAATATATTTATTATTCAATGTATTACTGATAATATAATAATTATTATCTATAAACAGAACTATAGATTTATATTTAAATATGCAAAATAAATATTTCTATATCTAATCTCTATACGTCCATATATAGATCTCCCTATAGAGATAGAGACAAAATGGTTAGAAATAGATGTGTGCAGAAAGAGAGAGAAATAGATATAGACCTACAAATATGCAGAGGATCTGCTTTCAAATTCTATCCAACGACCTCTCCTCACAGGCACAGGCAAACGCACACACACACATACTCAAGAGCCTTCTGGTATGTGGCCATGACAGGAAATAACACCCCTTGAGATGCCATCTCTTCTCCAACTTAAAGGTGCCAGCCGTTTCTCCAAAGAAGACCTACACAGAGCGAGCAAGCAAGCACATGAAAAACTGCTCCACGTCACTTTTCATCAGGGAAATAGAAATCAAAACCACAATGAGATACCACCTCACACCAGTGAGAATGGGGGAAATTAACAAGACGGGAAACGACAAATGTGGGAGAGGATGTGGAGAAAGTGGAACACTCTTGCATTGTTGGAGGGAATGTGAACTGGAGCAGCCACTCTGGAAAACAGTGTGGAGGTTCCTCAGAAAACTGGAAATGGAGCTATACTACAACCCACCAATTGCACTGCTGGGTATTTACCCCAAAGACACAGATGTAGTGCAATGACTGGACACTTGCACCCCAATGTTCACAACGGCAATGTTAATAGCCAAACTGTGGAAGGAGCCTTGATGTCCTTCAACAGATGAATGGATAAAGAAGATGTGGTCTGGGGATCCCTGGGTGGCGCAGCGGTTTGGCACCTGCCTTTGGCCCAGGGCAGGATCCTGGAGACCCGGGATCGAATCCCACGTCGGGCTCCCGGTGCATGGAGCCTGCTCCTCCCTCTGCCTATGTCTCTGCCTCTCTCTCTGTGGGTGTGTGTGACTATCATAAATAAAAATTTTTTAAAAATTTAAAAAAAATTAAAAAAAAGAAGATGTGGTCTATATATACAATGTATTATTATTTAGCCATCTGCAAGGATGAATACCTACCATTTTCATGGACATGGAACTGGAGGGTATTATGCTGAATAAAATAAGCCACGTGGAGAAAGAATTATCATATGGTTTCACTCTTATGTCGAATGTAAGAAACAGTGAAGAGGATCATAAGGGAGGGGAGGGAAACTGAGTGGAGAAAATTGAGAGAGGCAGTGTTGTCCCCAAGATTGCTAATCCGAGAAACCACCGAGGAGCCGACACCGATGCCAACACACGAGGGTTTATTTACAAGCTCGAGCTTGGGTCCAAGTGTACCCCACGCAGCGGAGCAGGGACTTGGACCCGGAGACTAAGAGGCGTAGCAGCTTTATAGGGGCCAGTGGCCCATGGGATACGCAGAAAGTTGCACAGTCATGTCGGTCCACACACAAGTGGCCGATTGAATTACATTTTACCCTATAGTATCCATTTGAGCTGGCCTATTACTTTGCTCGGAATTGGTGCACAGTTTTGGTGGGCACAAAGCAGGGTTACATGGTTATGAGCTGATTTCAGATTAGGGTGTGCCCAGCGGCTTGACTAGGGTGGGGCAGTGCCATAAGCAATAAGCAGGTTATGTGGGGGTCACACAGCAGGTGGCAGGTGTAGCACAAAATGGAATCAGTACTGCTCTGCTTGTCCAGGGGTAGGGGATTTTTGTTAAATTTCCTGGGTCTCACAGAAGATAAACTACGAGAGACTCCTAACTCGGGGAAACAAAGGATTGCGGAAGGGGAGGTGGGTGGGAGGATAGTGTAACTGGGGGACGGACATTAAGGAGGGCAAGTGATGTGATGAACACTGGGTATTATACTACGTGTTGACAAATTGAATTTAAATTAACATTTTTTTAATTTAAATTTAAATTAAAAAAGGGTACTGGACGGCTCTGCCGTCCTCAGCAATTCATTTATGAAATGACCTTCATTAGATCATAAAAAGTTACGAATGTGAATGGAAAATGACCTGAAACTCCTTCCCAGTTCAAATAATTAAGTATTCTGAGAAGCAAATCAAAGTTCCAGAATGGAAAAATGCAAAAAACGAGAGAAAGGGAGAAAGAGAAATGAATTCACTTTTTGTGATATTTATTAGTGATGGTCCAATAATGACAAATCTGTGATTGTCATTAAAAACAAAGAGTTAATGAACGGTATGGAGACCGATACCCTCAACTAACAGCTTATAAGGAAAGCCCTCAAAGAACTCCATTATTATTTTCTGAGGGTACCGGTTAACATGTAGAATCCTAACCTGCCCCTTCCTTTAACCTAAAAAAAATTAAAATGTTGGCTGGCCATATTAACAAGCTCTCCAGGTTATTCTCTTGCACACTAACATTTGAGAACCACTGGCTAGGCACCAAGGGGAAGTGATTTACCTTAAAATAGCAAAATTTGAAATCCCATGTCCTTTCCTATTTTCAGATCATAATAAATAAAGAAATGAAACAGTGAAGAGAGAGGGAAGGAGGCAAAGATAGGGATGGGGACAGAAACAAAGTGCCAGTCAAAAATGATATTTACATAAAGTTTGTCTTTCAAAAATTTAGGAACAGACAAGAGACTCCATACTCATGGAAATATGTTAAAGGCACACAGGTGTCAACTGAAAGAGCTCCCGTGGCCAGAGAGGAGACAATATAAGCAACAAAATAAGTAGTGTTGGATTATAACCCAAAGCATAAAATGAATATCCAAGAATCTATACTAATATTAAAAATTGTAAAAGAAAGAAAGAGGGGCACCTGGGTGGCTCAGTCAGTTAAGCTTCTGCCTTAGGCTCAGATCATGATCCAGGTCTCAAGGCAGGCTCCCTGTTCAGCAGGGAACCTGCTCCTCCCTCTCCCTCTGCCCCTCTCGCTCATGCTTTTTCTCTCCTCTCTCTCTCAAATAAATAAATAACATCTGTGAAAAAGAAACAAACACACACACACAGAAGAAAGAGAAATCTCCCATGTAGAAGAATTTCAAACAATTTGTGCAGACATTCCACCCTCAAGTGGATGAGCATTGCTTCCCACTCTTATGTGTGGAATACACATAGTAACTTCCTTCTACAAAATATGTTATGAAAAAGTTAAAATAAATAATAATAATAATAATCACTTTACTATGGAGAAAGCTGACAAACACTACCTCAGCAAGATGATCAGATCTATACCGAGACTGATAAATCATGTTGATAGTATCTATCCTTTATATGATATAATAAAGATGGCAGTATATCTCTGTATATAATCCACAATCACCGTTCAATCATGAGATAAACGACAGACATGTCCCAACTGAGGGAGATTTTACAAAATACTCTACTTCTCAAGGTGTTCAACAACAACAAGGAAAGGCTGAAAAACTGTCACAATCCAGAGGAGCCTAAGAAAACATGAGGACAAGTGTAATGTGATGTGAGGGATGGGAACTTAGCAAAAACTAAGGAAATCTGAATAAAGTATGTATGGTCTTTGGTTAATGCAAATATTTTACTATTGATTCATTAGCTAATATTTGTACCGTACTAATATAAGATATCGATAATTGGAGACATCGAGTGCGAGTGCATGAGAATTCTCTGTACTGTCTTCTCAATTTCCCTGTAAATCTTTGGGTTTTTTTTCTAATAAATAAGATTTATTTTGAAAATTGACTTAAATGAATCAGGCTCCAAGTGTGAAGACACTTTAATAGTTTAATTAATTTTTGCCTTATTCTTAAACAGTGCCTTCGATGAGAACAAAGTAAGAATTTTATATCAGAAGGAAAGAAAAACACTTAGGAACACGTATAATGCCTCCTCAACCTGAAAAGCAGGAAAGGATAATAAATAGCAAAAATCAGATAAAAATACTTCTTTTATATTAGACACCATATTGCAAGTGCATTTAAAATTAGCAATGCCTAACATTTATTTCCTTGACATTTGTCTTCCAAGGAGTTCACAATGCTTCAGTGTCAGTTAAAAAAGGATTCGTGTGAAATTTTTATTGAACCAGATTTACTGGGAGATTCCTGCCCAGATAATACTTTATTTTGATTTTATTCAGTTCCTTCCTAATCACTGAGACTTTTAGTTAGAGCTTTCAACTATAGCAAATGCCTTAGAAGGCCAATTTTTAAGTTGCTATTGTAATACCCTAATGGAATCACGCATCGTTTTCCTTCGCTCAGATATGGCACACAGTAGGCCCCTGATAAAATACTGAATGAGTGAATGGATAAAATTGCTTTTTATCATTTCATTCAGCAATTTCATTCTTATCTTGGTCCATTTCATGTTCTAATGTTTATCAACATCAACTCAAGAAGGTTAGGGATCCGGGCAGCCCAGGTGGCTCAGCGGTTTAGCGCTGCCTTCAGTCCAGGGCGTGATCCTGGAGACCTGGGATCGAGTCCCACGTCGGGCTCCCTGCACGGAGCCTGCTTCTCCCTCTGCCTGTGTCTCTGAATCTCTCTCTCTCTGTGTATGTGTCTCTCATGAATAAATAAAATCTTTAAAAAAAAATTTATAAAAAAAAAAAAAAAAAGAAGGTTAGGGATCCAGTAATTTATTAAGTATTTGGTGCATACCTACTATGTGCAAGGTGCTAGGAATACCAAGTTAACCAGACATAGATGCAGTGCCTATCTCCCTCCAGGCCATGCTGGTGGGAGAGACAGATACTAACCAAAAAGTGACAGAAAGACAACTAGACAAGATTATAGTAGCCAATACAAAGGTAAATATACAGCTTACTACAAGTACATATATAAGAAGGCTTAGTCTAACTGGCGCCTCAGAGAAGATAACCAGAAGAAGCAACATATATATTAAGACATAGAGAAAGGAGAAGGTAAGTGGTGGAAGGAGAATATTATGAGGAAAAGGAAGGTTTCTGCCTCTGAATTGTAGGGCTCGGGGCAAGTCCCTGGAGCTTAGGCTCTGAACCTTCTTTCTCTGCAAAACTGTGACAGTAATAATGCCTGTGCCATAGAGCTCTAGTGAGTAAAGAGTTGGACTTTATTTGTACATTACCTAGGACGTTAGTAAGTACTTAATAAACATTTTCTGGTGGCCATAACAGCCTGGAGTCAGGCTTCCTGAGTTCGAATCCACTTAACTAGCTGTTTGACCTTGGACAAGATGTTTTCTTCCTATCCTTTAGTTGGCCCATCAAGATAACAGTACCTGCCCATAGGGTTGTTGGAGGATCCCAGGAGTTCTTTTATGTGAAGCATGACACAATTCTTGGCACATAATATGTGCCATATGAATGTTAACTTATATTAGCAATAAAGAAATCCTACAACAGTCCAATGAGGTGTTTAGAAATTATTCTATAGCTTTTAAGGCAATTGAAATTCAAAAAGAACCTAAGTGCCTGTCCGTGTTTACTTAGCTAACCAGTTCCATTTTCTGAAACCCAAACACACAATTTCTGATTCTAACCTCACTCCAAGAGGCCTCTTCAAGCCCAAGGAAAAATTGCCTTCTTGGGATCTCAGGGAAGAATCCTTCACATAATAATATGACCATTGGTAATAATGTCTCTCAGTTCTTTCCAAATCCATAAAGATGGATTTCCTGATGAGTGACTGAGCTGTGAAGAAAGAGATGAGAAACCCTCATCCCTCTGAATTACTTGTGTCAGAATATTTTAACCATAGTACTACGGAGCGTAAATTATCCTTATTAACAGGAAATACGTCTCAGATTGGAATCTGAGCAATCAGATGGGCAGAGAAAAAACGCTTGGACTGGCTCTTCATCTTTTAAAGACAAAGGAGAGCTTTTCTATGTACAAAGTCAAGATAGCCTTAGGGAATAAGAGTCTGAAGCATGGAATCCCACTGCACAGCCAGGACGCCCGCGCTCCAGGTCTTCCTGATCCCAAATCTCTGGGCCTGTCCCCCAACACACGCTGACAAGCTGAGGTCATTTGCAATTGCTCTCTTAGGAGCTCCGGGGAAGGGGGAAGGAGCTAGATAGGATGGGACGGGACGTGTGGAGGCCGAGAAAATTAAGGCCATTCCACTTTAAGTTCAGGGTTAGCACACGTCCAGCCATCCCACAACCCGGCGAAGAAGACCTGAAATTTGCATTAATTCAGTCACAGCAGAAAAACAAAAGTTTACAGCTTAATGTCTTAGAAAACCCCGCATTAGCTTAAGAACTGAGCCCAGGCCAAGGGCAGGAAGCCCCTATTAGAATGAGAAAAGAGCTCAATGCCCTTGAAGGCCCCAGAGCAAAATGTAAACAGAACTTGAGGAATTGCTCCAGCCCTTCTTTTTTTTTTTAATTTTAATTTTTATTTATTTATGGATTTGTTTATTTATGATAGTCACAGACAGAGAGAGAGAGAGAGAGACAGAGAGAGAGAGAGAGAGAGGGGCAGAGACAGAAGCAGGCTCCATGCACCAGGAGCCTGATGCGGGATTCCATCCCGGGTGTCCAGGATTGCGCCCTGGGCCAAAGGCAGGCGCTAAAACGCTGTGCCACCCAGGGATCCCTGCTCCAGCCCTTCTGGAGGTCCCCGAGACCAGCCCTTAAAACTAAGCTAAAACCCACCTCGGGGTCGAAGTCCCTGCTCCGCTGTGTCGGGCAAACTTGGACACAAGCTCCAGCTTGTAAATAAACCCTCGTGCGTTTGCATCAGTGTCGGCTTCTGGGTGGTTTTTTGGATTCGCAATCTTGGGCACAACAGTCTGAGATAAAGAAACAAAACCAAAAGAAGCTCGGACGCAGGCAGAGTGAACGCAGGATTCTGAGAGAAGCGGCGGAGACCCGGGGGCTTGGGGGCTCTTCTGTGGAAGCCCCTGCAGACTGGGGGTGGGGGGCGGGATGCTCAGCCCCAGAGCCAGAGGACTCAGCGTCCCCACCCACATCCCGCCCATCAGCGCCAAGTATCAGAGAGCACCACAGCACCGCCCACTGGAGGCCATAGGCGCTGACGCCCACCCCGCCTCTGACTCCACAGGTGCATCTCCCAGGCAGATGCTCATCTGACAATTAGCTCCATGGCCCATCCCCAGACCCCGCACAGACCACTCGCTGACACCAAGTGGTCGGACCACGGAGGCTGCAGAGCTTCAGCTCTCCCTGGAAAGTAGGGTCTAGCTTCCTTTGTACTTTGGGCTTTATTTTCATTTCTTTACTTTGATTCTTTTTATTAATTGCTTTCTTTTAATTTTTTATCTCATTATTTTTTCCAGAAAAAAAGAAGGAAGAAAAAGAAAAACCAAGAAAAACAATAACAACTGCCCTCCCAAAAAAAAAAAGCCCCACCAGATTCCTTGGCCTGCTTGTTAAAAGATTCTAAATCCCAAAATAAGAAACACAATTAAAGTAACATGAAAGTAAAAATAAGAAATATATAAGGTACATATATAAAAAAAAACCACTCCCTAACCCTATCTCTTACCCTTTTCCAAAACCGTACCCTGACCCTGACTCTGACCTAACCCCAACCATAACCCTTAACGAAACACTAACCCTAACACTACCCCAAACCCCTATCCTAATCCGAACCCTTGCCCTAACCCTAAACCTAGCCCTAACTTTAACCCTAACCCCTAACCCTAACCCCAACCCTAACTCACACCCTAACCCCTAACCCTAACTGCAAACCTAAACCCAAACCTAACTCTAGCCATAACCCTAACCCCAACTCCTAACCTCCTGCCCTAATCCCTAAAGCCTAAACCCTTACCCTCTCTAAACCCTGTCCCTAACCCTAAACCCTATGCCTAATCCCTAACCCCCATCCTAACTTCTAACCACTGACCCTTACAATTATCCCTCACCCTAACCTCTAATCTGTAACCATAAGCATAAACACTAACCTCTAACATCTAATGAAACCTAACCACCAACTGTTTCCCCTCCCCTGACCCTACCATTCATTCTATCCATTCACTTACCCTGTGGTTCTGAGGAGTCCCTTCTGATGTGGACGTGGCCCCCAACGGCGCCTCCAGAGTCCTCTAGGAGTCCTGAGGAAGCCGGGCTCCTGTGAGTGCGGACGCGGCCTCACGTGTTCCTGAGTCATCGTCAGCGGGTCCTGAGGACGCCGGGTCTCCTGTCACTGTGGACTAGGTCTCACATCCTCTGGAAGCCTCACAGCAGGTCCTCAGGAGGCCGGAGGCTCCTGTCAGCCTGGACATGGCCCCACGTCCCCCCGGAACCTCACCGTGGGTCCTGAGGAGGCTGTAGGCTCCTTTCAGCGTAGACGCAGCCCCATATGTCCCAAAGCCAAAGTGGAGGTCCTGAGGAGAACGGGGGTCCTGTCAGTGTTGACGTGGCCCCACATTTTCCTCAAGCCTCACCATAAGACCTGAGGAGGCTGGGGGCTCCTGTCGGCATGGACGTGGCCCCAAATCCTCCCAAACCTTCACAGTGGGTCCTGAGGATGTCGGAGACTCCTGTCAGTGTGGATGCGGCACCCAAATCTTTCTTAGGCCTCACCGCAGGCCCTGACAAGGCTGGGGGTCTTCTGTCCGCATGGACGCATCCCCATTTTCCGGAAGTCTACACCGGGGGTCCTGAGGAAGTCAGCGTCTGGTTGTGTGGATGTGGCCCCACGTCCTCCCAAAACGTCACCACGTGTTCTGAGGAAGCCGGGGGTCCTGTCACCGTGGATGCAGCCCCCAGGTTCCAGAAGCCTCAACTTTTATCTGAGGGGCCTGGGAGCTCCTGCCAGAGTGGACGCGGCACCACATCTTCCTGAAGCCTCCCCACGATTCCTGAGGTGGCCCAGGGGCTGCTGTCTGCGTGGATGTTGGCCCACATCTTCCTGAAGCCTCACCGCGGGTCCTAAGGAGACCACGGTTCCTGTCAGCGTGATTGCTGCCCAATATCCCCCTGAAGACTCCCCGCGGGTCCTGAGGAGGCTGCAGCTCATCAGCGTGGACGCGTCCCCACATCGTCCTCAGGCCTCCCCAGCACAGGCGGGCTCCTGTTTGTGCAGGCGGATGAGACCTACTGCGCATGCGGGCTCCCTGTGCGGGACCTGGGCTCAGGCGCCCCCTGTGGGACGCTCAGGCGCTGCAGGAGGCCTTGCAGGAGGCGGCCTGCCTGCGCCTAGGCCGCACCTGCCTCCTTCCAGGCTCCAGCTGAGGCCTGTTAGCTTCGGAAACGTCTCACTGAAACGGAGCCCAACACCCGGCTTCCCCAGAAATACTTAAGGCCCCTGAGAAGAAGAGCTGAAATTTACATTACCTTTTAACTAGCAGGCCAAAATAAACTGCTGTTTCTTTGGGGGGGGAGGGCAGTTGTTATTGGTTTTCTTGGTTTTTCTTTTTCTTCCTTCTTTCTTTTCTGGAAAAAATAATGAGATGGAGAAATTCACCTCCATAAAATAACATGAGGTAGTACTCAGAGCCAGGAAGTGCATCAATACGCATATAGGATGTCTAACTAGAGTTAAAAACAATGATTATAAAGATAGCAGCTGGGCTGGAAAAAGAGCACAGAAGAAAACTAGAGAATCCCTTACCGTAGAAATAAAAGAACTAAAATCTAGTGAGGCCAACGTTAAAAATGCTATAACTGAGATGCAGTCCCAAGAAAGGTTATGGACCACAGAGGGAGACTGAGGGAACTCAGCCACTTATTAAAACAATAACATTCATATCATCGGAGACTCAGAAGAAAAGGGCGCAGAAGTTTTATTTGAACGAATTATGTAAACTTCTATAACCTGAGGAAGGACACAGACACTGAAATCGAGAGACAGAGAACTCCCAATAAATTCAACAGAAGCTGACCATCACCCAGGCACATCCGAGTCAAAGTCACAAAATACGCAGATGAGAAAAGAATCCTGAAAGCAGTGGAGGTGGGGCTTTGGGGGGGGTAGTCCTTACCTACAAGGGAGGATGAATCAGTTTGCAGCAGATCTGTTCACAAACTTGGCAAGCCAGAAGGAAGTTGGAAGGAAATATTCAATATGCTGAATGGGAAAAGTATGCAGCCAAGAATTCTTTCTTCTGTTTTTTTAAGAATAATCATGAAAACTTATTTAATCTCACAAGGAAGAAATTAAAAATTTCTGAACAAAAAATGCCATTTTCCTCAATCGTAATAGCAAAAATTTATTGTTTTTAATTTTTTTTTAATTGGAGTTCAATTTGTAAGAATTCTTTCTTCAGCAAGGCTGTCATTCAGCATAGAAGGAGAGATAAAGAGTTTCCCAGACAGGCAAAAAATAAAGGAGTTCATGACCACTAAACCAGTCCAGTAAGGAATTTTAAGAGGGACTCTTCTTCTAGTGGGGGTAAAAAAGAGACCAAAAGCAACAAAGACTAGAAAGGACCAGAGAACGTCACCAAAAACACCAACTCTACTGGTAACACAAAGGCACTAAGTTTATATCTTTCAGTAATCACTCTGAATGCTGATAGACTAAATGCTCCAATCAAAAGATATAGGGTATCACAGTGGCTTAAAAAACATGATCCGGGATGCCTGGGTGGCTCAGGGGTTGAGCATCTGCTTTGGCTCGTGTCATGATCCCGGGGTCCCGGGGGATCAAGTCCCACATCAGGCTCCCTGAATGGAGCCTCATTTTCCCTCTGCCTATACCTCTGCCTCTCTGTGTCTCTCATGAATACATAAATAAAATCTTTACAAAAGAAAAAAGATAAAAAGATGAGAAAGGACCCAAATAAAATCACAAATGAGAAAAGAGAAATAACAACCAATACTAGAAAAAAAAGAACACTAGAGAAATACACATGATTATAAGAGAACATTATGAAAAATTATATGCCAGCAACCTACAACCTGGAAGAAATAGATCAATTCCTTCCTAGAAATATATAACATAGCAAAAATGGAAAAGGAAGAAATAAGAAACTTGAACAGACAGATAACCAGCAAAGAAATTGAATTAGCAATCAAAAATCTCCCAACAGGAGATGCTTAGATCAATAGAACAGAATGGAAAACCGAAACAAGATACAAACCTATAACTCTATGATCGCTTAATCTTCAACAAAGCAGGAAAGAATATCCAATGGCAAAAAGACAGTCTCTTCAACAAATCCTAATCCTGACCCCAGGATAATAACAAATTGTGTTGGGAAAACCGGGCAGCCACATGCAGAAGAATGAAACTGGACCACTTTCTTACACCATGTATATAAAAAATAAATTCAAAATAGATTAAAGAGGGATCCCTGGGTGGCGCAGCGGTTTGGCGCCTGCCTTTGGCCCAGGGCGCGATCCTGGAGACCCGGGATCGAATCCCACATCGGGCTCCCGGTGCATGGAGCCTGCTTCTCCCTCTGCCTGTCTCTGCCTCTCTCTCTCTCTCTCTCTATGTGACTATTATAAATAAATAAAAATTAAAAAAAAAATAGATTAAAGACCTAAATGTGAGACCTTTTCTCACAGAGAAAAGGAAAGCCCCTGCTGACTGGGGGGCGGGATGCTCAGCCCCAGAGCCAG
Source organism: Vulpes vulpes (assembly GCF_048418805.1). Lineage (NCBI taxonomy): Eukaryota > Metazoa > Chordata > Mammalia > Carnivora > Canidae > Vulpes > Vulpes vulpes. The sequence goes on along the minus strand of NC_132789.1, from coordinate 37,660,326 downwards.
AGGACCAAACCGCATCACGCCCTCCAGCGCTGAGTATCAGATAGCAGCACAGCGCCGCCCGCTGGAGGCCAGAGGCGCTGACGCCCACGCCGCCTCTGACTCCACAGGTGCATCTCCCAGGCACATGCGCATCTGACAATCAGCCCCATGGCCCATCCCCAGACCCCGCACAGACCACTCACTGACAATGTGAGACCTTTTCTCACATTTAGAAAAGAAGAAAAAGAAGAAAAGATAGGCAGCAATGTCTTTGACATTGGCCATTGGATCTTCTTTCTAGATATGCCTCTGAGGCGAGGGAAACAAAAGCAAAAATACTATTGGGACTTCATCAAATTGAAAAGCATCCGCAAAGTGAAGGAAACAACCACAGCTAAAAGGCAACATACAAAATGAGAGGAGATATTTGTAAACAACACATCCAATAAAGAGTTAGTATCCAAAATATATAAAGCAAATATAAATCTCAGCAACCTAAAGACGAATTATCCAACTGCAGATGGGCAGAAGACATGAATGGACTTTGTCTCTGACAGGACATCCAGATGGCCGCCAGACACACGGAAAGACACTCAGCGTCACCCATCATCAGGGAAATGCAAACCAAAACCACAATGAGATGTCACCTGACAGCCGTCAGAATGGCTAAAATTAACAACACAAGAAACAACAGGTGTTGGTGAGGCTATGGAGAAGGGGGAGCCCCCTTACACTCCTGGTGGGCATGTGAACAGGTGCAGCCACTGTGGAAAACAGTGTGGAGGGTCCTCAAGAAGTTAAAAATAGAGCTACCCTACGATTCCAAAATTGCACAGCTAGGTATTTACCCCGAGGATACAAAAGTAGTTTAGTAGATTCGAAGAGGGACACGCAGCCCACTGTTTGTAGCAGCGTTATCAACAATAGCCAAACTGTGCATACAGCCCAGATGTCCATCGACAGATGAATGGGCAGAGACGATGTGGTAAATATACACACTGCAACATCACTCGGTCATCAGAAGGGATGAAATGAAGCCATTTACAATGACGTGGGAGAAGTGGAAAGGACTTATGCTAAATGAACTCATTCAGTCAGAGAAAGACAGTTACCAAATACCATACAATTGCATTCACATGTGAATTTTAAGAAACCAAACAAAGGGGCGGAGGGGGTGGATGAGAGAAGCAAACCAAGAAACACACTCTTAACCACAGAGAATAAACTAATAAATACCAGAGGAAGGTGAGGGGGACGGCCAATCAGGGGATGGGGATAGTGGAGGGCACCTGTGACCAGTACCAGGCGTTGTATCCAAGGGTTGAATCACTATGTGGTAGACCTGAAACTATATCATACTGTGTTTACAAACAGGATTACAAGTAAAACTCTAAAATAATAATTGGTAGTATTGATGAAATATGTGCGCACAAGAGATTAAATCAGAAAGGCAACTGAAAATCCACATAAAGAGTATTTAGAGCCACAAGTCCCCTCCTTAGCTCAGCTCAGGAGAAGCCTGCCATGTCTTTTCTGACCCCAGCAGAAGCCTGGATTTTGATGCTCTGGGGAGGCCACTGACTTGGTGGAATCAGGCTATCTTTGAACCCAAAACCTCAATAGAGTGCATAAAACTAAACTGCCCAAGATACTACGAGTCCCAGTGCAGGCACATGCCAAGACCCAAACTCTAACCATACACAGACATAACCCTAACCCTACGCTTAAGCTTAATGTTAACCTAACCCTTGAACAAGACCTATCACTAATCAAAAACCAAACACAAACCCCAAGACTGAAACACATTCACTGAATCTTCCTGCCAACCCTCACCCTAACTCCTAACCCTAACCTTAACTTAATGTACTCAAATGCTATTCCTAATCTTAGATTCCTAATCTTTACCCTAACCCTAACCCTCTAATACTAATGCTATCTCATACCCCAAACTGTACCCTAACCCGTACCCTAAAACTAACTCCTAAGCCACTCCCTAACCCTATCTCTTACCCTTTACCAAAACCGTACCCTGACCCTGACCTAACCCCAACCATAACCCCTAAATAAACACTAACCCTAACACTACCCCAAACCCCTATCCTAATCCGAACCCTTGCCCTAACCCTAAACCTAGCCCTAACTTTAACCCTAACCCCTAACCCTAACCGCAACCCTAACTCACACCCTAACCCCTAACCCTAACTGCAAACCTAAGCCCAACCCTAACTCTAACCATAACCCTAACCCCAACTCCTAACCTCCTGCCCTAATCCCTAAAGCCTAAACCCTAACCCTAACTCTAAACCCTGTCCCTAACCCTAAACCCTATGCCTAATCCCTAACCCCCATCCTAACTCCTAACCACTGACCCTTACAATTATCCCTCACCCTAACCTCTAATCCGTAACCATAAGCATAAACACTAACCCCTAACATCTAATGAAACCTAACCACCAACTGTCTCCCCTCCCCTGACCCTACCATTCATTCTACCCATTCACTTACCCTGTGGTTCTGAGGAGTCCCTTCTGATGTGGATGTGGCCCCCAGCGGCGCCTCCAGAGTCCTCTAGGGGGTCCTGAGGAAGCCGGGCTCCTGTGAGTGCAGACGCGGTCTCACGTGTTCCTGAGTCATAGTCAGTGGGGTCCTGAGGACACCGGGTCTCCTGTCACTGTGGACTAGATCTCACATCCTCTGGAAGCCTCACAGCAGGTCCTCAGGAGGCCGGAGGCTCCTGTCAGCCTGGACATGGCCCCACGTCCCCCCGGAAACTCACCGCGGGTCCTGAGGAGGCTGTAGACTCCTATCAGCATAGACGCAGCCCCATATGTCCCAAAGCCAAAGTGCAGGTCCTGAGGAGGACGGGGGTCCTGTCAGTGTTGACGTGGCCCCACATTTTCCTCAAGCCTCACCATAAGACCTGAGGAGGCTGGGGGCTCCTGTCGGCATGGACGTGGCCCCAAATCTTCCCAAACCTTCACAGTGGGTCCTGAGGATGTCGGAGACTCCTGTCAGTGTGGATGCGGCACCCAAATCTTTCTTAGGCCTCACCTCAGGCCCTGACAAGGCTGGGGTCTTCTGTCCGCATGGACGCATTCCCATTTTCCCGAAGTCTACACCGGGGGTCCTGAGGAAGTCAGCGTCTGGTTGTGTGGATGTGGCCCCACGTCCTCCCAAAACGTCACCCTGTGTTCTGAGGAAGCCGGGGTTCCTGTCACCGTGGAAGTGGCCCCCAGGTTCCAGAAGCCTCAACTTATGTCCTCAGGGGCCTGGGAGCTCCTGCCAGAGTGGACGCGGCACCACATCTTCCTGAAGCCTCCCCGCGGTTCCTGAGGCGGCCCAGGGGCTCCTGTCTGCGTGGATGTTGGCCCACATCTTCCTGAAGCCTCACCGCGGGTCCTGAGGAGACCGGGGCTCCTGACAGCATGAACGTGGCCCAATGTCCTCCTGAAGCCTCACTGCAGGTCCTGAGGAGGCTGCGGCTCATCAGCATGGACGCGACCCCACCTCCTCCTCAGGCCTCCCAAGCACAGGCTGGCTCCTGTTAGTGCAAGCGGACGAGGCTTACTGCGCATGCGTGATCCTTGGGCGGGGTCTGGGGTCGGGCGCCCCCTGCGGGACGCTTAGGCACTGCAAAAGGCCATGCAGGAGGCGGTGTACCTGCGCCCGGGGCCACACCTGCCTCCTTCCAGGCTCCAGCTGAGGCCTGTGAGCTTCGGAAACGTCTCACTGAAACGGAGCCCAATACCCGGCTTTCTCAGAAATACTTAAGGACGATGAATTGGAGCCCACAGGACGCAAAATGCAATGTGGACCAGACTTTTACCACGTCCTACGAAACCCACTCAACCTTCTTCCACTGTGGACGGGACCGCGGGCTGGTGCAGCCACCCTGGAAACAGTGTGGAGGCTCCTCAGGAAGTTACAAATAGAGCCGCCCTGCGACCAGCAGGTGCTCGGCCTGGAGCTCACTCCGAAGATACAAATGCAGTGAGACTCCGGGACAACTGCACCCCAATGTCCACAGCAGGCGGGTCCACAGTAGCCACACTGTGAGAGGAGCCTCGGTGCCTTCAGACAGATGATGGATAAAGAGGATGGGAGATAGATGATGGTAATAGATGATAGATAGATAGATGATAGGAATGTTACTCAGCTATCAAAGAGAAGGAAATCTTGCCATTTGCAATGACGTGGATAGAACTAGAGGGATCATGTTAAGTGAAATCAGTCAGTCAGGAAAGAAAATGACCCTATGGTGTCATTCATAGGTGAAATTAAAGAAGCAAAGCAGATGGACATCTGTGAAGGGAAGGAAAAACAAATAAGATGAAAACAGAGATGGAGGAAAAAGAGACTCAATCACAGGAAACAAACTGAGGGTCGATGGAGGGGAGGGAAGTGGAGGGACAGGGTAACTGGTAGACGGGCATGAAGGAGGGCACGTGATGTCATGAGCACTGGTGTTATCTCCAACTGGTGAATCCCTGAAGTCTATCTCTGAAAGTATAATACACTATACTGTTAATTAATTGGGTTTAAATTAAATTAAGTTTAAAAAAATCAGTTGACTGTATCAGAGTGCATTTTCTTCCAGGCTCTATATTCTGCTCCTTCAGCAATGCCAGAACCACACCCCTGTGGGTTTGGTTTGTTTAAGTAGGCTCCATGCCTCGTCCACAGCCCAGCACAGGCCTAGTACTTATGACCCCAAGATCAAGACCAGGGGTGAGGTCAAGAGTCAGATGCTTAACCAACGGAGCCAGCCAGGGGCCCAAGAACCACACTGCTTTATCCTGTGTCTCTGTGACATCGTTTGAAATAAGAAAGTGCTGCGTCCAGCTCTGTCCTGCTTCTCCAACACTGATTTGCTGTCCAGGGTCATTTGTGGGGGCGGACAAATGTTAGGAGTGCTTTTTCTATTTCTAAAATCGGCCACCATGATTTTGATAGGAATGACATTGGAACTGCGGGTGGCTTCTGGAACTGTTGACATTTTAACAAGATGAAGGCTCCGACCCCACGAGCCCAGGATGTCCTCCCAAAGTCTTGTAATTTTCAGTGTACAAGTCTTGCAGTCCCTTGGTTCAGTCTAATTATTTTGTTTTTTGGATGCTCCTGATAAGGGAGTCATGTCCTGAATTTCCTTCCTGAGTGCTCATTGTCGGGACACAGCAAGGCTACTGATCTCTGTTCATTTTGTGTCCCACAATGTTAAGGAATTCACTCATTAGTTCTAACAGTTTTTGGTGGAGTCTGTCGGGTTTCCTGTTTCTAATACCACGTCTTCAGCAAATAGGGACAGTGTGATGTCCCCCTTCCAGGTGTGGAACCTTTTCTGTTTCCTGTCTGTTGACTACGATAGGACTTCCAGTGCTGAGAGGGGACTTCCTTGGCTTGTTCCTGCTCTTAGGGGAGACGATTTCAAGTTTTCACCCTTGAGGATGATGTCAGCTACGGGCCTTCCTACACGGCCTTTATTCTGTTGATATATGTTTCCTCAAAACCCACCATGCCGAAAAAAAAATAAAAAAATAAAAAACCCACTATCCTTTTTTTTAAAATAATAAATTTATTTTTTATTGGTGTTCACTTTGCCAACATACAGAATAACACCCAGTGCTCATCCCGTCAAGTGCCCCTCTCAGTGCCCGTCACCCATTCACCCCCACCCCCCGCCGTCCTCCCCTTCCACCACCCCTAGTTCATTTCCCAGAGTTAGGAGTCTTTATGTTCTGTTTCCCTTTCTGATATTTCCCACACATTTCTTCTCCCTTCCCTTATATTCCCTTTTACTACTCACTATGCTTTTTATGTTGTATTTTGTCAAATGCTTTTTCTGCAACTCTTAAGAGGATCGTATGCCTTGGTCCTTTCTCTTGTTTTTGTTTTTAAGATTTTATTTATTTACCCATGAGAGTCATTTTGTTCCAGGTGAGGCCAGAAAGAGACCACAGGAACCAGGTCCAGGAAAGCCCCATATGGGAACCAGAGCCACCAGATCCAGGTGACACCCAGGTGGGGACCACAGTCACAAGGTCCAGGGGAGGCCCAGGTGGCAACACGATTCACCAAGTCCAGGTGAGACCCAGGTGGGGACCACAGTCACAAGGTCCAGGTGAGGAACAGGTAAGGACCAGATTCACCAGGTCCAAGTGAAGCCCGGGGGGGGACCAGAGTCAAAAGGTAAAGGTGAGGTCCAGAGGGGGACCAGAGTAATCAGTTTAGTTTGAGGCCCAGAGTGGGACCAGAGGTCCCCGGTCAAAGTGAGGCCCAGGTGTGGAATAGAGTATCCAGGTCCCAATGATGCCTATGTGAGGACCAGAGTCACTAGGGCCATGCAAGGCCCAATGGGGATCAGAATCACCAGGTCCTGGTAAGGCATAGAAGGAGACCACAGTCACCAGTATCAGGTGAGCCCCATGTGGGAATCAGAGCCACTATATCCAGCTGAGTCCCAGGTCCACGTGAGGCCCACATGAGGACCAGAATCATCAGGTCGAATTGAGGCATAGCTGGGGACAAGAGTCACCAGGTCTAGGTGAGGTCTAGGTGGGGACGAGATTCACCAGGTCTGAGTTAGGTCAAAGTGGGGACGAGAGTCACCAGGTCCAGGTGAGGCCAAACTGAGGACCAGAGTCACCAGATCCAGGTGAGGTCCATGTTGGAAAGAGAGTCACCAGGTCCAGGAGAGGTCCAGGTGGGGACCAGAGTCACCAGGTCCAGATGAGGCCCAGGTGAGGACCAGACTCACCAGGCACACGTGAGGCCCAGGTGGAGACCAGAATCACCAGGTATAGGGGAGGCCCTTGAAAGAACCAGAGTCAACAGTTTGAGGTGAGGCGCAGGTGGCAACAAGAGTCAGAAGGTCCAAATCAGGCCAAAGTGGGGTTCACAGTCACCAGGTCAGGGTGAGACCCAGAGGGGGACCAGAGTCACCTGGTCCAGGTGAGGCTCAGTTGTGGAACACAGTAACCGGGTCCCAATTATGCCCAGTTGAGGACCAGAGTTAACAGGGCCAGGTGAGGCCCAGATGGGGATCAGAGTCACCAGGTCCAAGTGAGGCCCAGGTGGGGACCACAGTCACCAGATCCAGGGTAGTCTCAGGTGCAGACCTGAATCACCAGGTCCAGGTGGGGCCCAGGTAAGGACCAGAGTTACCAGGTCAAGGTGAGTCCCAGGTGGGGAACACAATAACCATGTTCCAATGATGCCCACCTCAGGACCAGAGTCACCAGGTCCACTTGAGGACCAAGTGGGGACCAGATTCACCAGGTCCAGGGGAGGCCCAGGTGGACACCAGAGTTACCAGTTAAAGGTGAGTCTAGAAGGACAGCACGGTCACCAGGTCTAGGCGTGGTCCATGTGAGAACCAGATCACCAGGTACAGGTGAGGCCCAGGTGGGAACCAGAATCAGCAGGTCCAGGTAAGGCCAAGGTGGGGACCACAGTCACCAGGTCCAGGTGAAACCAAGCTGAGGACCAGAATCACCAAATCCAGGTGAGGCCCGGGGGTAGGGGGACTGGAGTCACCAGGCACAGGAGAGGCTACAAGAACAGCAGGGACACCAGGTCCAGGTGTGGTTCATGTGGAAACCAGAGTCACCAGGTCCAGGTGAAGCCCAGGTGAGGACCAAATTAAATGTTCCAGAGTCTCACTTGGGAAACAGACTAAACATATCCTGATGATGCCCAGGTGAGTACAAGAGTCACCAGATCCAGGTGAGGTGCACGTGAGGACCAGAGTCACCAGGTCCAGGTGATACCCAGGAGGGGACCAGATTCACCAGGTCCAGGTAAGGCCCAGGTGGAACTCAGTCACCTGGTCTGGGTGAGACACAGGTGGGGACAAAAGTCATAAGACCAGTTGAGGCCCAGGTGGGAACATAGTTACCAGGTCCAGGTGAGGCCAAACAAAGTACCAGAGGCACAAGACCAGCTGAGGCCCAGTTGGGGACTGGAGTGACCAAGTATAGGTTAGTTTAGAAGGACACCACAGTCATAAAAACACAGCTAGTTGAAAACTGGCTTCTAGGGATGCTTCCTTGTGAGAGCTGAGCTCAGGGCAGGACCTGCCCACATCCTGACTACCTGTAGACATACCTCCTATCATCATTAAGTGAGGTGCTGGAAGAGGTTGTGTGAAAAGCATGTGGAAGTGTCTGGCCTGTACTCACGTGAATCTGAATTCAATACAGGGATTTCCAACAGCCTTGTTCAATGAGAGTCGTGCTAGGTTCTATCTACCCTGTAGGAGTGGCAAGCAAACATGTACCTGCAAGGCATTCACATTTCTGAGAGTTGAGCTTATGGCCTGTCCCTCCCACATCCTGACTGCCTGTACGGTTCGCTTCCACAGGATTTCGTTCTACGCAGAACAGGAGCAGAGAGAGAACCAAGTGACTTGCTTGTCACTTTCGCACCTCCCAGACAGCTGCATCCACAGCCTGCATACACCTTACACTGCTGCTACATTTTCGCGGCCGTAAGAACGCAGCTAGTGAAAAGCTGCAATTGAGGCAAGCTTCCTTTGAGATATGAGTTCAAGGCAGGACCCCACCGCAACATGTCTGCCTGTGGACTTAGCTGCCAATATCCTCATGTTAGGAGCAGGGAGAGGTTGTGAGAAATGCATGTGGAAGCACAGGGCTGTACTCACGTGTATGTGAGTTGAATACAGCGATTGCCAACGTCCTTGTTCAATTAGAGTGTAGCTAGGTTCAAACTCCCCTGTATGAGTGGGGGCAAATATCTGCCTCCCAGGCATACACGCTCCTGAGAGTTGAGCTAATGGTCTGTCCCTCCCACATCCTGCCTGCAGGTACACCTCGCTGATAACAGGCCTAGCCACGATGCGTGCCTGAAGTGTTGTGAGAGGTAAGAGGAAAGTCCCGGCCCACAAGTCTAGTGCCTCCTAGCTCAATCCAGCGACTACCTAGTAATTCCTATGTTAGCCAGGTGCTACATCCTAAGTTCCATACGAGAGAAGCTAGCTGGACGTCTAGTCCCAAGGAAAATTACGTCGGAGAGTTGAGCTCACCCTCAGTCCCTCACAGTTGCACACTGCCTGCAGAAAGAGTTTCGAACAGCAGCACCACAGCCGTTTCTCAGAGGCTTGTGAGACACAAGTGGAATCAGCAGACCTGGAGGGTGTCTCCAGCTGCAGTGGAGTGGTATTCTGGGTACCTCCTGGCTGAGAGTACTGCTACGTTCTCAGTGCCCTAAGAACGCAGCTAGTTGAAAGCCGGCTTCCAGGCATGCTTCCTTGTGCGAGCTGAGGTCAGGGCAGGACCCTCCCACATCCTGACTGCCCGTAGACCTAGGTCCCAGCATCCTAATGTTAGGCGCCGGAAGAGGTTGTGTGAAAAGCATATGGAAGTGATAGGACTCTGCTCAAGTGAATTTGAGTCCAATACAGACATTGCAAACGTCCTTGTTCAATGAGAGTGTAGCTCGGTCCTAGCACCCATCAATAAGTGTCTTCCATCATCTGCGTGCAAAGCATACACACTTCCGAGAGTTGAGCTTATGGACTGTCCCTGCCACATCCTGCCTGCAGGTACACCGCGCTCCTAACAGGCCTAGCCCTGATGCGTGCCTGAAGTGTTGTGAGAAGTAAGTGGAAAGTCCCGGCCCACAAGACTAGTGCATCCAAGCTCAATCTAGCGGTTTCCTAGTATTTCCTGTGTTAGCCAGGTGCTACATCCTAAGTGCCATACGAGAGAAGCTAGATGAAAGCCTTGCCCAAAAGCAACTTCGGAGAGTTGAGCTCACCCTCAGTCCCTCACAGTTGCACACTGCCTGCAGAAAGAGTTTCGAACATCTGCACCAGAGCAGTTTGTCAGAGGCTTGTGAGACGCAAGTGGAATAAGCCGACCTGGAGGGTGTCTCCAGCTGCAGTGGAGTGGTATTCTGGGTACCTCCTGGCTTAGAGTACTGCTACGTTCTCAGTGCCCTAAGAACGCAGCTAGTTGAAAGCGGGGCTGTAGGCATGCTTCCGTGTGCGACCTGAGGTCAGGGCAGGACCCTCCCGCATCCTGACTGCCTGGAGACATAGGTCCCAGCATCCTTTTGCAAGGCGTCGGAAGAGGTTGTGTGAAAAGCATGTGGAAGTGACAGGATTCTCCTCAAGTGTATCTGATCTCAATACAGACATTGCAAACGTCTTTGTTCAATGAGAGTGTAGCTCGATCCCAGCACCCATCAATAAGTGTCTTCCAGACATCTGGCTGCGAAGCATACACACTTCCGAGAGTCGAGCTTATGCACTGTCCCTCCCACATCCTGCCTGCAGGTACACCGCGCTCCTAACAGGCCTAGCCCCGATGCGTGCCTGAAGTGTTATGAGAGGTAAGTGGAAAGTCCCGGCCCACAAGACTAGTGCATCCAAGCTCAATCTAGCGGTTTCCTAGTATTTCCTGTGTGAGCCAGGTGCTACATCCTAAGTGGCATACGAGAGAAGCTAGCTGAACGCCTTGTCCAAAAGCAACTTACTTCGGAGAGGTGACCTCACCTTCGGTCCCTCACAGTTGCACACTGCCTGCAGAATGAGTTTCGAACATCTGCACCAGAGCAGTTTCTCAGAGGCTTGTGAGACGCAAGTGGAATAAGCCTACCTGGAGGGTGTCTCCAGCTGCAGTGGAGTGGTATTCTGGGTACCTCCTGGCTTAGAACACTGCTACGTTCTCAATGCCCTAAGAAAGCAGCTAGTTGAAAGCTGGCTTCTAGGCATGCTTCCTTGTGCTAGCTGAGGTGAGGGCAGGACCCACCCGCATCCTAACTGCCCCTAGGGATAGATCGCAGCGTCCTTATTTTAGGCGCCGGAAGAGGTTGTGTGAAAAGCATGTGGAAGTGACAGGATTCTCCTCAAGTGTATCTGATCTCAATACAGACATTGCAAACGTCTTTGTTCAATGAGAGTGTAGCTCGGTCCCAGCACCCATCAATAAGTGTCTTCCAGACATCTGGCTGCAAAGCATACACACTTCCGAGAGTCGAGCTTATGCACTGTCCCTCCCACATCCTGCCTGCAGGTACACCGCGCTCCTACCAGGCCTAGCCCCGATGCGTGACTGACGTGTTGGGAGAGGTAAGTGGAAAGTCCCGGCCCACAAGACTAGTGCATCCAAGCTCAATCTAGCGGTTTCCTAGTATTTCCTGTGTGAGCCAGGTGCTACATCCTAAGTGGCATACAAGAGAAGCTAGCTGAACGCCTTGTCCAAAAGCAACTTACTTCGGAGAGGTGACCTCACCTTCAGTCCCTCACAGTTGCACACTGCCTGCAGAATGAGTTTCGAACATCTGCACCAGAGCAGTTTCTCAGAGGCTTGTGAGACGCAAGTGGAATAAGCCTACCTGGAGGGTGTCTCCAGCTGCAGTGGAGTGGTATTCTGGGTACCTCCTGGCTTAGAACACTGCTACGTTCTCAATGCCCTAAGAAAGCAGCTAGTTGAAAGCTGGCTTCTAGGCATGCTTCCTTGTGCGAGCTGAGGTGAGGGCAGGACCCACCCGCATCCTAACTGCCCCTAGGGATAGATCGCAGCATCCTTATTTTAGGCGCCGGAAGAGGTTGTGTGAAAAGCATGTGGAAGTGACAGGATTCTCAAGTGTATCTGATCTCAATACAGACATTGCAAACGTCTTTGTTCAATGAGAGTGTAGCTCGATCCCAGCACCCATCAATAAGTGTCTTCCAGACATCTGGCTGCGAAGCATACACACTTCCGAGAGTCGAGCTTATGCACTGTCCCTCCCACATCCTGCCTGCAGGTACACCGCGCTCCTAACAGGCCTAGCCCCGATGCGTGCCTGAAGTGTTATGAGAGGTAAGTGGAAAGTCCCGGCCCACAAGACTAGTGCATCCAAGCTCAATCTAGCGGTTTCCTAGTATTTCCTGTGTGAGCCAGGTGCTACATCCTAAGTGGCATACGAGAGAAGCTAGCTGAACGCCTTGTCCAAAAGCAACTTACTTCGGAGAGGTGACCTCACCTTCAGTCCCTCACAGTTGCACACTGCCTGCAGAATGAGTTTCGAACATCTGCACCAGAGCAGTTTCTCAGAGGCTTGTGAGACGCAAGTGGAATAAGCCTACCTGGAGGGTGTCTCCAGCTGCAGTGGAGTGGTATTCTGGGTACCTCCTGGCTTAGAACACTGCTACGTTCTCAATGCCCTAAGAAAGCAGCTAGTTGAAAGCTGGCTTCTAGGCATGCTTCCTTGTGCTAGCTGAGGTGAGGGCAGGACCCACCCGCATCCTAACTGCCCCTAGGGATAGATCGCAGCGTCCTTATTTTAGGCGCCGGAAGAGGTTGTGTGAAAAGCATGTGGAAGTGACAGGATTCTCCTCAAGTGTATCTGATCTCAATACAGACATTGCAAACGTCTTTGTTCAATGAGAGTGTAGCTCGGTCCCAGCACCCATCAATAAGTGTCTTCCAGACATCTGGCTGCAAAGCATACACACTTCCGAGAGTCGAGCTTATGCACTGTCCCTCCCACATCCTGCCTGCAGGTACACCGCGCTCCTAACAGGCCTAGCACCGATGCGTGACTGACGTGTTGGGAGAGGTAAGTGGAAAGTCCCGGCCCACAAGACTAGTGCATCCAAGCTCAATCTAGCGGTTTCCTAGTATTTCCTGTGTGAGCCAGGTGCTACATCCTAAGTGGCATACAAGAGAAGCTAGCTGAACGCCTTGTCCAAAAGCAACTTACTTCGGAGAGGTGACCTCACCTTCAGTCCCTCACAGTTGCACACTGCCTGCAGAATGAGTTTCGAACATCTGCACCAGAGCAGTTTCTCAGAGGCTTGTGAGACGCAAGTGGAATAAGCCTACCTGGAGGGTGTCTCCAGCTGCAGTGGAGTGGTATTCTGGGTACCTCCTGGCTTAGAACACTGCTACGTTCTCAATGCCCTAAGAAAGCAGCTAGTTGAAAGCTGGCTTCTAGGCATGCTTCCTTGTGCGAGCTGAGGTGAGGGCAGGACCCACCCGCATCCTAACTGCCCCTAGGGATAGATCGCAGCATCCTTATTTTAGGCGCCGGAAGAGGTTGTGTGAAAAGCATGTGGAAGTGACAGGATCTCAAGTGTATCTGATCTCAATACAGACATTGCAAACGTCTTTGTTCAATGAGAGTATAGCTCGGTCCCAGCACCCATCAATAAGTGTCTTCCAGACATCTGGCTGCAAAGCATACACACTTCCGAGAGTCGAGCTTATGCACTGTCCCTCCCACATCCTGCCTGCAGGTACACCGCGCTCCTACCAGGCCTAGCCCCGATGCGTGACTGACGTGTTGGGAGAGGTAAGTGGAAAGTCCCGGCCCACAAGACTAGTGCATCCAAGCTCAATCTAGCGGTTTCCTAGTATTTCCTGTGTGAGCCAGGTGCTACATCCTAAGTGCCATACGAGAGAAGCTAGCTGGACGTCTAGTCCCAAGGCAAATTACTTCTGAGAGTTGAGCTCACCCTCAGTCCCTCACAGTTGCACACTGCCTGCAGAATGAGTTTCGAACAGCAGCACCACAGCCGTTTCTCAGAGGCTTGTGAGACACAAGTGGAATCAGCAGACCTGGAGGGTGTCTCCAGCTGCAGTGGAGTGGTATTCTGGGTACCTCCTGGCTGAGAGTACTGCTACGTTCTCCGTGCCCTAAGAACGCAGCTAGTGGAAAGCCGGCTTCCAGGCATGCTTCCTTGTGCGAGCTGAGGTCAGGGCAGGACCCTCCCACATCCTGACTGCCCGAAGACCTAGGTCCCAGCATCCTAATGTTAGGCGCCGGAAGAGGTTGTGTGAAAAGCATATGGAAGTGATAGGACTCTGCTCAAGTGAATTTGAGTCCAATACAGACATTGCAAACGTCCTTGTTCAATGAGAGTGTAGCTCGGTCCTAGCACCCATCAATAAGTGTCTTCCATCATCTGCGTGCAAAGCATACACAGTTCCGAGAGTCGAGCTTATGGACTGTCCCTCCCACATCCTGCCTGCAGGTACACTGCGCTCCTAAAGGGCTAGCCCCGATGCGTGCCTGAAGTGTTGTGAGAGGTAAGTGGAAAGTCCCGGCCCACCACACTAGTGCATCCAAGCTCAATCTAGCGGTTTCCTAGTATTTCCTGTGTGAGCCAGGTGCTACATCCTAAGTGCCATACGAGAGAAGCTAGCTGAACGCCTTGTCCAAAAGCAACTTACTTCGGAGAGGTGACCTCACCTTCAGTCCCTCACAGTTGCACACTGCCTGCAGAATGAGTTTCGAACATCTGCACCAGAGCAGTTTGTCAGAGGCTTGTGAGACGCAAGTGGAATAAGCCTACCTGGAGGGTGTCTCCAGCTGCAGTGGAGTGGTATTCTGGGTACCTCCTGGCTTAGAACACTGCTACGTTCTCAATGCCCTAAGAAAGCAGCTAGTTGAAAGCTGGCTTCTAGGCATGCTTCCTTGTGCGAGCTGAGGTGAGGGCAGGACCCACCCGCATCCTAACTGCCCCTAGGGATAGATCGGAGCATCCTTATTTTAGGCGCCGGAAGAGGTTGTGTGAAAAGCATGTGGAAGTGACAGGATTCTCCTCAACTGTATCTGATCTGATCTCAATACAGACATTGCAAACGTCCTTGTTCAATGAGAGTGTAGCTCGGTCCCAGCACCCATCAATAAGTGTCTGGCAGGCATCTGCCTGCAAAGCCTACACCCTTCTGAGAGTTGAGCTTATGGCCTATCGCTCCCACATCCTGATGCCTGTACGGTTCGCGTGCACAGCATTTCGTTCTACGCGGGACACTAGCAGACAGAGAACCGAGTGACTGGCTTGTCAATTTCGCGCCTAGCACACAGCTGCCTCCAAGGCATGCACACTCCTTTGGGTTGAGCTTATGGCTTCAACCTCCCACATGCTGACCGCCTGTACCCTTTGCAGCCAAGGGATTTCGTTGGACACGGGATTCAAGCTTTGTGAGAGGCAAGTGTCTCTTAGCTCAATCCAGTGACTTCTGACGACTTCCTCCCTCAGATGGGTGGTACATATTAACTTCCAACCCTGAGTACCTAGTTGCAAGCTCTCTCTCAGGGGAACTTCCTTCTGTGCGATGAGCTGACTTGCCGTCCTTCCCAGTTCCACACTGCCTGCACATGGAGTTACGAACATCCTCACTAGACATGTTTGTCAGAAGCTCATGGGACTCAAGGGGCAAGCTGCAGGCCTCAATGGTGCTGTCACTCGGTGCAGTAGAGCAGTATAAACGCAACGTCCTGACTTCCAGTGCTGCTGCGTTCTCACGGCCATAAGAACGCAGCTAGTGGAAAGCTGCATTCGGGGCATGCTACCTTTGGAGAGTTGAGCTCAACGAAGGATCCTCCCGCCTCGGGTACCCCTGTGGGTGAGCTGCCAAAATCCTCATGTCAGGTGCAGACAGGTGGTGAGAAATGCGTGTGGAAGCGTCAGGCCTGTCCTCACGGCAATGTGAGTTGAATACAGCGATTGCCAACGTCCTTGTTCAATGAGAGTGTAGCTAGGTTCTAACTCCCCTGTATGAGTGCGGAGCAGACATCTGCCCCCTAGGCATACACGCTCCTGAGAGTTGAGCTTATGGCCAGTCCCTCCCACATCCTGCCTGCAGGTACACCTCGTTCATAACAGGCCTAGGCTCGCTGCATGACTGAAGTGTTGTGAGAGGTAAGTGGAAAGTCTCGGCCCTCAAGACTAGTGCCTCCAAGCTCAATCCAGCGATTACCTAGTAATTGCTATGTTAGCCAGGTGCTACATCCTAAGTGCCATACGAGAGAAGCTAGCTGGACGTCTAGTCCCAAGGCATATTACTTCTGAGAGTTGAGCTCACCCTCAGTCCCTCACAATTGCACACTGCCTGCAGAATGAGTTTCGAACAGCAGCACCACAGCCGTTTCTCAGAGGCTTGTGAGACACAAGTGGAATCAGCAGACCTGGAGGGTGTCTCCAGCTGCAGTGGAGTGGTATTCTGGGTACCTCCTGGCTGAGAGTACTGCTACGTTCTCCGTGCCCTAAGAACGCAGCTAGTGGAAAGCCGGCTTCCAGGCATGCTTCCTTGTGCGAGCTGAGGTCAGGGCAGGACCCTCCCACATCCTGACTGCCCGAAGACCTAGGTCCCAGCATCCTAATGTTAGGCGCTGGAAGAGGTTGTGTGAAAAGCATATGGAAGTGATAGGACTCTGCTCAAGTGAATTTGAGTCCAATACAGACATTGCAAACGTCCTTGTTCAATGAGAGTGTAGCTCGGTCCTAGCACCCATCAATAAGTGTCTTCCATCATCTGCGTGCAAAGCGTACACACTTCCGAGAGTCGAGCTTATGCACTGTCCCTCCCACATCCTGCCTGCAGGTACACTGCGCTCCTAACAGGCCTAGCCCCGATGCGTGCCTGAAGTGTTGGGAGAGGTAAGTGGAAAGTCCCGGCCCACCAGACTAGTGCATCCAAGCGCAATCTAGCGGTTTCCTAGTATTTCCTGTGTGAGCCAGGTGCTACATCCTAAGTGCCATACGAGAGAAGCTAGCTGAACGCCTTGTCCAAAAGCAACTTACTTCGGAGAGGTGACCTCACCCTCAGTCCCTCACAGTTGCACGCTGCCTGCAGAAAGAGTTTCGAACATCTGCACCAGAGCAGTTTGTCAGAGGCTTGTGAGACGCAAGTGGAATAAGCCGACCTGCAGGGTGTCTCCAGCTGCAGTGGAGTGGTATTCTGGGTACCTCCTGGCTTAGAGTACTGCTACGTTCTCAGTGCCCTCAGAATGCAGCTAGTTGAAAGCGGGGCTGTAGGCATGCTTCCGTGTGCGAGCTGAGGTCAGGGCAGGACCTTCCCGCACCCTGCCTGGAGACATAGGTCCCAGCATCCTTTTGCAAGGCGTCGGAAGAGGTTGTGTGAAAAGCATGTGGAAGTGACAGGATTCTCCTCAAGTGTATCTGATCTCAATACAGACATTGCAAACATCCTTGCTCAATGAGAGTGTAGCTCGGTCCTAGCACCCACCAATAAGTGTCTTCCAGACATCTGGCTGCAAAGCATACACACTTCCGAGAGTCGAGCTTATGCACTGTCCCTCCCACATCCTGCCTGCAGGTACACCGCGCTCCTACCAGGCCTAGCCCCGATGCGTGACTGAAGTGTTGGGAGAGGTAAGTGGAAAGTCCCGGCCCACAAGACTAGTGCATCCAAGCTCAATCTAGCGGTTTCCTAGTATTTCCTGTGTGAGCCAGGTGCTACATCCTAAGTGCCATACGAGAGAAGCTAGCTGGACGTCTAGTCCCAAGGCAAATTACTTCTGAGAGTTGAGCTCACCCTCAGTCCCTCACAGTTGCACACTGCCTGCAGAATGAGTTTCGAACAGCAGCACCACAGCCGTTTCTCAGAGGCTTGTGAGACACAAGTGGAATCAGCAGACCTGGAGGGTGTCTCCAGCTGCAGTGGAGTGGTATTCTGGGTACCTCCTGGCTGAGAGTACTGCTACGTTCTCAGTGCCCTAAGAACGCAGCTATTGGAAAGCCGGCTTCCAGGCATGCTTCCTTGTGCGAGCTGAGGTGAGGGCAGGACCCTCCCACATCCTGACTCCCCGTAGACCTAGGTCCCAGCATCCTAATGTTAGGCGCCGGAAGAGGTTGTGTGAAAAGCATATGGAAGTGATAGGACTCTGCTCAAGTGAATTTGAGTCCAATACAGACATTGCAAACGTCCTTGTTCAATGAGAGTGTAGCTCGGTCCTAGCACCCATCAATAAGTGTCTTCCATCATCTGCGTGCAAAGCATACACAGTTCCCGAGAGTAGAGCTTATGGACTGTCCCTCCCACATCCTGCCTGCAGGTACACCGCGCTCCTAACAGGCCTAGCCCCGATGTGTGACTGAAGTGTTGGGGGAGGTAAGTGGAAAGTCCCGGCCCACCAGAGTAGTGCATCCAAGCTCAATCTAGCGGTTTCCTAGTATTTCCTGTGTGAGCCAGGTGCTACATCCTAAGTGCCATACGAGAGAAGCTAGCTGAACGCCTTGTCCAAAAGCAACTTACTTCGGAGAGTTGAGCTCACCCTCAGTCCCTCACAGTTGCACACTGCCTGCAGAAAGAGTTTCGAACATCTGCACCAGAGCAGTTTGTCAGAGGCTTGTGAGACGCAAGTGGAATAAGCCGGCCTGGAGGGTGTCTCCAGTTGCAGTGGAGTGGTATTCTGGGTACCTCCTGGCTTAGAGTACTGCTACGTTCTCAGTGCCCTAAGAACGCAGCTAGTTGAAAGCGGGGCTGTAGGCATGCTTCCGTGTGCGAGCTGAGATCAGGACAGGACCTTCCCGCACCCTGCCTGGAGACATAGGTCCCAGCATCCTTTTGCAAGGCGTCGGAAGAGGTTGTGTGAAAAGCATGTGGAAGTGACAGGATTCTCCTCAAGTGTATCTGATCTCAATACAGACATTGCAAACGTCCTTGTTCAATGAGAGTGTAGCTCGGTCCTAGCACCCACCAATAAGTGTCTTCCAGACATCTGGCTGCAAAGCATACACACTTCCGAGAGTCGAGCTTATGCACTGTCCCTCCCACATCCTGCCTGCCGGTACACCGCGCTCCTACCAGGCCTAGCCCCGATGCGTGACTGAAGTGTTGGGAGAGGTAAGTGGAAAGTCCCGGCCCACAACACTAGGGCATCCAAGCTCAATCTAGCGGTTTCCTAGTATTTCCTGTGTGAGCCAGGTGCTACATCCTAAGTGCCATACGAGAGAAGCTAGCTGGACGTCTAGTCCCAAGGCAAATTACTTCTGAGAGTTGAGCTAACCCTCAGTCCCTCACAGTTGCACACTGCCTGCAGAATGAGTTTCGAACAGCAGCACCACAGCCGTTTCTCAGAGGCTTGTGAGACACAAGTGGAATCAGCAGACCTGGAGGGTGTCTCCAGCTGCAGTGGAGTGGTATTCTGGGTACCTCCTGGCTGAGAGTACTGCTACGTTCTCAGTGCCCTAAGAACGCAGCTAGTTGAAAGCGGGGCTGTAGGCATGCTTCCGTGTGCGAGCTGAGGTCAGGGCAGGACCTTCCCGCACCCTGCCTGGAGACATAGGTCCCAGCATCCTTTTGCAAGGCGTCAGAAGAGGTTGTGTGAAAAGCATATGGAAGTGATAGGACTCTGCTCAAGTGAATTTGAGTCCAATACAGACATTGCAAACGTCCTTGTTCAATGAGAGTGTAGCTCGGTCCTAGCACCCATCAATAAGTGTCTTCCATCATCTGCGTGCAAAGCATACACAATTCCCGAGAGTAGAGCTTATGGACTGTCCCTCCCACATCCTGCCTGCAGGTACACTGCGCTCCTAACAGGCCTAGCCCCGATGCGTGCCTGAAGTGTTGTGAAAGGTAAGTGGAAAGTCCCGGCCCACGAGACTAGTGCATCCAAGCTCAATCTAGCGGTTTCCTAGTATTTCCTGAGTGAGCCAGGTGCTACATCCTAAGTTCCATACGAGAGAAGCTAGCTGGACGTCTAGTCCCAAGGCAAATTACTTCTGAGAGTTGAGCTCACCCTCAGTCCCTCACAGTTGCACACTGCCTGCAGAATGAGTTTCGAACAGCAGCACCACAGCCGTTTCTCAGAGGCTTGTGAGACACAAGTGGAATCAGCAGACCTGGAGGGTGTCTCCAGCTGCAGTGGAGTGGTATTCTGGGTACCTCCTGGCTGAGAGTACTGCTACGTTCTCCGTGCCCTAAGAACGCAGCTAGTTGAAAGCGGGGCTGTAGGCATGCTTCCGTGTGCGAGCTGAGGTCAGGGCAGGACCTTCCCGCACCCTGCCTGGAGACATAGGTCCCAGCATCCTTTTGCAAGGCGTCGGAAGAGGTTGTGTGAAAAGCATATGGAAGTGATAGGACTCTGCTCAAGTGAATTTGAGTCCAATACAGACATTGCAAACGTCCTTGTTCAATGAGAGTGTAGCTCGGTCCTAGCACCCATCAATAAGTGTCTTCCATCATCTGCGTGCAAAGCATACACTGTTCGCGAGAGTAGAGCTTATGGTCTGTCCCTCCCACATCCTGCCTGCAGGTACACCGCGCTCCTAACAGGCCTAGCCCCGATGCGTGACTGAAGTGTTGGGGGAGGTAAGTGGAAAGTCCCGGCCCACCAGAGTAGTGCATCCGAGCTCAATCTAGCGGTTTCCTAGTATTTCCTGTGTGAGCCAGGTGCTACATCCTAAGTGCCATACGAGAGAAGCTAGCTGAACGCCTTTTCCAAAAGCAACTTACTTCGGAGAGTTGAGCTCACCCTCAGTCCCTCACAGTTGCACACTGCCTGCAGAAAGAGTTTCGAACATCTGCACCAGAGCAGTTTGTCAGAGGCTTGTGAGACGCAAGTGGAATAAGCCGGCCTGGAGGGTGTCTCCAGCTACAGTGGAGTGGTATTCTGGGTACCTCCTGGCTTAGAGTACTGCTACGTTCTCAGTGCCCTAAGAACGCAGCTAGTTGAAAGCGGGGCTGTAGGCATGCTTCCGTGTGCTAGCTGAGATCAGGGCAGGACCTTCCCGCATCCTGCCTGGAGACATAGGTCCCAGCATCCTTTTGCAAGGCGTCGGAAGAGGTTGTGTGAAAAGCATGTGGAAGTGACAGGATTCTCCTCAAGTGTATCTGATCTCAATACAGACATTGCAAACGTCCTTGTTCAATGAGAGTGTAGCTCGGTCCTAGCACCCACCAATAAGTGTCTTCCAGACATCTGGCTGCAAAGCATACACACTTCCGAGAGTCGAGCTTATGCACTGTCCCTCCCACATCCTGCCTGCCGGTACACCGCGCTCCTACCAGGCCTAGCCCCGATGCGTGACTGAAGTGTTGGGAGAGGTAAGTGGAAAGTCCCGGCCCACAACACTAGGGCATCCAAGCTCAATCTAGCGGTTTCCTAGTATTTCCTGTGTGAGCCAGGTGCTACATCCTAAGTGCCATACGAGAGAAGCTAGCTGGACGTCTAGTCCCAAGGCAAATTACTTCTGAGAGTTGAGCTAACCCTCAGTCCCTCACAGTTGCACACTGCCTGCAGAATGAGTTTCGAACAGCAGCACCACAGCCGTTTCTCAGAGGCTTGTGAGACACAAGTGGAATCAGCAGACCTGGAGGGTGTCTCCAGCTGCAGTGGAGTGGTATTCTGGGTACCTCCTGGCTGAGAGTACTGCTACGTTCTCAGTGCCCTAAGAACGCAGCTAGTTGAAAGCGGGGCTGTAGGCATGCTTCCGTGTGCGAGCTGAGGTCAGGGCAGGACCTTCCCGCACCCTGCCTGGAGACATAGGTCCCAGCATGCTTTTGCAAGGCGTCAGAAGAGGTTGTGTGAAAAGCATATGGAAGTGATAGGACTCTGCTCAAGTGAATTTGAGTCCAATACAGACATTGCAAACGTCCTTGTTCAATGAGAGTGTAGCTCGGTCCTAGCACCCATCAATAAGTGTCTTCCATCATCTGCGTGCAAAGCATACACAATTCCCGAGAGTAGAGCTTATGGACTGTCCCTCCCACATCCTGCCTGCAGGTACACTGCGCTCCTAACAGGCCTAGCCCCGATGCGTGCCTGAAGTGTTGTGAAAGGTAAGTGGAAAGTCCCGGCCCACCAGACTAGTGCATCCAAGCTCAATCTAGCGGTTTCCTAGTATTTCCTGAGTGAGCCAGGTGCTACATCCTAAGTTCCATACGAGAGAAGCTAGCTGGACGTCTAGTCCCAAGGCAAATTACTTCTGAGAGTTGAGCTCACCCTCAGTCCCTCACAGTTGCACACTGCCTGCAGAATGAGTTTCGAACAGCAGCACCACAGCCGTTTCTCAGAGGCTTGTGAGACACAAGTGGAATCAGCAGACCTGGAGGGTGTCTCCAGCTGCAGTGGAGTGGTATTCTGGGTACCTCCTGGCTGAGAGTACTGCTACCTTCTCAGTGCCCTAAGAACGCAGCTAGTTGAAAGCGGGGCTGTAGGCATGCTTCCGTGTGCGAGCTGAGGTCAGGGCAGGACCTTCCCGCACCCTGCCTGGAGACATAGGTCCCAGCATCCTTTTGCAAGGCGTCGGAAGAGGTTGTGTGAAAAGCATATGGAAGTGATAGGACTCTGCTCAAGTGAATTTGAGTCCAATACAGACATTGCAAACGTCCTTGTTCAATGAGAGTGTAGCTCGGTCCTAGCACCCATCAATAAGTGTCTTCCATCATCTGCGTGCAAAGCATACACTGTTCGCGAGAGTAGAGCTTATGGTCTGTCCCTCCCACATCCTGCCTGCAGGTACACCGCGCTCCTAACAGGCCTAGCCCCGATGCGTGACTGAAGTGTTGGGGGAGGTAAGTGGAAAGTCCCGGCCCACCAGAGTAGTGCATCCGAGCTCAATCTAGCGGTTTCCTAGTATTTCCTGTGTGAGCCAGGTGCTACATCCTAAGTGCCATACGAGAGAAGCTAGCTGAACGCCTTTTCCAAAAGCAACTTCGGAGAGTTGAGCTCACCCTCAGTCCCTCACAGTTGCACACTGCCTGCAGAAAGAGTTTCGAACATCTGCACCAGAGCAGTTTGTCAGAGGCTTGTGAGACGCAAGTGGAATAAGCCGGCCTGGAGGGTGTCTCCAGCTACAGTGGAGTGGTATTCTGGGTACCTCCTGGCTTAGAGTACTGCTACGTTCTCAGTGCCCTAAGAACGCAGCTAGTTGAAAGCGGGGCTGTAGGCATGCTTCCGTGTGCGAGCTGAGGTCAGGACAGGACCTTCCCGCACCCTGCCTGGAGACATAGGTCCCAGCATCCTTTTGCAAGGCGTCGGAAGAGGTTGTGTGAAAAGCATGTGGAAGTGACAGGATTCTCCTCAAGTGTATCTGATCTCAATACAGACATTGCAAACGTCCTTGTTCAATGAGAGTGTAGCTCGGTCCTAGCACCCACCAATAAGTGTCTTCCAGACATCTGGCTGCAAAGCATACACACTTCCAAGAGTCGAGCTTATGCACTGTCCCTCACACATCGTGCCTGCAGGTACACCGCGCTCCTACCAGGCCTAGCCCCGATGCGTGACTGAAGTGTTGGGAGAGGTAAGTGGAAAGTCCCGGCCCACAAGACTAGTGCATCCAAGCTCAATCTAGCGGTTTCCTAGTATTTCCTGTGTGAGCCAGGTGCTACATCCTAAGTGCCATACGAGAGAAGCTAGCTGAACGCCTTTTCCAAAAGCAACTTACTTCGGAGAGTTGAGCTCACCCTCAGTCCCTCACAGTTGCACACTGCCTGCAGAAAGAGTTTCGAACATCTGCACCAGAGCAGTTTGTCAGAGGCTTGTGAGACGCAAGTGGAATAAGCCGGCCTGGAGGGTGTCTCCAGCTACAGTGGAGTGGTATTCTGGGTACCTCCTGGCTTAGAGTACTGCTACGTTCTCAGTGCCCTAAGAACGCAGCTAGTTGAAAGCGGGGCTGTAGGCATGCTTCCGTGTGCTAGCTGAGATCAGGGCAGGACCTTCCCGCATCCTGCCTGGAGACATAGGTCCCAGCATCCTTTTGCAAGGCGTCGGAAGAGGTTGTGTGAAAAGCATGTGGAAGTGACAGGATTCTCCTCAAGTGTATCTGATCTCAATACAGACATTGCAAACGTCCTTGTTCAATGAGAGTGTAGCTCGGTCCTAGCACCCACCAATAAGTGTCTTCCAGACATCTGGCTGCAAAGCATACACACTTCCGAGAGTCGAGCTTATGCACTGTCCCTCCCACATCCTGCCTGCCGGTACACCGCGCTCCTACCAGGCCTAGCCCCGATGCGTGACTGAAGTGTTGGGAGAGGTAAGTGGAAAGTCCCGGCCCACAACACTAGGGCATCCAAGCTCAATCTAGCGGTTTCCTAGTATTTCCTGTGTGAGCCAGGTGCTACATCCTAAGTGCCATACGAGAGAAGCTAGCTGGACGTCTAGTCCCAAGGCAAATTACTTCTGAGAGTTGAGCTAACCCTCAGTCCCTCACAGTTGCACACTGCCTGCAGAATGAGTTTCGAACAGCAGCACCACAGCCGTTTCTCAGAGGCTTGTGAGACACAAGTGGAATCAGCAGACCTGGAGGGTGTCTCCAGCTGCAGTGGAGTGGTATTCTGGGTACCTCCTGGCTGAGAGTACTGCTACGTTCTCAGTGCCCTAAGAACGCAGCTAGTTGAAAGCGGGGCTGTAGGCATGCTTCCGTGTGCGAGCTGAGGTCAGGGCAGGACCTTCCCGCACCCTGCCTGGAGACATAGGTCCCAGCATGCTTTTGCAAGGCGTCAGAAGAGGTTGTGTGAAAAGCATATGGAAGTGATAGGACTCTGCTCAAGTGAATTTGAGTCCAATACAGACATTGCAAACGTCCTTGTTCAATGAGAGTGTAGCTCGGTCCTAGCACCCATCAATAAGTGTCTTCCATCATCTGCGTGCAAAGCATACACAATTCCCGAGAGTAGAGCTTATGGACTGTCCCTCCCACATCCTGCCTGCAGGTACACTGCGCTCCTAACAGGCCTAGCCCCGATGCGTGCCTGAAGTGTTGTGAAAGGTAAGTGGAAAGTCCCGGCCCACCAGACTAGTGCATCCAAGCTCAATCTAGCGGTTTCCTAGTATTTCCTGAGTGAGCCAGGTGCTACATCCTAAGTTCCATACGAGAGAAGCTAGCTGGACGTCTAGTCCCAAGGCAAATTACTTCTGAGAGTTGAGCTCACCCTCAGTCCCTCACAGTTGCACACTGCCTGCAGAATGAGTTTCGAACAGCAGCACCACAGCCGTTTCTCAGAGGCTTGTGAGACACAAGTGGAATCAGCAGACCTGGAGGGTGTCTCCAGCTGCAGTGGAGTGGTATTCTGGGTACCTCCTGGCTGAGAGTACTGCTACCTTCTCAGTGCCCTAAGAACGCAGCTAGTTGAAAGCGGGGCTGTAGGCATGCTTCCGTGTGCGAGCTGAGGTCAGGGCAGGACCTTCCCGCACCCTGCCTGGAGACATAGGTCCCAGCATCCTTTTGCAAGGCGTCGGAAGAGGTTGTGTGAAAAGCATATGGAAGTGATAGGACTCTGCTCAAGTGAATTTGAGTCCAATACAGACATTGCAAACGTCCTTGTTCAATGAGAGTGTAGCTCGGTCCTAGCACCCATCAATAAGTGTCTTCCATCATCTGCGTGCAAAGCATACACTGTTCGCGAGAGTAGAGCTTATGGTCTGTCCCTCCCACATCCTGCCTGCAGGTACACCGCGCTCCTAACAGGCCTAGCCCCGATGCGTGACTGAAGTGTTGGGGGAGGTAAGTGGAAAGTCCCGGCCCACCAGAGTAGTGCATCCGAGCTCAATCTAGCGGTTTCCTAGTATTTCCTGTGTGAGCCAGGTGCTACATCCTAAGTGCCATACGAGAGAAGCTAGCTGAACGCCTTTTCCAAAAGCAACTTACTTCGGAGAGTTGAGCTCACCCTCAGTCCCTCACAGTTGCACACTGCCTGCAGAAAGAGTTTCGAACATCTGCACCAGAGCAGTTTGTCAGAGGCTTGTGAGACGCAAGTGGAATAAGCCGGCCTGGAGGGTGTCTCCAGCTACAGTGGAGTGGTATTCTGGGTACCTCCTGGCTTAGAGTACTGCTACGTTCTCAGTGCCCTAAGAACGCAGCTAGTTGAAAGCGGGGCTGTAGGCATGCTTCCGTGTGCGAGCTGAGGTCAGGACAGGACCTTCCCGCACCCTGCCTGGAGACATAGGTCCCAGCATCCTTTTGCAAGGCGTCGGAAGAGGTTGTGTGAAAAGCATGTGGAAGTGACAGGATTCTCCTCAAGTGTATCTGATCTCAATACAGACATTGCAAACGTCCTTGTTCAATGAGAGTGTAGCTCGGTCCTAGCACCCACCAATAAGTGTCTTCCAGACATCTGGCTGCAAAGCATACACACTTCCAAGAGTCGAGCTTATGCACTGTCCCTCACACATCGTGCCTGCAGGTACACCGCGCTCCTACCAGGCCTAGCCCCGATGCGTGACTGAAGTGTTGGGAGAGGTAAGTGGAAAGTCCCGGCCCACAAGACTAGTGCATCCAAGCTCAATCTAGCGGTTTCCTAGTATTTCCTGTGTGAGCCAGGTGCTACATCCTAAGTGCCATACGAGAGAAGCTAGCTGGACGTCTAGTCCCAAGGCAAATTACTTCTGAGAGTTGAGCTAACCCTCAGTCCCTCACAGTTGCACACTGCCTGCAGAATGAGTTTCGAACAGCAGCACCACAGCCGTTTCTCAGAGGCTTGTGAGACACAAGTGGAATCAGCAGACCTGGAGGGTGTCTCCAGCTGCAGTGGAGTGGTATTCTGGGTACCTCCTGGCTGAGAGTACTGCTACCTTCTCAGTGCCCTAAGAACGCAGCTAGTTGAAAGCGGGGCTGTAGGCATGCTTCCGTGTGCGAGCTGAGGTCAGGGCAGGACCTTCCCGCACCCTGCCTGGAGACATAGGTCCCAGCATCCTTTTGCAAGGCGTCGGAAGAGGTTGTGTGAAAAGCATATGGAAGTGATAGGACTCTGCTCAAGTGAATTTGAGTCCAATACAGACATTGCAAACGTCCTTGTTCAATGAGAGTGTAGCTCGGTCCTAGCACCCGTCAATAAGTGTCTTCCATCATCTGCGTGCAAAGCATACACACTTCCGAGAGTCGAGCTTATGGACTGTCCCTCCCACATCCTGCCTGCAGGTACACTGCGCTCCTAACAGGCCTAGCCCCGATGCGTGCCTGAAGTGTTGTGAAAGGTAAGTGGAAAGTCCCGGCCCACCAGACTAGTGCATCCAAGCTCAATCTAGCGGTTTCCTAGTATTTCCTGTGTGAGCCAGGTGCTACATCCTAAGTGCCATACGAGAGAAGCTAGCTGAACGCCTTGTCCAAAAGCAACTTACTTCGGAGAGGTGACCTCACCCTCAGTCCCTCACAGTTGCCCACTGCCTGCAGAAAGAGTTTCGAACATCTGCACCAGAGCAGTTTGTCAGAGGCTTGTGAGACGCAAGTGGAATAAGCCGACCTGGAGGGTGTCTCCAGCTGCAGTGGAGTGGTATTCTGGGTACCTCCTGGCTGAGAGTACTGCTACGTTCTCAGTGCCCTAAGAACGCAGCTAGTTGAAAGCGGGGCTGTAGGCATGCTTCCGTGTGCGAGCTGAGGTCAGGGCAGGACCTTCCCGCACCCTGCCTGGAGACATAGGTCCCAGCATCCTTTTGCAAGGCGTCGGAAGAGGTTGTGTGAAAAGCATGTGGAAGTGACAGGATTCTTCTCAAGTGTATCTGATCTCAATACAGACATTGCAAACGACCTTGTTCAATGAGAGTGTAGCTCGGTCCTAGCACCCACCAATAAGTGTCTTCCAGACATCTGGCTGCAAAGCATACACACTTCCGAGAGTCGAGCTTATGCACTGTCCCTCCCACATCCTGCCTGCAGGTACACCGCGCTCCTACCAGGCCTAGCCCCGATGCGTGACTGAAGTGTTGGGAGAGGTAAGTGGAAAGTCCCGGCCCACAAGACTAGTGCATCCAAGCTCAATCTAGCGGTTTCCTAGTATTTCCTGTGTGAGCCAGGTGCTACATCCTAAGTGCCATACGAGAGAAGCTAGCTGGACGTCTAGTCCCAAGGCAAACTACTTCTGAGAGTTGAGCTCACCCTCAGTCCCTCACAGTTGCACACTGCCTGCAGATTGAGTTTCGAACAGCAGCACCAAAGCCGTTTCTCAGAGGCTTGTGAGACACAAGTGGAATCAGCAGACCTGGAGGGTGTCTCCAGCTGTAGTGTAAGTGGTATTCTGGGTACCTCCTGGCTGAGAGTACTGCTACGTTCTCAGTGCCCTAAGAACGCAGCTAGTTGAAAGCGGGGCTGTAGGCATGCTTCCGTGTGCGAGCTGAGGTCAGGGCAGGACCTTCCCGCACCCTGCCTGGAGACATAGGTCCCAGCATCCTTTTGCAAGGCGTCGGAAGAGGTTGTGTGAAAAGCATATGGAAGTGATAGGACTCTGCTCAAGTGAATTTGAGTCCAATACAGACATTGCAAACGTCCTTGTTCAATGAGAGTGTAGCTCGGTCCTAGCACCCATCAATAAGTGTCTTCCATCATCTGCGTGCAAAGCATACACACTTCCGAGAGTCGAGCTTATGGACTGTCCCTCCCACATCCTGCCTGCAGGTACACTGCGCTCCTAACAGGCCTAGCCCCGATGCGTGCCTGAAGTGTTGTGAAAGGTAAGTGGAAAGTCCCGGCCCACCAGACTAGTGCATCCAAGCTCAATCTAGCGGTTTCCTAGTATTTCCTGTGTGAGCCAGGTGCTACATCCTAAGTGCCATACGAGAGAAGCTAGCTGAACGCCTTGTCCAAAAGCAACTTACTTCGGAGAGGTGACCTCACCCTCAGTCCCTCACAGTTGCCCACTGCCTGCAGAAAGAGTTTCGAACATCTGCACCAGAGCAGTTTGTCAGAGGCTTGTGAGACGCAAGTGGAATAAGCCGACCTGGAGGGTGTCTCCAGCTGCAGTGGAGTGGTATTCTGGGTACCTCCTGGCTTAGAGTACTGCTACGTTCTCAGTGCCCTAAGAACGCAGCTAGTTGAAAGCGGGGCTGTAGGCATGCTTCCGTGTGCGAGCTGAGGTCAGGGCAGGACCTTCCCGCACCCTGCCTGGAGACATAGGTCCCAGCATCCTTTTGCAAGGCGTCGGAAGAGGTTGTGTGAAAAGCATGTGGAAGTGACAGGATTCTCCTCAAGTGTATCTGATCTCAATACAGACATTGCAAACGTCCTTGTTCAATGAGAGTGTAGCTCGGTCCTAGCACCCACCAATAAGTGTCTTCCAGACATCTGGCTGCAAAGCATACACACTTCCGAGAGTCGAGCTTATGCACTGTCCCTCCCACATCCTGCCTGCAGGTACACCGCGCTCCTACCAGGCCTAGCCCCGATGCGTGACTGAAGTGTTGGGAGAGGTAAGTGGAAAGTCCCGGCCCACAAGACTAGTGCATCCAAGCTCAATCTAGCGGTTTCCTAGTATTTCCTGTGTGAGCCAGGTGCTACATCCTAAGTGCCATACGAGAGAAGCTAGCTGAACGCCTTGTCCAAAAGCAACTTACTTCGGAGAGGTGACTTCACCCTCAGTCCCTCACAGTTGCACACTGCCTGCAGAAAGAGTTTCGAACATCTGCACCAGAGCAGTTTGTCAGAGGCTTGTGAGACACAAGTGGAATCAGCAGACCTGGAGGGTGTCTCCAGCTGCAGTGGAGTGGTATTCTGGGTACCTCCTGGCTGAGAGTACTGCTACCTTCTCAGTGCCCTAAGAACGCAGCTAGTTGAAAGCGGGGCTGTAGGCATGCTTCCGTGTGCGAGCTGAGGTCAGGGCAGGACCTTCCCGCACCCTGCCTGGAGACATAGGTCCCAGCATCCTTTTGCAAGGCGTCGGAAGAGGTTGTGTGAAAAGCATATGGAAGTGATAGGACTCTGCTCAAGTGAATTTGAGTCCAATACAGACATTGCAAACGTCCTTGTTCAATGAGAGTGTAGCTCGGTCCTAGCACCCATCAATAAGTGTCTTCCATCATCTGCGTGCAAAGCATACACACTTCCGAGAGTCGAGCTTATGGACTGTCCCTCCCACATCCTGCCTGCAGGTACACTGCGCTCCTAACAGGCCTAGCCCCGATGCGTGCCTGAAGTGTTGTGAAAGGTAAGTGGAAAGTCCCGGCCCACCAGACTAGTGCATCCAAGCTCAATCTAGCGGTTTCCTAGTATTTCCTGTGTGAGCCAGGTGCTACATCCTAAGTGCCATACGAGAGAAGCTAGCTGAACGCCTTGTCCAAAAGCAACTTACTTCGGAGAGGTGACCTCACCCTCAGTCCCTCACAGTTGCCCACTGCCTGCAGAAAGAGTTTCGAACATCTGCACCAGAGCAGTTTGTCAGAGGCTTGTGAGACGCAAGTGGAATAAGCCGACCTGGAGGGTGTCTCCAGCTGCAGTGGAGTGGTATTCTGGGTACCTCCTGGCTTAGAGTACTGCTACGTTCTCAGTGCCCTAAGAACGCAGCTAGTTGAAAGCGGGGCTGTAGGCATGCTTCCGTGTGCGAGCTGAGGTCAGGGCAGGACCTTCCCGCACCCTGCCTGGAGACATAGGTCCCAGCATCCTTTTGCAAGGCGTCGGAAGAGGTTGTGTGAAAAGCATGTGGAAGTGACAGGATTCTCCTCAAGTGTATCTGATCTCAATACAGACATTGCAAACGTCCTTGTTCAATGAGAGTGTAGCTCGGTCCTAGCACCCACCAATAAGTGTCTTCCAGACATCTGGCTGCAAAGCATACACACTTCCGAGAGTCGAGCTTATGCACTGTCCCTCCCACATCCTGCCTGCAGGTACACCGCGCTCCTACCAGGCCTAGCCCCGATGCGTGACTGAAGTGTTGGGAGAGGTAAGTGGAAAGTCCCGGCCCACAAGACTAGGGCATCCAAGCTCAATCTAGCGGTTTCCTAGTATTTCCTGTGTGAGCCAGGTGCTACATCCTAAGTGCCATACGAGAGAAGCTAGCTGGACGTCTAGTCCCAAGGCAAATTACTTCTGAGAGTTGAGCTAACCCTCAGTCCCTCACAGTTGCACACTGCCTGCAGAATGAGTTTCGAACAGCAGCACCACAGCCGTTTCTCAGCGGCTTGTGAGACACAAGTGGAATCAGCAGACCTGGAGGGTGTCTCCAGCTGCAGTGGAGTGGTATTCTGGGTACCTCCTGGCTGAGAGTACTGCTACCTTCTCAGTGCCCTAAGAACGCAGCTAGTTGAAAGCGGGGCTGTAGGCATGCTTCCGTGTGCGAGCTGAGGTCAGGGCAGGACCTTCCCGCACCCTGCCTGGAGACATAGGTCCCAGCATCCTTTTGCAAGGCGTCGGAAGAGGTTGTGTGAAAAGCATATGGAAGTGATAGGACTCTGCTCAAGTGAATTTGAGTCCAATACAGACATTGCAAACGTCCTTGTTCAATGAGAGTGTAGCTCGGTCCTAGCACCCGTCAATAAGTGTCTTCCATCATCTGCGTGCAAAGCATACACACTTCCGAGAGTCGAGCTTATGGACTGTCCCTCCCACATCCTGCCTGCAGGTACACTGCGCTCCTAACAGGCCTAGCCCCGATGCGTGCCTGAAGTGTTGTGAAAGGTAAGTGGAAAGTCCCGGCCCACCAGACTAGTGCATCCAAGCTCAATCTAGCGGTTTCCTAGTATTTCCTGTGTGAGCCAGGTGCTACATCCTAAGTGCCATACGAGAGAAGCTAGCTGAACGCCTTGTCCAAAAGCAACTTACTTCGGAGAGGTGACTTCACCCTCAGTCCCTCACAGTTGCACACTGCCTGCAGAAAGAGTTTCGAACATCTGCACCAGAGCAGTTTGTCAGAGGCTTGTGAGACGCAAGTGGAATAAGCCGACCTGGAGGGTGTCTCCAGCTGCAGTGGAGTGGTATTCTGGGTACCTCCTGGCTTAGAGTACTGCTACGTTCTCAGTGCCCTAAGAACGCAGCTAGTTGAAAGCGGGGCTGTAGGCATGCTTCCGTGTGCTAGCTGAGGTCAGGGCAGGACCTTCCCGTATCCTGCCTGGAGACATAGGTCCCAGCATCCTTTTGCAAGGCGTCGGAAGAGGTTGTGTGAAAAGCATGTGGAAGTGACAGGATTCTCCTCAAGTGTATCTGATCTCAATACAGACATTGCAAACATCCTTGTTCAATGAGAGTGTAGCTCGGTCCTAGCACCCACCAATAAGTGTCTTCCAGACATCTGGCTGCAAAGCATACACACTTCCGAGAGTCGAGCTTATGCACTGTCCCTCCCACATCCTGCCTGCAGGTACACCGCGCTCCTACCAGGCCTAGCCCCGATGCGTGACTGAAGTGTTGGGAGAGGTAAGTGGAAAGTCCCGGCCCACAAGACTAGGGCATCCAAGCTCAATCTAGCGGTTTCCTAGTATTTCCTGTGTGAGCCAGGTGCTACATCCTAAGTGCCATACGAGAGAAGCTAGCTGGACGTCTAGTCCCAAGGCAAATTACTTCTGAGAGTTGAGCTAACCCTCAGTCCCTCACAGTTGCACACTGCCTGCAGAATGAGTTTCGAACAGCAGCACCACAGCCGTTTCTCAGAGGCTTGTGAGACACAAGTGGAATCAGCAGACCTGGAGGGTGTCTCCAGCTGCAGTGGAGTGGTATTCTGGGTACCTCCTGGCTGAGAGTACTGCTACCTTCTCAGTGCCCTAAGAACGCAGCTAGTTGAAAGCGGGGCTGTAGGCATGCTTCCGTGTGCGAGCTGAGGTCAGGGCAGGACCTTCCCGCACCCTGCCTGGAGACATAGGTCCCAGCATCCTTTTGCAAGGCGTCGGAAGAGGTTGTGTGAAAAGCATATGGAAGTGATAGGACTCTGCTCAAGTGAATTTGAGTCCAATACAGACATTGCAAACGTCCTTGTTCAATGAGAGTGTAGCTCGGTCCTAGCACCCATCAATAAGTGTCTTCCATCATCTGCGTGCAAAGCATACACACTTCCGAGAGTCGAGCTTATGGACTGTCCCTCCCACATCCTGCCTGCAGGTACACTGCGCTCCTAACAGGCCTAGCCCCGATGCGTGCCTGAAGTGTTGTGAAAGGTAAGTGGAAAGTCCCGGCCCACCAGACTAGGGCATCCAAGCTCAATCTAGCGGTTTCCTAGTATTTCCTGTGTGAGCCAGGTGCTACATCCTAAGTGCCATACGAGAGAAGCTAGCTGAACGCCTTGTCCAAAAGCAACTTACTTCGGAGAGGTGACCTCACCCTCAGTCCCTCACAGTTGCCCACTGCCTGCAGAAAGAGTTTCGAACATCTGCACCAGAGCAGTTTGTCAGAGGCTTGTGAGACGCAAGTGGAATAAGCCGACCTGGAGGGTGTCTCCAGCTGCAGTGGAGTGGTATTCTGGGTACCTCCTGGCTTAGAGTACTGCTACGTTCTCAGTGCCCTAAGAACGCAGCTAGTTGAAAGCGGGGCTGTAGGCATGCTTCCGTGTGCGAGCTGAGGTCAGGGCAGGACCTTCCCGCACCCTGCCTGGAGACATAGGTCCCAGCATCCTTTTGCAAGGCGTCGGAAGAGGTTGTGTGAAAAGCATGTGGAAGTGACAGGATTCTCCTCAAGTGTATCTGATCTCAATACAGACATTGCAAACGTCCTTGTTCAATGAGAGTGTAGCTCGGTCCTAGCACCCACCAATAAGTGTCTTCCAGACATCTGGCTGCAAAGCATACACACTTCCGAGAGTCGAGCTTATGCACTGTCCCTCCCACATCCTGCCTGCAGGTACACCGCGCTCCTACCAGGCCTAGCCCCGATGCGTGACTGAAGTGTTGGGAGAGGTAAGTGGAAAGTCCCGGCCCACAAGACTAGTGCATCCAAGCTCAATCTAGCGGTTTCCTAGTATTTCCTGTGTGAGCCAGGTGCTACATCCTAAGTGCCATACGAGAGAAGGTAGCTGGACGTCTAGTCCCAAGGCAAACTACTTCTGAGAGTTGAGCTCACCCTCAGTCCCTCACAGTTGCACACTGCCTGCAGATTGAGTTTCGAACAGCAGCACCACAGCCGTTTCTCAGAGGCTTGTGAGACACAAGTGGAATCAGCAGACCTGGAGGGTGTCTCCAGCTGCAGTGGAGTGGTATTCTGGGTACCTCCTGGCTGAGAGTACTGCTACGTTCTCAGTGCCCTAAGAACGCAGCTAGTTGAAAGCGGGGCTGTAGGCATGCTTCCGTGTGCGAGCTGAGGTCAGGGCAGGACCTTCCCGCACCCTGCCTGGAGACATAGGTCCCAGCATCCTTTTGCAAGGCGTCGGAAGAGGTTGTGTGAAAAGCATATGGAAGTGATAGGACTCTGCTCAAGTGAATTTGAGTCCAATACAGACATTGCAAACGTCCTTGTTCAATGAGAGTGTAGCTCGGTCCTAGCACCCATCAATAAGTGTCTTCCATCATCTGCGTGCAAAGCATACACACTTCCGAGAGTCGAGCTTATGGACTGTCCCTCCCACATCCTGCCTGCAGGTACACTGCGCTCCTAACAGGCCTAGCCCCGATGCGTGCCTGAAGTGTTGTGAAAGGTAAGTGGAAAGTCCCGGCCCACCAGACTAGTGCATCCAAGCTCAATCTAGCGGTTTCCTAGTATTTCCTGTTTGAGCCAGGTGCTACATCCTAAGTGCCATACGAGAGAAGCTAGCTGAACGCCTTGTCCAAAAGCAACTTACTTCGGAGAGGTGACCTCACCCTCAGTCCCTCACAGTTGCCCACTGCCTGCAGAAAGAGTTTCGAACATCTGCACCAGAGCAGTTTGTCAGAGGCTTGTGAGACGCAAGTGGAATAAGCCGACCTGGAGGGTGTCTCCAGCTGCAGTGGAGTGGTATTCTGGGTACCTCCTGGCTGAGAGTACTGCTACGTTCTCAGTGCCCTAAGAACGCAGCTAGTTGAAAGCGGGGCTGTAGGCATGCTTCCGTGTGCTAGCTGAGGTCAGGGCAGGACCTTCCCGCATCCTGCCTGGAGACATAGGTCCCAGCATCCTTTTGCAAGGCGTCGGAAGAGGTTGTGTGAAAAGCATGTGGAAGTGACAGGATTCTCCTCAAGTGTATCTGATCTCAATACAGACATTGCAAACATCCTTGTTCAATGAGAGTGTAGCTCGGTCCTAGCACCCACCAATAAGTGTCTTCCAGACATCTGGCTGCAAAGCATACACACTTCCGAGAGTCGAGCTTATGCACTGTCCCTCCCACATCCTGCCTGCAGGTACACCGCGCTCCTACCAGGCCTAGCCCCGATGCGTGACTGAAGTGTTGGGAGAGGTAAGTGGAAAGTCCCGGCCCACAAGACTAGGGCATCCAAGCTCAATCTAGCGGTTTCCTAGTATTTCCTGTGTGAGCCAGGTGCTACATCCTAAGTGCCATACGAGAGAAGCTAGCTGGACGTCTAGTCCCAAGGCAAATTACTTCTGAGAGTTGAGCTAACCCTCAGTCCCTCACAGTTGCACACTGCCTGCAGAATGAGTTTCGAACAGCAGCACCACAGCCGTTTCTCAGAGGCTTGTGAGACACAAGTGGAATCAGCAGACCTGGAGGGTGTCTCCAGCTGCAGTGGAGTGGTATTCTGGGTACCTCCTGGCTGAGAGTACTGCTACCTTCTCAGTGCCCTAAGAACGCAGCTAGTTGAAAGCGGGGCTGTAGGCATGCTTCCGTGTGCGAGCTGAGGTCAGGGCAGGACCTTCCCGCACCCTGCCTGGAGACATAGGTCCCAGCATCCTTTTGCAAGGCGTCGGAAGAGGTTGTGTGAAAAGCATATGGAAGTGATAGGACTCTGCTCAAGTGAATTTGAGTCCAATACAGACATTGCAAACGTCCTTGTTCAATGAGAGTGTAGCTCGGTCCTAGCACCCATCAATAAGTGTCTTCCATCATCTGCGTGCAAAGCATACACACTTCCGAGAGTCGAGCTTATGGACTGTCCCTCCCACATCCTGCCTGCAGGTACACTGCGCTCCTAACAGGCCTAGCCCCGATGCGTGCCTGAAGTGTTGTGAAAGGTAAGTGGAAAGTCCCGGCCCACCAGACTAGTGCATCCAAGCTCAATCTAGCGGTTTCCTAGTATTTCCTGTGTGAGCCAGGTGCTACATCCTAAGTGCCATACGAGAGAAGCTAGCTGGACGTCTAGTCCCAAGGCAAACTACTTCTGAGAGTTGAGCTCACCCTCAGTCCCTCACAGTTGCACACTGCCTGCAGAATGAGTTTCGAACAGCAGCACCACAGCCGTTTCTCAGAGGCTTGTGAGACACAAGTGGAATCAGCAGACCTGGAGGGTGTCTCCAGCTGCAGTGGAGTGGTATTCTGGGTACCTCCTGGCTGAGAGTACTGCTACCTTCTCAGTGCCCTAAGAACGCAGATAGTTGAAAGCGGGGCTGTAGGCATGCTTCCGTGTGCGAGCTGAGGTCAGGGCAGGACCTTCCCGCACCCTGCCTGGTGACATAGGTCCCAGCATCCCTTTGCAAGGCGTCGGAAGAGGTTTGTGAAAAGCATATGGAAGTGATAGGACTCTGCTCAAGTGAACTTGAGTCCAATACAGACATTGCAAACGTCCTTGTTCAATGAGAGTGTAGCTCGGTCCTAGCACCCATCAATAAGTGTCTTCCATCATCTGCGTGCAAAGCATACACACTTCCGAGAGTCGAGCTTATGGACTGTCCCTCCCACATCCTGCCTGCAGGTACACTGCGCTCCTAACAGGCCTAGCCCCGATGCGTGCCTGAAGTGTTGTGAAAGGTAAGTGGAAAGTCCCGGCCCACCAGACTAGTGCATCCAAGCTCAATCTAGCGGTTTCCTAGTATTTCCTGTGTGAGCCAGGTGCTACATCCTAAGTGCCATACGAGAGAAGCTAGCTGAACGCCTTGTCCAAAAGCAACTTACTTCGGAGAGGTGACCTCACCCTCAGTCCCTCACAGTTGCACACTGCCTGCAGAAAGAGTTTCGAACATCTGCACCAGAGCAGTTTGTCAGAGGCTTGTGAGACGCAAGTGGAATAAGCCGACCTGGAGGGTGTCTCCAGCTGCAGGGGAGTGGTATTCTGGGTACCTCCTGGCTTAGAGTACTGCTACGTTCTCAGTGCCCTAAGAACGCAGCTAGTTGAAAGCGGGGCTGTAGGCATGCTTCCGTGTGAGAGCTGAGGTCAGGGCAGGACCTTCCCGCACCCTGCCTGGAGACATAGGTCCCAGCATCCTTTTGCAAGGCGTCGGAAGAGGTTGTGTGAAAAGCATGCGGAAGTGACAGGATTCTCCTCAAGTGTATCTGATCTCAATACAGACATTGCAAACGTCCTTGTACAATGAGAGTGTAGCTCGGTCCTAGCACCCACCAATAAGTGTCTTCCAGACATCTGGCTGCAAAGCATACACACTTCCGAGAGTCGAGCTTATGCACTGTCCCTCCCACATCCTGCCTGCAAGTACACCGCGCTCCTAACAGGCCTAGCCCCGATGCGTGACTGAAGTGTTGGGAGAGGTAAGTGGAAAGTCCCGGCCCACAAGACTAGTGCATCCAAGCTCAATCTAGCGGTTTCCTAGTATTTCCTGTGTGAGCCAGGTGCTACATCCTAAGTGCCATACGAGAGAAGCTAGCTGGACGTCTAGTCCCAAGGCAAACTACTTCTGAGAGTTGAGCTCACCCTCAGTCCCTCACAGTTGCACACTGCCTGCAGAAAGAGTTTCGAACATCTGCACCAGAGCAGTTTCTCAGAGGCTTGTGAGACACAAGTGGAATCAGCAGACCTGGAGGGTGTCTCCAGCTGCAGTGGAGTGGTATTCTGGGTACCTCCTGGCTGAGAGTACTGCTACCTTCTCAGTGCCCTAAGAACGCAGCTAGTTGAAAGCGGGGCTGTAGGCATGCTTCCGTGTGCGAGCTGAGGTCAGGGCAGGACCTTCCCGCACCCTGCCTGGAGACATAGGTCCCAGCATCCTTTTGCAAGGCGTCGGAAGAGGTTGTGTGAAAAGCATGCGGAAGTGACAGGATTCTCCTCAAGTGTATCTGATCTCAATACAGACATTGCAAACGTCCTTGTTCAATGAGAGTGTAGCTCGGTCCTAG
Source organism: Vulpes vulpes (assembly GCF_048418805.1). Classification (NCBI taxonomy): domain Eukaryota; kingdom Metazoa; phylum Chordata; class Mammalia; order Carnivora; family Canidae; genus Vulpes; species Vulpes vulpes. The sequence continues at coordinate 37,622,800 of NC_132789.1, read as the reverse complement.
CACCCACCAATAAGTGTCTTCCAGACATCTGGCTGCAAAGCATACACACTTCCGAGAGTCGAGCTTATGCACTGTCCCTCCCACATCCTGCCTGCAGGTACACTGCGCTCCTAACAGGCCTAGCCCCGATGCGTGACTGAAGTGTTGGGAGAGGTAAGTGGAAAGTCCCGGCCCACAAGACTAGTGCATCCAAGCTCAATCTAGCGGTTTCCTAGTATTTCCTGTGTGAGCCAGGTGCTACATCCTAAGTGCCATACGAGAGAAGCTAGCTGGACGTCTAGTCCCAAGGCAAACTACTTCTGAGAGTTGAGCTCACCCTCAGTCCCTCACAGTTGCACACTGCCTGCAGAATGAGTTTCGAACAGCAGCACCACAGCCGTTTCTCAGAGGCTTGTGAGACACAAGTGGAATCAGCAGACCTGGAGGGTGTCTCCAGCTGCAGTGGAGTGGTATTCTGGGTACCTCCTGGCTGAGAGTACTGCTACCTTCTCAGTGCCCTAAGAACGCAGCTAGTTGAAAGCGGGGCTGTAGGCATGCTTCCGGGTGCGAGCTGAGGTCAGGGCAGGACCTTCCCGCACCCTGCCTGGTGACATAGGTCCCAGCATCCCTTTTCAAGGCGTCGGAAGAGGTTTGTGAAAAGCATATGGAAGTGATAGGACTCTGCTCAAGTGAACTTGAGTCCAATACAGACATTGCAAACGTCCTTGTTCAATGAGAGTGTAGCTCGGTCCTAGCACCCATCAATAAGTGTCTTCCATCATCTGCGTGCAAAGCATACACACTTCCGAGAGTCGAGCTTATGGACTGTCCCTCCCACATCCTGCCTGCAGGTACACTGCGCTCCTAACAGGCCTAGCCCCGATGCGTGCCTGAAGTGTTGTGAAAGGTAAGTGGAAAGTCCCGGCCCACCAGACTAGTGCATCCAAGCTCAATCTAGCGGTTTCCTAGTATTTCCTGTGTGAGCCAGGTGCTACATCCTAAGTGCCATACGAGAGAAGCTAGCTGAACGCCTTGTCCAAAAGCAACTTACTTCGGAGAGGTGACCTCACCCTCAGTCCCTCACAGTTGCACACTGCCTGCAGAAAGAGTTTCGAACATCTGCACCAGAGCAGTTTGTCAGAGGCTTGTGAGACGCAAGTGGAATAAGCCGACCTGGAGGGTGTCTCCAGCTGCAGGGGAGTGGTATTCTGGGTACCTCCTGGCTTAGAGTACTGCTACGTTCTCAGTGCCCTAGGAACGCAGCTAGTTGAAAGCGGGGCTGTAGGCATGCTTCCGTGTGCGAGCTGAGGTCAGGGCAGGACCTTCCCGCACCCTGCCTGGAGACATAGGTCCCAGCATCCTTTTGCAAGGCGTCGGAAGAGGTTGTGTGAAAAGCATGTGGAAGTGACAGGATTCTCCTCAAGTGTATCTGATCTCAATACAGACATTGCAAACGTCCTTGTTCAATGAGAGTGTAGCTCGGTCCTAGCACCCACCAATAAGTGTCTTCCAGACATCTGGCTGCAAAGCATACACACTTCCGAGAGTCGAGCTTATGCACTGTCCCTCCCACATCCTGCCTGCAGGTACACTGCGCTCCTAACAGGCCTAGCCCCGATGCGTGACTGAAGTGTTGGGAGAGGTAAGTGGAAAGTCCCGGCCCACAAGACTAGTGCATCCAAGCTCAATCTAGCGGTTTCCTAGTATTTCCTGTGTGAGCCAGGTGCTACATCCTAAGTGCCATACGAGAGAAGCTAGCTGGACGTCTAGTCCCAAGGCAAACTACTTCTGAGAGTTGAGCTCACCCTCAGTCCCTCACAGTTGCACACTGCCTGCAGAATGAGTTTCGAACAGCAGCACCACAGCCGTTTCTCAGAGGCTTGTGAGACACAAGTGGAATCAGCAGACCTGGAGGGTGTCTCCAGCTGCAGTGGAGTGGTATTCTGGGTACCTCCTGGCTGAGAGTACTGCTACCTTCTCAGTGCCCTAAGAACGCAGCTAGTTGAAAGCGGGGCTGTAGGCATGCTTCCGTGTGCGAGCTGAGGTCAGGGCAGGACCTTCCCGCACCCTGCCTGGTGACATAGGTCCCAGCATCCCTTTGCAAGGCGTCGGAAGAGGTTTGTGAAAAGCATATGGAAGTGATAGGACTCTGCTCAAGTGAACTTGAGTCCAATACAGACATTGCAAACGTCCTTGTTCAATGAGAGTGTAGCTCGGTCCTAGCACCCATCAATAAGTGTCTTCCATCATCTGCGTGCAAAGCATACACACTTCCGAGAGTCGAGCTTATGGACTGTCCCTCCCACATCCTGCCTGCAAGGTACACTGCGCTCCTAACAGGCCTAGCCCCGATGCGTGCCTGAAGTGTTGTGAAAGGTAAGTGGAAAGTCCCGGCCCACCAGACTAGTGCATCCAAGCTCAATCTAGCGGTTTCCTAGTATTTCCTGTGTGAGCCAGGTGCTACATCCTAAGTGCCATACGAGAGAAGCTAGCTGAACGCCTTGTCCAAAAGCAACTTACTTCGGAGAGGTGACCTCACCCTCAGTCCCTCACAGTTGCACACTGCCTGCAGAAAGAGTTTCGAACATCTGCACCAGAGCAGTTTGTCAGAGGCTTGTGAGACGCAAGTGGAATAAGCCGACCTGGAGGGTGTCTCCAGCTGCAGGGGAGTGGTATTCTGGGTACCTCCTGGCTTAGAGTACTGCTACGTTCTCAGTGCCCTAGGAACGCAGCTAGTTGAAAGCGGGGCTGTAGGCATGCTTCCGTGTGCGAGCTGAGGTCAGGGCAGGACCTTCCCGCACCCTGCCTGGAGACATAGGTCCCAGCATCCTTTTGCAAGGCGTCGGAAGAGGTTGTGTGAAAAGCATGTGGAAGTGACAGGATTCTCCTCAAGTGTATCTGATCTCAATACAGACATTGCAAACGTCCTTGTACAATGAGAGTGTAGCTCGGTCCTAGCACCCACCAATAAGTGTCTTCCAGACATCTGGCTGCAAAGCATACACACTTCCGAGAGTCGAGCTTATGCACTGTCCCTCCCACATCCTGCCTGCAAGTACACCGCGCTCCTAACAGGCCTAGCCCCGATGCGTGACTGAAGTGTTGGGAGAGGTAAGTGGAAAGTCCCGGCCCACAAGACTAGTGCATCCAAGCTCAATCTAGCGGTTTCCTAGTATTTCCTGTGTGAGCCAGGTGCTACATCCTAAGTGCCATACGAGAGAAACTAGCTGGACGTCTAGTCCCAAGGCAAACTACTTCTGAGAGTTGAGCTCACCCTCAGTCCCTCACAGTTGCACACTGCCTGCAGAATGAGTTTCGAACAGCAGCACCACAGCCGTTTCTCAGAGGCTTGTGAGACACAAGTGGAATCAGCAGACCTGGAGGGTGTCTCCAGCTGCAGTGGAGTGGTATTCTGGGTACCTCCTGGCTGAGAGTACTGCTACCTTCTCAGTGCCCTAAGAACGCAGCTAGTTGAAAGCGGGGCTGTAGGCTTGCTTCCCTGTCCGAGCTGAGGTGAGGGCAGGACCCACCCGCATCCTAACTGCTCCTTGCGATAGATCACAGCATCCTTATTTTAGGCGCCGGAAGGGGTTGTGTGAAAAGCATGTGGAAGTGACAGGATTCTCCTCAACTGTATCTCATCTCAATACAGACATTGCAGACGTCCTTGTCCAATGAATGTGTAGCTCGGTGCTAGCTTCCATCAATAAGTGTCTGGCAGGCATCTGCCTGCAAAGCCTACACCCTTCTGAGAGTTTAGCTTATGGCCTATCGCTCCCACATCCTGATGCCTGTACGGTTCGCTTGCACAGCATTTCGTTCTACGCGGGACACTAGCAGACAGAGAACCGAGTGACTGGCTTGTCAATTTCGCGCCTAGCACACAGCTGCCTCCAAGGCATGCACACTCCTTTGGGTTGAACTTATGGCTTCAACCTCCCACATGCTGACCGCCTGTACCCTTTGCAGTCAAGGGATTTCGTTGGACACGGGATTCAAGCTTTGTGAGAGGCAAGTGTCAGCTCAATCCAGTGACTTCTGACGACTTCCTCCCTCAGATGGGTGGTACATATTAACTTCCAACCCTGAGTACCTAGTTGCAAGCTCTCTCTCAGGGGAACTTCCTTCTGTGTGATGAGCTGACTTGCTGTCCTTCCCAGTTCCACACTGCCTGCACATGGAGTTACGAACATCCTCACTAGACATGTTTGTCAGAAGCTCATGGGACTCAAGGGGCAAGCTGCAGGCCTCAATGGTGCTGTCACTCGGTGCAGTAGAGCAGTATAAACGCAACGTCCTGACTTCCAGTGCTGCTGCGTTCTCACGGCCATAAGAACGCAGCTAGTGGAAAGCTGCATTCGGGGCATGCTACCTGTGGAGAGTTGAGCTCAACGAAGGATCCTCCCGCCTCGGGTACCCCTGTGGGTGAGCTGCCAAAATCCTCATGTCAGGTGCAGACAGGTGGTGAGAAATGCGTGTGGAAGCGTCAGGCCTGTCCTCACGGCAATGTGAGTTGAATACAGCGATTGCCAACGTCCTTGTTCAATGAGAGTGTAGCTAGGTTCTAACTCCCCTGTATGAGTGCGGAGCAGACATCTGCCCCCTAGCCATACACGCTCCTGAGAGTTGAGCTTATGGCCTGTCCCTCCCACATCCTGCCTGCAGGTACACCGCGCTCCTACCAGGCCTAGCCCCGATGCGTGACTGAAGTGTTGGGAGAGGTAAGTGGAAAGTCCCGGCCCACAAGACTAGTGCATCCAAGCTCAATCTAGCGGTTTCCTAGTATTTCCTGTGTGAGCCAGGTGCTACATCCTAAGTGCCATACGAGAGAAGCTAGCTGGACGTCTAGTCCCAAGGCAAACTACTTCTGAGAGTTGAGCTCACCCTCAGTCCCTCACAGTTGCACACTGCCTGCAGATTGAGTTTCGAACAGCAGCACCACAGCCGTTTCTCAGAGGCTTGTGAGACACAAGTGGAATCAGCAGACCTGGAGGGTGTCTCCAGCTGCAGTGGAGTGGTATTCTGGGTACCTCCTGGCTGAGAGTACTGCTACGTTCTCAGTGCCCTAAGAACGCAGCTATTGGAAAGCCGGCTTCCAGGCATGCTTCCTTGTGCGAGCTGAGGTGAGGGCAGGACCCTCCCACATCCTGACTGCCCGTAGACCTAGGTCCCAGCATCCTAATGTTAGGCGCCGGAAGAGGTTGTGTGAAAAGCATATGGAAGTGATAGGACTCTGCTCAAGTGAATTTGAGTCCAATACAGACATTGCAAACGTCCTTGTTCAATGAGAGTGTAGCTCGGTCCTAGCACCCATCAATAAGTGTCTTCCATCATCTGCGTGCAAAGCATACACAGTTCCCGAGAGTAGAGCTTATGGACTGTCCCTCCCACATCCTGCCTGCAGGTACACCGCGCTCCTAACAGGCCTAGCCCCGATGTGTGACTGAAGTGTTGGGGGAGGTAAGTGGAAAGTCCCGGCCCACCAGAGTAGTGCATCCAAGCTCAATCTAGCGGTTTCCTAGTATTTCCTGTGTGAGCCAGGTGCTACATCCTAAGTGCCATACGAGAGAAGCTAGCTGAACGCCTTGTCCAAAAGCAACTTACTTCGGAGAGTTGAGCTCACCCTCAGTCCCTCACAGTTGCACACTGCCTGCAGAAAGAGTTTCGAACATCTGCACCAGAGCAGTTTGTCAGAGGCTTGTGAGACGCAAGTGGAATAAGCCGGCCTGGAGGGTGTCTCCAGTTGCAGTGGAGTGGTATTCTGGGTACCTCCTGGCTTAGAGTACTGCTACGTTCTCAGTGCCCTAAGAACGCAGCTAGTTGAAAGCGGGGCTGTAGGCATGCTTCCGTGTGCGAGCTGAGATCAGGACAGGACCTTCCCGCACCCTGCCTGGAGACATAGGTCCCAGCATCCTTTTGCAAGGCGTCGGAAGAGGTTGTGTGAAAAGCATGTGGAAGTGACAGGATTCTCCTCAAGTGTATCTGATCTCAATACAGACATTGCAAACGTCCTTGTTCAATGAGAGTGTAGCTCGGTCCTAGCACCCACCAATAAGTGTCTTCCAGACATCTGGCTGCAAAGCATACACACTTCCGAGAGTCGAGCTTATGCACTGTCCCTCCCACATCCTGCCTGCCGGTACACCGCGCTCCTACCAGGCCTAGCCCCGATGCGTGACTGAAGTGTTGGGAGAGGTAAGTGGAAAGTCCCGGCCCACAACACTAGGGCATCCAAGCTCAATCTAGCGGTTTCCTAGTATTTCCTGTGTGAGCCAGGTGCTACATCCTAAGTGCCATACGAGAGAAGCTAGCTGGACGTCTAGTCCCAAGGCAAATTACTTCTGAGAGTTGAGCTAACCCTCAGTCCCTCACAGTTGCACACTGCCTGCAGAATGAGTTTCGAACAGCAGCACCACAGCCGTTTCTCAGAGGCTTGTGAGACACAAGTGGAATCAGCAGACCTGGAGGGTGTCTCCAGCTGCAGTGGAGTGGTATTCTGGGTACCTCCTGGCTGAGAGTACTGCTACGTTCTCAGTGCCCTAAGAACGCAGCTAGTTGAAAGCGGGGCTGTAGGCATGCTTCCGTGTGCGAGCTGAGGTCAGGGCAGGACCTTCCCGCACCCTGCCTGGAGACATAGGTCCCAGCATCCTTTTGCAAGGCGTCAGAAGAGGTTGTGTGAAAAGCATATGGAAGTGATAGGACTCTGCTCAAGTGAATTTGAGTCCAATACAGACATTGCAAACGTCCTTGTTCAATGAGAGTGTAGCTCGGTCCTAGCACCCATCAATAAGTGTCTTCCATCATCTGCGTGCAAAGCATACACAATTCCCGAGAGTAGAGCTTATGGACTGTCCCTCCCACATCCTGCCTGCAGGTACACTGCGCTCCTAACAGGCCTAGCCCCGATGCGTGCCTGAAGTGTTGTGAAAGGTAAGTGGAAAGTCCCGGCCCACCAGACTAGTGCATCCAAGCTCAATCTAGCGGTTTCCTAGTATTTCCTGTGTGAGCCAGGTGCTACATCCTAAGTGCCATACGAGAGAAGCTAGCTGAACGCCTTGTCCAAAAGCAACTTACTTCGGAGAGGTGACCTCACCCTCAGTCCCTCACAGTTGCACACTGCCTGCAGAAAGAGTTTCGAACATCTGCACCAGAGCAGTTTGTCAGAGGCTTGTGAGACGCAAGTGGAATAAGCCGACCTGGAGGGTGTCTCCAGCTGCAGGGGAGTGGTATTCTGGGTACCTCCTGGCTTAGAGTACTGCTACGTTCTCAGTGCCCTAGGAACGCAGCTAGTTGAAAGCGGGGCTGTAGGCATGCTTCCGTGTGCGAGCTGAGGTCAGGGCAGGACCTTCCCGCACCCTGCCTGGAGACATAGGTCCCAGCATCCTTTTGCAAGGCGTCGGAAGAGGTTGTGTGAAAAGCATGTGGAAGTGACAGGATTCTCCTCAAGTGTATCTGATCTCAATACAGACATTGCAAACGTCCTTGTACAATGAGAGTGTAGCTCGGTCCTAGCACCCACCAATAAGTGTCTTCCAGACATCTGGCTGCAAAGCATACACACTTCCGAGAGTCGAGCTTATGCACTGTCCCTCCCACATCCTGCCTGCAAGTACACCGCGCTCCTAACAGGCCTAGCCCCGATGCGTGACTGAAGTGTTGGGAGAGGTAAGTGGAAAGTCCCGGCCCACAAGACTAGTGCATCCAAGCTCAATCTAGCGGTTTCCTAGTATTTCCTGTGTGAGCCAGGTGCTACATCCTAAGTGCCATACGAGAGAAACTAGCTGGACGTCTAGTCCCAAGGCAAACTACTTCTGAGAGTTGAGCTCACCCTCAGTCCCTCACAGTTGCACACTGCCTGCAGAATGAGTTTCGAACAGCAGCACCACAGCCGTTTCTCAGAGGCTTGTGAGACACAAGTGGAATCAGCAGACCTGGAGGGTGTCTCCAGCTGCAGTGGAGTGGTATTCTGGGTACCTCCTGGCTGAGAGTACTGCTACCTTCTCAGTGCCCTAAGAACGCAGCTAGTTGAAAGCGGGGCTGTAGGCTTGCTTCCCTGTCCGAGCTGAGGTGAGGGCAGGACCCACCCGCATCCTAACTGCTCCTTGCGATAGATCACAGCATCCTTATTTTAGGCGCCGGAAGGGGTTGTGTGAAAAGCATGTGGAAGTGACAGGATTCTCCTCAACTGTATCTCATCTCAATACAGACATTGCAGACGTCCTTGTCCAATGAATGTGTAGCTCGGTGCTAGCTTCCATCAATAAGTGTCTGGCAGGCATCTGCCTGCAAAGCCTACACCCTTCTGAGAGTTGAGCTTATGGCCTATCGCTCCCACATCCTGATGCCTGTACGGTTCGCTTGCACAGCATTTCGTTCTACGCGGGACACTAGCAGACAGAGAACCGAGTGACTGGCTTGTCAATTTCGCGCCTAGCACACAGCTGCCTCCAAGGCATGCACACTCCTTTGGGTTGAACTTATGGCTTCAACCTCCCACATGCTGACCGCCTGTACCCTTTGCAGTCAAGGGATTTCGTTGGACACGGGATTCAAGCTTTGTGAGAGGCAAGTGTCAGCTCAATCCAGTGACTTCTGACGACTTCCTCCCTCAGATGGGTGGTACATATTAACTTCCAACCCTGAGTACCTAGTTGCAAGCTCTCTCTCAGGGGAACTTCCTTCTGTGTGATGAGCTGACTTGCTGTCCTTCCCAGTTCCACACTGCCTGCACATGGAGTTACGAACATCCTCACTAGACATGTTTGTCAGAAGCTCATGGGACTCAAGGGGCAAGCTGCAGGCCTCAATGGTGCTGTCACTCGGTGCAGTAGAGCAGTATAAACGCAACGTCCTGACTTCCAGTGCTGCTGCGTTCTCACGGCCATAAGAACGCAGCTAGTGGAAAGCTGCATTCGGGGCATGCTACCTGTGGAGAGTTGAGCTCAACGAAGGATCCTCCCGCCTCGGGTACCCCTGTGGGTGAGCTGCCAAAATCCTCATGTCAGGTGCAGACAGGTGGTGAGAAATGCGTGTGGAAGCGTCAGGCCTGTCCTCACGGCAATGTGAGTTGAATACAGCGATTGCCAACGTCCTTGTTCAATGAGAGTGTAGCTAGGTTCTAACTCCCCTGTATGAGTGCGGAGCAGACATCTGCCCCCTAGCCATACACGCTCCTGAGAGTTGAGCTTATGGCCTGTCCCTCCCACATCCTGCCTGCAGGTACACCGCGCTCCTACCAGGCCTAGCCCCGATGCGTGACTGAAGTGTTGGGAGAGGTAAGTGGAAAGTCCCGGCCCACAAGACTAGTGCATCCAAGCTCAATCTAGCGGTTTCCTAGTATTTCCTGTGTGAGCCAGGTGCTACATCCTAAGTGCCATACGAGAGAAGCTAGCTGGACGTCTAGTCCCAAGGCAAACTACTTCTGAGAGTTGAGCTCACCCTCAGTCCCTCACAGTTGCACACTGCCTGCAGATTGAGTTTCGAACAGCAGCACCACAGCCGTTTCTCAGAGGCTTGTGAGACACAAGTGGAATCAGCAGACCTGGAGGGTGTCTCCAGCTGCAGTGGAGTGGTATTCTGGGTACCTCCTGGCTGAGAGTACTGCTACGTTCTCAGTGCCCTAAGAACGCAGCTATTGGAAAGCCGGCTTCCAGGCATGCTTCCTTGTGCGAGCTGAGGTGAGGGCAGGACCCTCCCACATCCTGACTGCCCGTAGACCTAGGTCCCAGCATCCTAATGTTAGGCGCCGGAAGAGGTTGTGTGAAAAGCATATGGAAGTGATAGGACTCTGCTCAAGTGAATTTGAGTCCAATACAGACATTGCAAACGTCCTTGTTCAATGAGAGTGTAGCTCGGTCCTAGCACCCATCAATAAGTGTCTTCCATCATCTGCGTGCAAAGCATACACAGTTCCCGAGAGTAGAGCTTATGGACTGTCCCTCCCACATCCTGCCTGCAGGTACACCGCGCTCCTAACAGGCCTAGCCCCGATGTGTGACTGAAGTGTTGGGGGAGGTAAGTGGAAAGTCCCGGCCCACCAGAGTAGTGCATCCAAGCTCAATCTAGCGGTTTCCTAGTATTTCCTGTGTGAGCCAGGTGCTACATCCTAAGTGCCATACGAGAGAAGCTAGCTGAACGCCTTGTCCAAAAGCAACTTACTTCGGAGAGTTGAGCTCACCCTCAGTCCCTCACAGTTGCACACTGCCTGCAGAAAGAGTTTCGAACATCTGCACCAGAGCAGTTTGTCAGAGGCTTGTGAGACGCAAGTGGAATAAGCCGGCCTGGAGGGTGTCTCCAGTTGCAGTGGAGTGGTATTCTGGGTACCTCCTGGCTTAGAGTACTGCTACGTTCTCAGTGCCCTAAGAACGCAGCTAGTTGAAAGCGGGGCTGTAGGCATGCTTCCGTGTGCGAGCTGAGATCAGGACAGGACCTTCCCGCACCCTGCCTGGAGACATAGGTCCCAGCATCCTTTTGCAAGGCGTCGGAAGAGGTTGTGTGAAAAGCATGTGGAAGTGACAGGATTCTCCTCAAGTGTATCTGATCTCAATACAGACATTGCAAACGTCCTTGTTCAATGAGAGTGTAGCTCGGTCCTAGCACCCACCAATAAGTGTCTTCCAGACATCTGGCTGCAAAGCATACACACTTCCGAGAGTCGAGCTTATGCACTGTCCCTCCCACATCCTGCCTGCCGGTACACCGCGCTCCTACCAGGCCTAGCCCCGATGCGTGACTGAAGTGTTGGGAGAGGTAAGTGGAAAGTCCCGGCCCACAACACTAGGGCATCCAAGCTCAATCTAGCGGTTTCCTAGTATTTCCTGTGTGAGCCAGGTGCTACATCCTAAGTGCCATACGAGAGAAGCTAGCTGGACGTCTAGTCCCAAGGCAAATTACTTCTGAGAGTTGAGCTAACCCTCAGTCCCTCACAGTTGCACACTGCCTGCAGAATGAGTTTCGAACAGCAGCACCACAGCCGTTTCTCAGAGGCTTGTGAGACACAAGTGGAATCAGCAGACCTGGAGGGTGTCTCCAGCTGCAGTGGAGTGGTATTCTGGGTACCTCCTGGCTGAGAGTACTGCTACGTTCTCAGTGCCCTAAGAACGCAGCTAGTTGAAAGCGGGGCTGTAGGCATGCTTCCGTGTGCGAGCTGAGGTCAGGGCAGGACCTTCCCGCACCCTGCCTGGAGACATAGGTCCCAGCATCCTTTTGCAAGGCGTCAGAAGAGGTTGTGTGAAAAGCATATGGAAGTGATAGGACTCTGCTCAAGTGAATTTGAGTCCAATACAGACATTGCAAACGTCCTTGTTCAATGAGAGTGTAGCTCGGTCCTAGCACCCATCAATAAGTGTCTTCCATCATCTGCGTGCAAAGCATACACAATTCCCGAGAGTAGAGCTTATGGACTGTCCCTCCCACATCCTGCCTGCAGGTACACTGCGCTCCTAACAGGCCTAGCCCCGATGCGTGCCTGAAGTGTTGTGAAAGGTAAGTGGAAAGTCCCGGCCCACGAGACTAGTGCATCCAAGCTCAATCTAGCGGTTTCCTAGTATTTCCTGAGTGAGCCAGGTGCTACATCCTAAGTTCCATACGAGAGAAGCTAGCTGGACGTCTAGTCCCAAGGCAAATTACTTCTGAGAGTTGAGCTCACCCTCAGTCCCTCACAGTTGCACACTGCCTGCAGAATGAGTTTCGAACAGCAGCACCACAGCCGTTTCTCAGAGGCTTGTGAGACACAAGTGGAATCAGCAGACCTGGAGGGTGTCTCCAGCTGCAGTGGAGTGGTATTCTGGGTACCTCCTGGCTGAGAGTACTGCTACGTTCTCCGTGCCCTAAGAACGCAGCTAGTTGAAAGCGGGGCTGTAGGCATGCTTCCGTGTGCGAGCTGAGGTCAGGGCAGGACCTTCCCGCACCCTGCCTGGAGACATAGGTCCCAGCATCCTTTTGCAAGGCGTCGGAAGAGGTTGTGTGAAAAGCATATGGAAGTGATAGGACTCTGCTCAAGTGAATTTGAGTCCAATACAGACATTGCAAACGTCCTTGTTCAATGAGAGTGTAGCTCGGTCCTAGCACCCATCAATAAGTGTCTTCCATCATCTGCGTGCAAAGCATACACTGTTCGCGAGAGTAGAGCTTATGGTCTGTCCCTCCCACATCCTGCCTGCAGGTACACCGCGCTCCTAACAGGCCTAGCCCCGATGCGTGACTGAAGTGTTGGGGGAGGTAAGTGGAAAGTCCCGGCCCACCAGAGTAGTGCATCCGAGCTCAATCTAGCGGTTTCCTAGTATTTCCTGTGTGAGCCAGGTGCTACATCCTAAGTGCCATACGAGAGAAGCTAGCTGAACGCCTTTTCCAAAAGCAACTTACTTCGGAGAGTTGAGCTCACCCTCAGTCCCTCACAGTTGCACACTGCCTGCAGAAAGAGTTTCGAACATCTGCACCAGAGCAGTTTGTCAGAGGCTTGTGAGACGCAAGTGGAATAAGCCGGCCTGGAGGGTGTCTCCAGCTACAGTGGAGTGGTATTCTGGGTACCTCCTGGCTTAGAGTACTGCTACGTTCTCAGTGCCCTAAGAACGCAGCTAGTTGAAAGCGGGGCTGTAGGCATGCTTCCGTGTGCTAGCTGAGATCAGGGCAGGACCTTCCCGCATCCTGCCTGGAGACATAGGTCCCAGCATCCTTTTGCAAGGCGTCGGAAGAGGTTGTGTGAAAAGCATGTGGAAGTGACAGGATTCTCCTCAAGTGTATCTGATCTCAATACAGACATTGCAAACGTCCTTGTTCAATGAGAGTGTAGCTCGGTCCTAGCACCCACCAATAAGTGTCTTCCAGACATCTGGCTGCAAAGCATACACACTTCCGAGAGTCGAGCTTATGCACTGTCCCTCCCACATCCTGCCTGCCGGTACACCGCGCTCCTACCAGGCCTAGCCCCGATGCGTGACTGAAGTGTTGGGAGAGGTAAGTGGAAAGTCCCGGCCCACAACACTAGGGCATCCAAGCTCAATCTAGCGGTTTCCTAGTATTTCCTGTGTGAGCCAGGTGCTACATCCTAAGTGCCATACGAGAGAAGCTAGCTGGACGTCTAGTCCCAAGGCAAATTACTTCTGAGAGTTGAGCTAACCCTCAGTCCCTCACAGTTGCACACTGCCTGCAGAATGAGTTTCGAACAGCAGCACCACAGCCGTTTCTCAGAGGCTTGTGAGACACAAGTGGAATCAGCAGACCTGGAGGGTGTCTCCAGCTGCAGTGGAGTGGTATTCTGGGTACCTCCTGGCTGAGAGTACTGCTACGTTCTCAGTGCCCTAAGAACGCAGCTAGTTGAAAGCGGGGCTGTAGGCATGCTTCCGTGTGCGAGCTGAGGTCAGGGCAGGACCTTCCCGCACCCTGCCTGGAGACATAGGTCCCAGCATCCTTTTGCAAGGCGTCAGAAGAGGTTGTGTGAAAAGCATATGGAAGTGATAGGACTCTGCTCAAGTGAATTTGAGTCCAATACAGACATTGCAAACGTCCTTGTTCAATGAGAGTGTAGCTCGGTCCTAGCACCCATCAATAAGTGTCTTCCATCATCTGCGTGCAAAGCATACACAATTCCCGAGAGTAGAGCTTATGGACTGTCCCTCCCACATCCTGCCTGCAGGTACACTGCGCTCCTAACAGGCCTAGCCCCGATGCGTGCCTGAAGTGTTGTGAAAGGTAAGTGGAAAGTCCCGGCCCACCAGACTAGTGCATCCAAGCTCAATCTAGCGGTTTCCTAGTATTTCCTGAGTGAGCCAGGTGCTACATCCTAAGTTCCATACGAGAGAAGCTAGCTGGACGTCTAGTCCCAAGGCAAATTACTTCTGAGAGTTGAGCTCACCCTCAGTCCCTCACAGTTGCACACTGCCTGCAGAATGAGTTTCGAACAGCAGCACCACAGCCGTTTCTCAGAGGCTTGTGAGACACAAGTGGAATCAGCAGACCTGGAGGGTGTCTCCAGCTGCAGTGGAGTGGTATTCTGGGTACCTCCTGGCTGAGAGTACTGCTACCTTCTCAGTGCCCTAAGAACGCAGCTAGTTGAAAGCGGGGCTGTAGGCATGCTTCCGTGTGCGAGCTGAGGTCAGGGCAGGACCTTCCCGCACCCTGCCTGGAGACATAGGTCCCAGCATCCTTTTGCAAGGCGTCGGAAGAGGTTGTGTGAAAAGCATATGGAAGTGATAGGACTCTGCTCAAGTGAATTTGAGTCCAATACAGACATTGCAAACGTCCTTGTTCAATGAGAGTGTAGCTCGGTCCTAGCACCCATCAATAAGTGTCTTCCATCATCTGCGTGCAAAGCATACACTGTTCGCGAGAGTAGAGCTTATGGTCTGTCCCTCCCACATCCTGCCTGCAGGTACACCGCGCTCCTAACAGGCCTAGCCCCGATGCGTGACTGAAGTGTTGGGGGAGGTAAGTGGAAAGTCCCGGCCCACCAGAGTAGTGCATCCGAGCTCAATCTAGCGGTTTCCTAGTATTTCCTGTGTGAGCCAGGTGCTACATCCTAAGTGCCATACGAGAGAAGCTAGCTGAACGCCTTTTCCAAAAGCAACTTACTTCGGAGAGTTGAGCTCACCCTCAGTCCCTCACAGTTGCACACTGCCTGCAGAAAGAGTTTCGAACATCTGCACCAGAGCAGTTTGTCAGAGGCTTGTGAGACGCAAGTGGAATAAGCCGGCCTGGAGGGTGTCTCCAGCTACAGTGGAGTGGTATTCTGGGTACCTCCTGGCTTAGAGTACTGCTACGTTCTCAGTGCCCTAAGAACGCAGCTAGTTGAAAGCGGGGCTGTAGGCATGCTTCCGTGTGCGAGCTGAGGTCAGGACAGGACCTTCCCGCACCCTGCCTGGAGACATAGGTCCCAGCATCCTTTTGCAAGGCGTCGGAAGAGGTTGTGTGAAAAGCATGTGGAAGTGACAGGATTCTCCTCAAGTGTATCTGATCTCAATACAGACATTGCAAACGTCCTTGTTCAATGAGAGTGTAGCTCGGTCCTAGCACCCACCAATAAGTGTCTTCCAGACATCTGGCTGCAAAGCATACACACTTCCAAGAGTCGAGCTTATGCACTGTCCCTCACACATCGTGCCTGCAGGTACACCGCGCTCCTACCAGGCCTAGCCCCGATGCGTGACTGAAGTGTTGGGAGAGGTAAGTGGAAAGTCCCGGCCCACAAGACTAGTGCATCCAAGCTCAATCTAGCGGTTTCCTAGTATTTCCTGTGTGAGCCAGGTGCTACATCCTAAGTGCCATACGAGAGAAGCTAGCTGGACGTCTAGTCCCAAGGCAAATTACTTCTGAGAGTTGAGCTAACCCTCAGTCCCTCACAGTTGCACACTGCCTGCAGAATGAGTTTCGAACAGCAGCACCACAGCCGTTTCTCAGAGGCTTGTGAGACACAAGTGGAATCAGCAGACCTGGAGGGTGTCTCCAGCTGCAGTGGAGTGGTATTCTGGGTACCTCCTGGCTGAGAGTACTGCTACCTTCTCAGTGCCCTAAGAACGCAGCTAGTTGAAAGCGGGGCTGTAGGCATGCTTCCGTGTGCGAGCTGAGGTCAGGGCAGGACCTTCCCGCACCCTGCCTGGAGACATAGGTCCCAGCATCCTTTTGCAAGGCGTCGGAAGAGGTTGTGTGAAAAGCATATGGAAGTGATAGGACTCTGCTCAAGTGAATTTGAGTCCAATACAGACATTGCAAACGTCCTTGTTCAATGAGAGTGTAGCTCGGTCCTAGCACCCGTCAATAAGTGTCTTCCATCATCTGCGTGCAAAGCATACACACTTCCGAGAGTCGAGCTTATGGACTGTCCCTCCCACATCCTGCCTGCAGGTACACTGCGCTCCTAACAGGCCTAGCCCCGATGCGTGCCTGAAGTGTTGTGAAAGGTAAGTGGAAAGTCCCGGCCCACCAGACTAGTGCATCCAAGCTCAATCTAGCGGTTTCCTAGTATTTCCTGTGTGAGCCAGGTGCTACATCCTAAGTGCCATACGAGAGAAGCTAGCTGAACGCCTTGTCCAAAAGCAACTTACTTCGGAGAGGTGACCTCACCCTCAGTCCCTCACAGTTGCCCACTGCCTGCAGAAAGAGTTTCGAACATCTGCACCAGAGCAGTTTGTCAGAGGCTTGTGAGACGCAAGTGGAATAAGCCGACCTGGAGGGTGTCTCCAGCTGCAGTGGAGTGGTATTCTGGGTACCTCCTGGCTGAGAGTACTGCTACCTTCTCAGTGCCCTAAGAACGCAGCTAGTTGAAAGCGGGGCTGTAGGCATGCTTCCGTGTGCGAGCTGAGGTCAGGGCAGGACCTTCCCGCACCCTGCCTGGAGACATAGGTCCCAGCATCCTTTTGCAAGGCGTCGGAAGAGGTTGTGTGAAAAGCATGTGGAAGTGACAGGATTCTTCTCAAGTGTATCTGATCTCAATACAGACATTGCAAACGACCTTGTTCAATGAGAGTGTAGCTCGGTCCTAGCACCCACCAATAAGTGTCTTCCAGACATCTGGCTGCAAAGCATACACACTTCCGAGAGTCGAGCTTATGCACTGTCCCTCCCACATCCTGCCTGCAGGTACACCGCGCTCCTACCAGGCCTAGCCCCGATGCGTGACTGAAGTGTTGGGAGAGGTAAGTGGAAAGTCCCGGCCCACAAGACTAGTGCATCCAAGCTCAATCTAGCGGTTTCCTAGTATTTCCTGTGTGAGCCAGGTGCTACATCCTAAGTGCCATACGAGAGAAGCTAGCTGGACGTCTAGTCCCAAGGCAAACTACTTCTGAGAGTTGAGCTCACCCTCAGTCCCTCACAGTTGCACACTGCCTGCAGATTGAGTTTCGAACAGCAGCACCACAGCCGTTTCTCAGAGGCTTGTGAGACACAAGTGGAATCAGCAGACCTGGAGGGTGTCTCCAGCTGTAGTGTAAGTGGTATTCTGGGTACCTCCTGGCTGAGAGTACTGCTACGTTCTCAGTGCCCTAAGAACGCAGCTAGTTGAAAGCGGGGCTGTAGGCATGCTTCCGTGTGCGAGCTGAGGTCAGGGCAGGACCTTCCCGCACCCTGCCTGGAGACATAGGTCCCAGCATCCTTTTGCAAGGCGTCGGAAGAGGTTGTGTGAAAAGCATATGGAAGTGATAGGACTCTGCTCAAGTGAATTTGAGTCCAATACAGACATTGCAAACGTCCTTGTTCAATGAGAGTGTAGCTCGGTCCTAGCACCCATCAATAAGTGTCTTCCATCATCTGCGTGCAAAGCATACACACTTCCGAGAGTCGAGCTTATGGACTGTCCCTCCCACATCCTGCCTGCAGGTACACTGCGCTCCTAACAGGCCTAGCCCCGATGCGTGCCTGAAGTGTTGTGAAAGGTAAGTGGAAAGTCCCGGCCCACCAGACTAGTGCATCCAAGCTCAATCTAGCGGTTTCCTAGTATTTCCTGTGTGAGCCAGGTGCTACATCCTAAGTGCCATACGAGAGAAGCTAGCTGAACGCCTTGTCCAAAAGCAACTTACTTCGGAGAGGTGACCTCACCCTCAGTCCCTCACAGTTGCCCACTGCCTGCAGAAAGAGTTTCGAACATCTGCACCAGAGCAGTTTGTCAGAGGCTTGTGAGACGCAAGTGGAATAAGCCGGCCTGGAGGGTGTCTCCAGTTGCAGTGGAGTGGTATTCTGGGTACCTCCTGGCTTAGAGTACTGCTACGTTCTCAGTGCCCTAAGAACGCAGCTAGTTGAAAGCGGGGCTGTAGGCATGCTTCCGTGTGCGAGCTGAGATCAGGACAGGACCTTCCCGCACCCTGCCTGGAGACATAGGTCCCAGCATCCTTTTGCAAGGCGTCGGAAGAGGTTGTGTGAAAAGCATGTGGAAGTGACAGGATTCTCCTCAAGTGTATCTGATCTCAATACAGACATTGCAAACGTCCTTGTTCAATGAGAGTGTAGCTCGGTCCTAGCACCCACCAATAAGTGTCTTCCAGACATCTGGCTGCAAAGCATACACACTTCCGAGAGTCGAGCTTATGCACTGTCCCTCCCACATCCTGCCTGCCGGTACACCGCGCTCCTACCAGGCCTAGCCCCGATGCGTGACTGAAGTGTTGGGAGAGGTAAGTGGAAAGTCCCGGCCCACAACACTAGGGCATCCAAGCTCAATCTAGCGGTTTCCTAGTATTTCCTGTGTGAGCCAGGTGCTACATCCTAAGTGCCATACGAGAGAAGCTAGCTGGACGTCTAGTCCCAAGGCAAATTACTTCTGAGAGTTGAGCTAACCCTCAGTCCCTCACAGTTGCACACTGCCTGCAGAATGAGTTTCGAACAGCAGCACCACAGCCGTTTCTCAGAGGCTTGTGAGACACAAGTGGAATCAGCAGACCTGGAGGGTGTCTCCAGCTGCAGTGGAGTGGTATTCTGGGTACCTCCTGGCTGAGAGTACTGCTACCTTCTCAGTGCCCTAAGAACGCAGCTAGTTGAAAGCGGGGCTGTAGGCATGCTTCCGTGTGCGAGCTGAGGTCAGGGCAGGACCTTCCCGCACCCTGCCTGGAGACATAGGTCCCAGCATCCTTTTGCAAGGCGTCAGAAGAGGTTGTGTGAAAAGCATATGGAAGTGATAGGACTCTGCTCAAGTGAATTTGAGTCCAATACAGACATTGCAAACGTCCTTGTTCAATGAGAGTGTAGCTCGGTCCTAGCACCCATCAATAAGTGTCTTCCATCATCTGCGTGCAAAGCATACACAATTCCCGAGAGTAGAGCTTATGGACTGTCCCTCCCACATCCTGCCTGCAGGTACACTGCGCTCCTAACAGGCCTAGCCCCGATGCGTGCCTGAAGTGTTGTGAAAGGTAAGTGGAAAGTCCCGGCCCACGAGACTAGTGCATCCAAGCTCAATCTAGCGGTTTCCTAGTATTTCCTGAGTGAGCCAGGTGCTACATCCTAAGTTCCATACGAGAGAAGCTAGCTGGACGTCTAGTCCCAAGGCAAATTACTTCTGAGAGTTGAGCTCACCCTCAGTCCCTCACAGTTGCACACTGCCTGCAGAATGAGTTTCGAACAGCAGCACCACAGCCGTTTCTCAGAGGCTTGTGAGACACAAGTGGAATCAGCAGACCTGGAGGGTGTCTCCAGCTGCAGTGGAGTGGTATTCTGGGTACCTCCTGGCTGAGAGTACTGCTACGTTCTCCGTGCCCTAAGAACGCAGCTAGTTGAAAGCGGGGCTGTAGGCATGCTTCCGTGTGCGAGCTGAGGTCAGGGCAGGACCTTCCCGCACCCTGCCTGGAGACATAGGTCCCAGCATCCTTTTGCAAGGCGTCGGAAGAGGTTGTGTGAAAAGCATATGGAAGTGATAGGACTCTGCTCAAGTGAATTTGAGTCCAATACAGACATTGCAAACGTCCTTGTTCAATGAGAGTGTAGCTCGGTCCTAGCACCCATCAATAAGTGTCTTCCATCATCTGCGTGCAAAGCATACACTGTTCGCGAGAGTAGAGCTTATGGTCTGTCCCTCCCACATCCTGCCTGCAGGTACACCGCGCTCCTAACAGGCCTAGCCCCGATGCGTGACTGAAGTGTTGGGGGAGGTAAGTGGAAAGTCCCGGCCCACCAGAGTAGTGCATCCGAGCTCAATCTAGCGGTTTCCTAGTATTTCCTGTGTGAGCCAGGTGCTACATCCTAAGTGCCATACGAGAGAAGCTAGCTGAACGCCTTTTCCAAAAGCAACTTACTTCGGAGAGTTGAGCTCACCCTCAGTCCCTCACAGTTGCACACTGCCTGCAGAAAGAGTTTCGAACATCTGCACCAGAGCAGTTTGTCAGAGGCTTGTGAGACGCAAGTGGAATAAGCCGGCCTGGAGGGTGTCTCCAGCTACAGTGGAGTGGTATTCTGGGTACCTCCTGGCTTAGAGTACTGCTACGTTCTCAGTGCCCTAAGAACGCAGCTAGTTGAAAGCGGGGCTGTAGGCATGCTTCCGTGTGCTAGCTGAGATCAGGGCAGGACCTTCCCGCATCCTGCCTGGAGACATAGGTCCCAGCATCCTTTTGCAAGGCGTCGGAAGAGGTTGTGTGAAAAGCATGTGGAAGTGACAGGATTCTCCTCAAGTGTATCTGATCTCAATACAGACATTGCAAACGTCCTTGTTCAATGAGAGTGTAGCTCGGTCCTAGCACCCACCAATAAGTGTCTTCCAGACATCTGGCTGCAAAGCATACACACTTCCGAGAGTCGAGCTTATGCACTGTCCCTCCCACATCCTGCCTGCCGGTACACCGCGCTCCTACCAGGCCTAGCCCCGATGCGTGACTGAAGTGTTGGGAGAGGTAAGTGGAAAGTCCCGGCCCACAACACTAGGGCATCCAAGCTCAATCTAGCGGTTTCCTAGTATTTCCTGTGTGAGCCAGGTGCTACATCCTAAGTGCCATACGAGAGAAGCTAGCTGGACGTCTAGTCCCAAGGCAAATTACTTCTGAGAGTTGAGCTAACCCTCAGTCCCTCACAGTTGCACACTGCCTGCAGAATGAGTTTCGAACAGCAGCACCACAGCCGTTTCTCAGAGGCTTGTGAGACACAAGTGGAATCAGCAGACCTGGAGGGTGTCTCCAGCTGCAGTGGAGTGGTATTCTGGGTACCTCCTGGCTGAGAGTACTGCTACGTTCTCAGTGCCCTAAGAACGCAGCTAGTTGAAAGCGGGGCTGTAGGCATGCTTCCGTGTGCGAGCTGAGGTCAGGGCAGGACCTTCCCGCACCCTGCCTGGAGACATAGGTCCCAGCATCCTTTTGCAAGGCGTCAGAAGAGGTTGTGTGAAAAGCATATGGAAGTGATAGGACTCTGCTCAAGTGAATTTGAGTCCAATACAGACATTGCAAACGTCCTTGTTCAATGAGAGTGTAGCTCGGTCCTAGCACCCATCAATAAGTGTCTTCCATCATCTGCGTGCAAAGCATACACAATTCCCGAGAGTAGAGCTTATGGACTGTCCCTCCCACATCCTGCCTGCAGGTACACTGCGCTCCTAACAGGCCTAGCCCCGATGCGTGCCTGAAGTGTTGTGAAAGGTAAGTGGAAAGTCCCGGCCCACCAGACTAGTGCATCCAAGCTCAATCTAGCGGTTTCCTAGTATTTCCTGAGTGAGCCAGGTGCTACATCCTAAGTTCCATACGAGAGAAGCTAGCTGGACGTCTAGTCCCAAGGCAAATTACTTCTGAGAGTTGAGCTCACCCTCAGTCCCTCACAGTTGCACACTGCCTGCAGAATGAGTTTCGAACAGCAGCACCACAGCCGTTTCTCAGAGGCTTGTGAGACACAAGTGGAATCAGCAGACCTGGAGGGTGTCTCCAGCTGCAGTGGAGTGGTATTCTGGGTACCTCCTGGCTGAGAGTACTGCTACCTTCTCAGTGCCCTAAGAACGCAGCTAGTTGAAAGCGGGGCTGTAGGCATGCTTCCGTGTGCGAGCTGAGGTCAGGGCAGGACCTTCCCGCACCCTGCCTGGAGACATAGGTCCCAGCATCCTTTTGCAAGGCGTCGGAAGAGGTTGTGTGAAAAGCATATGGAAGTGATAGGACTCTGCTCAAGTGAATTTGAGTCCAATACAGACATTGCAAACGTCCTTGTTCAATGAGAGTGTAGCTCGGTCCTAGCACCCATCAATAAGTGTCTTCCATCATCTGCGTGCAAAGCATACACTGTTCGCGAGAGTAGAGCTTATGGTCTGTCCCTCCCACATCCTGCCTGCAGGTACACCGCGCTCCTAACAGGCCTAGCCCCGATGCGTGACTGAAGTGTTGGGGGAGGTAAGTGGAAAGTCCCGGCCCACCAGAGTAGTGCATCCGAGCTCAATCTAGCGGTTTCCTAGTATTTCCTGTGTGAGCCAGGTGCTACATCCTAAGTGCCATACGAGAGAAGCTAGCTGAACGCCTTTTCCAAAAGCAACTTACTTCGGAGAGTTGAGCTCACCCTCAGTCCCTCACAGTTGCACACTGCCTGCAGAAAGAGTTTCGAACATCTGCACCAGAGCAGTTTGTCAGAGGCTTGTGAGACGCAAGTGGAATAAGCCGGCCTGGAGGGTGTCTCCAGCTACAGTGGAGTGGTATTCTGGGTACCTCCTGGCTTAGAGTACTGCTACGTTCTCAGTGCCCTAAGAACGCAGCTAGTTGAAAGCGGGGCTGTAGGCATGCTTCCGTGTGCGAGCTGAGGTCAGGACAGGACCTTCCCGCACCCTGCCTGGAGACATAGGTCCCAGCATCCTTTTGCAAGGCGTCGGAAGAGGTTGTGTGAAAAGCATGTGGAAGTGACAGGATTCTCCTCAAGTGTATCTGATCTCAATACAGACATTGCAAACGTCCTTGTTCAATGAGAGTGTAGCTCGGTCCTAGCACCCACCAATAAGTGTCTTCCAGACATCTGGCTGCAAAGCATACACACTTCCAAGAGTCGAGCTTATGCACTGTCCCTCACACATCGTGCCTGCAGGTACACCGCGCTCCTACCAGGCCTAGCCCCGATGCGTGACTGAAGTGTTGGGAGAGGTAAGTGGAAAGTCCCGGCCCACAAGACTAGTGCATCCAAGCTCAATCTAGCGGTTTCCTAGTATTTCCTGTGTGAGCCAGGTGCTACATCCTAAGTGCCATACGAGAGAAGCTAGCTGGACGTCTAGTCCCAAGGCAAATTACTTCTGAGAGTTGAGCTAACCCTCAGTCCCTCACAGTTGCACACTGCCTGCAGAATGAGTTTCGAACAGCAGCACCACAGCCGTTTCTCAGAGGCTTGTGAGACACAAGTGGAATCAGCAGACCTGGAGGGTGTCTCCAGCTGCAGTGGAGTGGTATTCTGGGTACCTCCTGGCTGAGAGTACTGCTACCTTCTCAGTGCCCTAAGAACGCAGCTAGTTGAAAGCGGGGCTGTAGGCATGCTTCCGTGTGCGAGCTGAGGTCAGGGCAGGACCTTCCCGCACCCTGCCTGGAGACATAGGTCCCAGCATCCTTTTGCAAGGCGTCGGAAGAGGTTGTGTGAAAAGCATATGGAAGTGATAGGACTCTGCTCAAGTGAATTTGAGTCCAATACAGACATTGCAAACGTCCTTGTTCAATGAGAGTGTAGCTCGGTCCTAGCACCCGTCAATAAGTGTCTTCCATCATCTGCGTGCAAAGCATACACACTTCCGAGAGTCGAGCTTATGGACTGTCCCTCCCACATCCTGCCTGCAGGTACACTGCGCTCCTAACAGGCCTAGCCCCGATGCGTGCCTGAAGTGTTGTGAAAGGTAAGTGGAAAGTCCCGGCCCACCAGACTAGTGCATCCAAGCTCAATCTAGCGGTTTCCTAGTATTTCCTGTGTGAGCCAGGTGCTACATCCTAAGTGCCATACGAGAGAAGCTAGCTGAACGCCTTGTCCAAAAGCAACTTACTTCGGAGAGGTGACCTCACCCTCAGTCCCTCACAGTTGCCCACTGCCTGCAGAAAGAGTTTCGAACATCTGCACCAGAGCAGTTTGTCAGAGGCTTGTGAGACGCAAGTGGAATAAGCCGACCTGGAGGGTGTCTCCAGCTGCAGTGGAGTGGTATTCTGGGTACCTCCTGGCTGAGAGTACTGCTACGTTCTCAGTGCCCTAAGAACGCAGCTAGTTGAAAGCGGGGCTGTAGGCATGCTTCCGTGTGCGAGCTGAGGTCAGGGCAGGACCTTCCCGCACCCTGCCTGGAGACATAGGTCCCAGCATCCTTTTGCAAGGCGTCGGAAGAGGTTGTGTGAAAAGCATGTGGAAGTGACAGGATTCTTCTCAAGTGTATCTGATCTCAATACAGACATTGCAAACGACCTTGTTCAATGAGAGTGTAGCTCGGTCCTAGCACCCACCAATAAGTGTCTTCCAGACATCTGGCTGCAAAGCATACACACTTCCGAGAGTCGAGCTTATGCACTGTCCCTCCCACATCCTGCCTGCAGGTACACCGCGCTCCTACCAGGCCTAGCCCCGATGCGTGACTGAAGTGTTGGGAGAGGTAAGTGGAAAGTCCCGGCCCACAAGACTAGTGCATCCAAGCTCAATCTAGCGGTTTCCTAGTATTTCCTGTGTGAGCCAGGTGCTACATCCTAAGTGCCATACGAGAGAAGCTAGCTGGACGTCTAGTCCCAAGGCAAACTACTTCTGAGAGTTGAGCTCACCCTCAGTCCCTCACAGTTGCACACTGCCTGCAGATTGAGTTTCGAACAGCAGCACCACAGCCGTTTCTCAGAGGCTTGTGAGACACAAGTGGAATCAGCAGACCTGGAGGGTGTCTCCAGCTGTAGTGTAAGTGGTATTCTGGGTACCTCCTGGCTGAGAGTACTGCTACGTTCTCAGTGCCCTAAGAACGCAGCTAGTTGAAAGCGGGGCTGTAGGCATGCTTCCGTGTGCGAGCTGAGGTCAGGGCAGGACCTTCCCGCACCCTGCCTGGAGACATAGGTCCCAGCATCCTTTTGCAAGGCGTCGGAAGAGGTTGTGTGAAAAGCATATGGAAGTGATAGGACTCTGCTCAAGTGAATTTGAGTCCAATACAGACATTGCAAACGTCCTTGTTCAATGAGAGTGTAGCTCGGTCCTAGCACCCATCAATAAGTGTCTTCCATCATCTGCGTGCAAAGCATACACACTTCCGAGAGTCGAGCTTATGGACTGTCCCTCCCACATCCTGCCTGCAGGTACACTGCGCTCCTAACAGGCCTAGCCCCGATGCGTGCCTGAAGTGTTGTGAAAGGTAAGTGGAAAGTCCCGGCCCACCAGACTAGTGCATCCAAGCTCAATCTAGCGGTTTCCTAGTATTTCCTGTGTGAGCCAGGTGCTACATCCTAAGTGCCATACGAGAGAAGCTAGCTGAACGCCTTGTCCAAAAGCAACTTACTTCGGAGAGGTGACCTCACCCTCAGTCCCTCACAG
This sequence comes from Vulpes vulpes, assembly GCF_048418805.1. Classification (NCBI taxonomy): domain Eukaryota; kingdom Metazoa; phylum Chordata; class Mammalia; order Carnivora; family Canidae; genus Vulpes; species Vulpes vulpes. The sequence goes on along the minus strand of NC_132789.1, from coordinate 37,597,930 downwards.
TTGCCCACTGCCTGCAGAAAGATTTTCGAACATCTGCACCAGAGCAGTTTGTCAGAGGCTTGTGAGACGCAAGTGGAATAAGCCGACCTGGAGGGTGTCTCCAGCTGCAGTGGAGTGGTATTCTGGGTACCTCCTGGCTTAGAGTACTGCTACGTTCTCAGTGCCCTAAGAACGCAGCTAGTTGAAAGCGGGGCTGTAGGCATGCTTCCGTGTGCGAGCTGAGGTCAGGGCAGGACCTTCCCGCACCCTGCCTGGAGACATAGGTCCCAGCATCCTTTTGCAAGGCGTCGGAAGAGGTTGTGTGAAAAGCATGTGGAAGTGACAGGATTCTCCTCAAGTGTATCTGATCTCAATACAGACATTGCAAACGTCCTTGTTCAATGAGAGTGTAGCTCGGTCCTAGCACCCACCAATAAGTGTCTTCCAGACATCTGGCTGCAAAGCATACACACTTCCGAGAGTCGAGCTTATGCACTGTCCCTCCCACATCCTGCCTGCAGGTACACCGCGCTCCTACCAGGCCTAGCCCCGATGCGTGACTGAAGTGTTGGGAGAGGTAAGTGGAAAGTCCCGGCCCACAAGACTAGTGCATCCAAGCTCAATCTAGCGGTTTCCTAGTATTTCCTGTGTGAGCCAGGTGCTACATCCTAAGTGCCATACGAGAGAAGCTAGCTGAACGCCTTGTCCAAAAGCAACTTACTTCGGAGAGGTGACTTCACCCTCAGTCCCTCACAGTTGCACACTGCCTGCAGAAAGAGTTTCGAACATCTGCACCAGAGCAGTTTGTCAGAGGCTTGTGAGACACAAGTGGAATCAGCAGACCTGGAGGGTGTCTCCAGCTGCAGTGGAGTGGTATTCTGGGTACCTCCTGGCTGAGAGTACTGCTACCTTCTCAGTGCCCTAAGAACGCAGCTAGTTGAAAGCGGGGCTGTAGGCATGCTTCCGTGTGCGAGCTGAGGTCAGGGCAGGACCTTCCCGCACCCTGCCTGGAGACATAGGTCCCAGCATCCTTTTGCAAGGCGTCGGAAGAGGTTGTGTGAAAAGCATATGGAAGTGATAGGACTCTGCTCAAGTGAATTTGAGTCCAATACAGACATTGCAAACGTCCTTGTTCAATGAGAGTGTAGCTCGGTCCTAGCACCCATCAATAAGTGTCTTCCATCATCTGCGTGCAAAGCATACACACTTCCGAGAGTCGAGCTTATGGACTGTCCCTCCCACATCCTGCCTGCAGGTACACTGCGCTCCTAACAGGCCTAGCCCCGATGCGTGCCTGAAGTGTTGTGAAAGGTAAGTGGAAAGTCCCGGCCCACCAGACTAGTGCATCCAAGCTCAATCTAGCGGTTTCCTAGTATTTCCTGTGTGAGCCAGGTGCTACATCCTAAGTGCCATACGAGAGAAGCTAGCTGAACGCCTTGTCCAAAAGCAACTTACTTCGGAGAGGTGACCTCACCCTCAGTCCCTCACAGTTGCCCACTGCCTGCAGAAAGAGTTTCGAACATCTGCACCAGAGCAGTTTGTCAGAGGCTTGTGAGACGCAAGTGGAATAAGCCGACCTGGAGGGTGTCTCCAGCTGCAGTGGAGTGGTATTCTGGGTACCTCCTGGCTTAGAGTACTGCTACGTTCTCAGTGCCCTAAGAACGCAGCTAGTTGAAAGCGGGGCTGTAGGCATGCTTCCGTGTGCGAGCTGAGGTCAGGGCAGGACCTTCCCGCATCCTGCCTGGAGACATAGGTCCCAGCATCCTTTTGCAAGGCGTCGGAAGAGGTTGTGTGAAAAGCATGTGGAAGTGACAGGATTCTCCTCAAGTGTATCTGATCTCAATACAGACATTGCAAACGTCCTTGTTCAATGAGAGTGTAGCTCGGTCCTAGCACCCACCAATAAGTGTCTTCCAGACATCTGGCTGCAAAGCATACACACTTCCGAGAGTCGAGCTTATGCACTGTCCCTCCCACATCCTGCCTGCAGGTACACCGCGCTCCTACCAGGCCTAGCCCCGATGCGTGACTGAAGTGTTGGGAGAGGTAAGTGGAAAGTCCCGGCCCACAAGACTAGGGCATCCAAGCTCAATCTAGCGGTTTCCTAGTATTTCCTGTGTGAGCCAGGTGCTACATCCTAAGTGCCATACGAGAGAAGCTAGCTGGACGTCTAGTCCCAAGGCAAATTACTTCTGAGAGTTGAGCTAACCCTCAGTCCCTCACAGTTGCACACTGCCTGCAGAATGAGTTTCGAACAGCAGCACCACAGCCGTTTCTCAGCGGCTTGTGAGACACAAGTGGAATCAGCAGACCTGGAGGGTGTCTCCAGCTGCAGTGGAGTGGTATTCTGGGTACCTCCTGGCTGAGAGTACTGCTACCTTCTCAGTGCCCTAAGAACGCAGCTAGTTGAAAGCGGGGCTGTAGGCATGCTTCCGTGTGCGAGCTGAGGTCAGGGCAGGACCTTCCCGCACCCTGCCTGGAGACATAGGTCCCAGCATCCTTTTGCAAGGCGTCGGAAGAGGTTGTGTGAAAAGCATATGGAAGTGATAGGACTCTGCTCAAGTGAATTTGAGTCCAATACAGACATTGCAAACGTCCTTGTTCAATGAGAGTGTAGCTCGGTCCTAGCACCCGTCAATAAGTGTCTTCCATCATCTGCGTGCAAAGCATACACACTTCCGAGAGTCGAGCTTATGGACTGTCCCTCCCACATCCTGCCTGCAGGTACACTGCGCTCCTAACAGGCCTAGCCCCGATGCGTGCCTGAAGTGTTGTGAAAGGTAAGTGGAAAGTCCCGGCCCACCAGACTAGTGCATCCAAGCTCAATCTAGCGGTTTCCTAGTATTTCCTGTGTGAGCCAGGTGCTACATCCTAAGTGCCATACGAGAGAAGCTAGCTGAACGCCTTGTCCAAAAGCAACTTACTTCGGAGAGGTGACTTCACCCTCAGTCCCTCACAGTTGCACACTGCCTGCAGAAAGAGTTTCGAACATCTGCACCAGAGCAGTTTGTCAGAGGCTTGTGAGACGCAAGTGGAATAAGCCGACCTGGAGGGTGTCTCCAGCTGCAGTGGAGTGGTATTCTGGGTACCTCCTGGCTTAGAGTACTGCTACGTTCTCAGTGCCCTAAGAACGCAGCTAGTTGAAAGCGGGGCTGTAGGCATGCTTCCGTGTGCTAGCTGAGGTCAGGGCAGGACCTTCCCGCATCCTGCCTGGAGACATAGGTCCCAGCATCCTTTTGCAAGGCGTCGGAAGAGGTTGTGTGAAAAGCATGTGGAAGTGACAGGATTCTCCTCAAGTGTATCTGATCTCAATACAGACATTGCAAACATCCTTGTTCAATGAGAGTGTAGCTCGGTCCTAGCACCCACCAATAAGTGTCTTCCAGACATCTGGCTGCAAAGCATACACACTTCCGAGAGTCGAGCTTATGCACTGTCCCTCCCACATCCTGCCTGCAGGTACACCGCGCTCCTACCAGGCCTAGCCCCGATGCGTGACTGAAGTGTTGGGAGAGGTAAGTGGAAAGTCCCGGCCCACAAGACTAGGGCATCCAAGCTCAATCTAGCGGTTTCCTAGTATTTCCTGTGTGAGCCAGGTGCTACATCCTAAGTGCCATACGAGAGAAGCTAGCTGGACGTCTAGTCCCAAGGCAAATTACTTCTGAGAGTTGAGCTAACCCTCAGTCCCTCACAGTTGCACACTGCCTGCAGAATGAGTTTCGAACAGCAGCACCACAGCCGTTTCTCAGAGGCTTGTGAGACACAAGTGGAATCAGCAGACCTGGAGGGTGTCTCCAGCTGCAGTGGAGTGGTATTCTGGGTACCTCCTGGCTGAGAGTACTGCTACCTTCTCAGTGCCCTAAGAACGCAGCTAGTTGAAAGCGGGGCTGTAGGCATGCTTCCGTGTGCGAGCTGAGGTCAGGGCAGGACCTTCCCGCACCCTGCCTGGAGACATAGGTCCCAGCATCCTTTTGCAAGGCGTCGGAAGAGGTTGTGTGAAAAGCATATGGAAGTGATAGGACTCTGCTCAAGTGAATTTGAGTCCAATACAGACATTGCAAACGTCCTTGTTCAATGAGAGTGTAGCTCGGTCCTAGCACCCATCAATAAGTGTCTTCCATCATCTGCGTGCAAAGCATACACACTTCCGAGAGTCGAGCTTATGGACTGTCCCTCCCACATCCTGCCTGCAGGTACACTGCGCTCCTAACAGGCCTAGCCCCGATGCGTGCCTGAAGTGTTGTGAAAGGTAAGTGGAAAGTCCCGGCCCACCAGACTAGGGCATCCAAGCTCAATCTAGCGGTTTCCTAGTATTTCCTGTGTGAGCCAGGTGCTACATCCTAAGTGCCATACGAGAGAAGCTAGCTGAACGCCTTGTCCAAAAGCAACTTACTTCGGAGAGGTGACCTCACCCTCAGTCCCTCACAGTTGCCCACTGCCTGCAGAAAGAGTTTCGAACATCTGCACCAGAGCAGTTTGTCAGAGGCTTGTGAGACGCAAGTGGAATAAGCCGACCTGGAGGGTGTCTCCAGCTGCAGGGGAGTGGTATTCTGGGTACCTCCTGGCTTAGAGTACTGCTACGTTCTCAGTGCCCTAGGAACGCAGCTAGTTGAAAGCGGGGCTGTAGGCATGCTTCCGTGTGCGAGCTGAGGTCAGGGCAGGACCTTCCCGCACCCTGCCTGGAGACATAGGTCCCAGCATCCTTTTGCAAGGCGTCGGAAGAGGTTGTGTGAAAAGCATGTGGAAGTGACAGGATTCTCCTCAAGTGTATCTGATCTCAATACAGACATTGCAAACGTCCTTGTACAATGAGAGTGTAGCTCGGTCCTAGCACCCACCAATAAGTGTCTTCCAGACATCTGGCTGCAAAGCATACACACTTCCGAGAGTCGAGCTTATGCACTGTCCCTCCCACATCCTGCCTGCAAGTACACCGCGCTCCTAACAGGCCTAGCCCCGATGCGTGACTGAAGTGTTGGGAGAGGTAAGTGGAAAGTCCCGGCCCAGAAGACTAGTGCATCCAAGCTCAATCTAGCGGTTTCCTAGTATTTCCTGTGTGAGCCAGGTGCTACATCCTAAGTGCCATACGAGAGAAGCTAGCTGGACGTCTAGTCCCAAGGCAAACTACTTCTGAGAGTTGAGCTCACCCTCAGTCCCTCACAGTTGCACACTGCCTGCAGAATGAGTTTCGAACAGCAGCACCACAGCCGTTTCTCAGAGGCTTGTGAGACACAAGTGGAATCAGCAGACCTGGAGGGTGTCTCCAGCTGCAGTGGAGTGGTATTCTGGGTACCTCCTGGCTGAGAGTACTGCTACCTTCTCAGTGCCCTAAGAACGCAGCTAGTTGAAAGCGGGGCTGTAGGCATGCTTCCCTGTCCGAGCTGAGGTGAGGGCAGGACCCACCCGCATCCTAACTGCTCCTTGCGATAGATCACAGCATCCTTATTTTAGGCGCCGGAAGGGGTTGTGTGAAAAGCATGTGGAAGTGACAGGATTCTCCTCAACTGTATCTCATCTCAATACAGACATTGCAGACGTCCTTGTCCAATGAATGTGTAGCTCGGTGCTAGCTTCCATCAATAAGTGTCTGGCAGGCATCTGCCTGCAAAGCCTACACCCTTCTGAGAGTTGAGCTTATGGCCTATCGCTCCCACATCCTGATGCCTGTACGGTTCGCTTGCACAGCATTTCGTTCTACGCGGGACACTAGCAGACAGAGAACCGAGTGACTGGCTTGTCAATTTCGCGCCTAGCACACAGCTGCCTCCAAGGCATGCACACTCCTTTGGGTTGAACTTATGGCTTCAACCTCCCACATGCTGACCGCCTGTACCCTTTGCAGTCAAGGGATTTCGTTGGACACGGGATTCAAGCTTTGTGAGAGGCAAGTGTCAGCTCAATCCAGTGACTTCTGACGACTTCCTCCCTCAGATGGGTGGTACATATTAACTTCCAACCCTGAGTACCTAGTTGCAAGCTCTCTCTCAGGGGAACTTCCTTCTGTGTGATGAGCTGACTTGCTGTCCTTCCCAGTTCCACACTGCCTGCACATGGAGTTACGAACATCCTCACTAGACATGTTTGTCAGAAGCTCATGGGACTCAAGGGGCAAGCTGCAGGCCTCAATGGTGCTGTCACTCGGTGCAGTAGAGCAGTATAAACGCAACGTCCTGACTTCCAGTGCTGCTGCGTTCTCACGGCCATAAGAACGCAGCTAGTGGAAAGCTGCATTCGGGGCATGCTACCTGTGGAGAGTTGAGCTCAACGAAGGATCCTCCCGCCTCGGGTACCCCTGTGGGTGAGCTGCCAAAATCCTCATGTCAGGTGCAGACAGGTGGTGAGAAATGCGTGTGGAAGCGTCAGGCCTGTCCTCACGGCAATGTGAGTTGAATACAGCGATTGCCAACGTCCTTGTTCAATGAGAGTGTAGCTAGGTTCTAACTCCCCTGTATGAGTGCGGAGCAGACATCTGCCCCCTAGCCATACACGCTCCTGAGAGTTGAGCTTATGGCCTGTCCCTCCCACATCCTGCCTGCAGGTACACCGCGCTCCTACCAGGCCTAGCCCCGATGCGTGACTGAAGTGTTGGGAGAGGTAAGTGGAAAGTCCCGGCCCACAAGACTAGTGCATCCAAGCTCAATCTAGCGGTTTCCTAGTATTTCCTGTGTGAGCCAGGTGCTACATCCTAAGTGCCATACGAGAGAAGCTAGCTGGACGTCTAGTCCCAAGGCAAACTACTTCTGAGAGTTGAGCTCACCCTCAGTCCCTCACAGTTGCACACTGCCTGCAGATTGAGTTTCGAACAGCAGCACCACAGCCGTTTCTCAGAGGCTTGTGAGACACAAGTGGAATCAGCAGACCTGGAGGGTGTCTCCAGCTGCAGTGGAGTGGTATTCTGGGTACCTCCTGGCTGAGAGTACTGCTACGTTCTCAGTGCCCTAAGAACGCAGCTATTGGAAAGCCGGCTTCCAGGCATGCTTCCTTGTGCGAGCTGAGGTGAGGGCAGGACCCTCCCACATCCTGACTGCCCGTAGACCTAGGTCCCAGCATCCTAATGTTAGGCGCCGGAAGAGGTTGTGTGAAAAGCATATGGAAGTGATAGGACTCTGATCAAGTGAATTTGAGTCCAATACAGACATTGCAAACGTCCTTGTTCAATGAGAGTGTAGCTCGGTCCTAGCACCCATCAATAAGTGTCTTCCATCATCTGCGTGCAAAGCATACACAGTTCCCGAGAGTAGAGCTTATGGACTGTCCCTCCCACATCCTGCCTGCAGGTACACCGCGCTCCTAACAGGCCTAGCCCCGATGTGTGACTGAAGTGTTGGGGGAGGTAAGTGGAAAGTCCCGGCCCACCAGAGTAGTGCATCCAAGCTCAATCTAGCGGTTTCCTAGTATTTCCTGTGTGAGCCAGGTGCTACATCCTAAGTGCCATACGAGAGAAGCTAGCTGAACGCCTTGTCCAAAAGCAACTTACTTCGGAGAGTTGAGCTCACCCTCAGTCCCTCACAGTTGCACACTGCCTGCAGAAAGAGTTTCGAACATCTGCACCAGAGCAGTTTGTCAGAGGCTTGTGAGACGCAAGTGGAATAAGCCGGCCTGGAGGGTGTCTCCAGTTGCAGTGGAGTGGTATTCTGGGTACCTCCTGGCTTAGAGTACTGCTACGTTCTCAGTGCCCTAAGAACGCAGCTAGTTGAAAGCGGGGCTGTAGGCATGCTTCCGTGTGCGAGCTGAGATCAGGACAGGACCTTCCCGCACCCTGCCTGGAGACATAGGTCCCAGCATCCTTTTGCAAGGCGTCGGAAGAGGTTGTGTGAAAAGCATGTGGAAGTGACAGGATTCTCCTCAAGTGTATCTGATCTCAATACAGACATTGCAAACGTCCTTGTTCAATGAGAGTGTAGCTCGGTCCTAGCACCCACCAATAAGTGTCTTCCAGACATCTGGCTGCAAAGCATACACACTTCCGAGAGTCGAGCTTATGCACTGTCCCTCCCACATCCTGCCTGCCGGTACACCGCGCTCCTACCAGGCCTAGCCCCGATGCGTGACTGAAGTGTTGGGAGAGGTAAGTGGAAAGTCCCGGCCCACAACACTAGGGCATCCAAGCTCAATCTAGCGGTTTCCTAGTATTTCCTGTGTGAGCCAGGTGCTACATCCTAAGTGCCATACGAGAGAAGCTAGCTGGACGTCTAGTCCCAAGGCAAATACTTCTGAGAGTTGAGCTAACCCTCAGTCCCTCACAGTTGCACACTGCCTGCAGAATGAGTTTCGAACAGCAGCACCACAGCCGTTTCTCAGAGGCTTGTGAGACACAAGTGGAATCAGCAGACCTGGAGGGTGTCTCCAGCTGCAGTGGAGTGGTATTCTGGGTACCTCCTGGCTGAGAGTACTGCTACGTTCTCAGTGCCCTAAGAACGCAGCTAGTTGAAAGCGGGGCTGTAGGCATGCTTCCGTGTGCGAGCTGAGGTCAGGGCAGGACCTTCCCGCACCCTGCCTGGAGACATAGGTCCCAGCATCCTTTTGCAAGGCGTCAGAAGAGGTTGTGTGAAAAGCATATGGAAGTGATAGGACTCTGCTCAAGTGAATTTGAGTCCAATACAGACATTGCAAACGTCCTTGTTCAATGAGAGTGTAGCTCGGTCCTAGCACCCATCAATAAGTGTCTTCCATCATCTGCGTGCAAAGCATACACAATTCCCGAGAGTAGAGCTTATGGACTGTCCCTCCCACATCCTGCCTGCAGGTACACTGCGCTCCTAACAGGCCTAGCCCCGATGCGTGCCTGAAGTGTTGTGAAAGGTAAGTGGAAAGTCCCGGCCCACGAGACTAGTGCATCCAAGCTCAATCTAGCGGTTTCCTAGTATTTCCTGAGTGAGCCAGGTGCTACATCCTAAGTTCCATACGAGAGAAGCTAGCTGGACGTCTAGTCCCAAGGCAAATTACTTCTGAGAGTTGAGCTCACCCTCAGTCCCTCACAGTTGCACACTGCCTGCAGAATGAGTTTCGAACAGCAGCACCACAGCCGTTTCTCAGAGGCTTGTGAGACACAAGTGGAATCAGCAGACCTGGAGGGTGTCTCCAGCTGCAGTGGAGTGGTATTCTGGGTACCTCCTGGCTGAGAGTACTGCTACGTTCTCCGTGCCCTAAGAACGCAGCTAGTTGAAAGCGGGGCTGTAGGCATGCTTCCGTGTGCGAGCTGAGGTCAGGGCAGGACCTTCCCGCACCCTGCCTGGAGACATAGGTCCCAGCATCCTTTTGCAAGGCGTCGGAAGAGGTTGTGTGAAAAGCATATGGAAGTGATAGGACTCTGCTCAAGTGAATTTGAGTCCAATACAGACATTGCAAACGTCCTTGTTCAATGAGAGTGTAGCTCGGTCCTAGCACCCATCAATAAGTGTCTTCCATCATCTGCGTGCAAAGCATACACTGTTCGCGAGAGTAGAGCTTATGGTCTGTCCCTCCCACATCCTGCCTGCAGGTACACCGCGCTCCTAACAGGCCTAGCCCCGATGCGTGACTGAAGTGTTGGGGGAGGTAAGTGGAAAGTCCCGGCCCACCAGAGTAGTGCATCCGAGCTCAATCTAGCGGTTTCCTAGTATTTCCTGTGTGAGCCAGGTGCTACATCCTAAGTGCCATACGAGAGAAGCTAGCTGAACGCCTTTTCCAAAAGCAACTTACTTCGGAGAGTTGAGCTCACCCTCAGTCCCTCACAGTTGCACACTGCCTGCAGAAAGAGTTTCGAACATCTGCACCAGAGCAGTTTGTCAGAGGCTTGTGAGACGCAAGTGGAATAAGCCGGCCTGGAGGGTGTCTCCAGCTACAGTGGAGTGGTATTCTGGGTACCTCCTGGCTTAGAGTACTGCTACGTTCTCAGTGCCCTAAGAACGCAGCTAGTTGAAAGCGGGGCTGTAGGCATGCTTCCGTGTGCTAGCTGAGATCAGGGCAGGACCTTCCCGCATCCTGCCTGGAGACATAGGTCCCAGCATCCTTTTGCAAGGCGTCGGAAGAGGTTGTGTGAAAAGCATGTGGAAGTGACAGGATTCTCCTCAAGTGTATCTGATCTCAATACAGACATTGCAAACGTCCTTGTTCAATGAGAGTGTAGCTCGGTCCTAGCACCCACCAATAAGTGTCTTCCAGACATCTGGCTGCAAAGCATACACACTTCCGAGAGTCGAGCTTATGCACTGTCCCTCCCACATCCTGCCTGCAGGTACACCGCGCTCCTACCAGGCCTAGCCCCGATGCGTGACTGAAGTGTTGGGAGAGGTAAGTGGAAAGTCCCGGCCCACAACACTAGGGCATCCAAGCTCAATCTAGCGGTTTCCTAGTATTTCCTGTGTGAGCCAGGTGCTACATCCTAAGTGCCATACGAGAGAAGCTAGCTGGACGTCTAGTCCCAAGGCAAATTACTTCTGAGAGTTGAGCTAACCCTCAGTCCCTCACAGTTGCACACTGCCTGCAGAATGAGTTTCGAACAGCAGCACCACAGCCGTTTCTCAGAGGCTTGTGAGACACAAGTGGAATCAGCAGACCTGGAGGGTGTCTCCAGCTGCAGTGGAGTGGTATTCTGGGTACCTCCTGGCTGAGAGTACTGCTACGTTCTCAGTGCCCTAAGAACGCAGCTAGTTGAAAGCGGGGCTGTAGGCATGCTTCCGTGTGCGAGCTGAGGTCAGGGCAGGACCTTCCCGCACCCTGCCTGGAGACATAGGTCCCAGCATCCTTTTGCAAGGCGTCAGAAGAGGTTGTGTGAAAAGCATATGGAAGTGATAGGACTCTGCTCAAGTGAATTTGAGTCCAATACAGACATTGCAAACGTCCTTGTTCAATGAGAGTGTAGCTCGGTCCTAGCACCCATCAATAAGTGTCTTCCATCATCTGCGTGCAAAGCATACACAATTCCCGAGAGTAGAGCTTATGGACTGTCCCTCCCACATCCTGCCTGCAGGTACACTGCGCTCCTAACAGGCCTAGCCCCGATGCGTGCCTGAAGTGTTGTGAAAGGTAAGTGGAAAGTCCCGGCCCACCAGACTAGTGCATCCAAGCTCAATCTAGCGGTTTCCTAGTATTTCCTGAGTGAGCCAGGTGCTACATCCTAAGTTCCATACGAGAGAAGCTAGCTGGACGTCTAGTCCCAAGGCAAATTACTTCTGAGAGTTGAGCTCACCCTCAGTCCCTCACAGTTGCACACTGCCTGCAGAATGAGTTTCGAACAGCAGCACCACAGCCGTTTCTCAGAGGCTTGTGAGACACAAGTGGAATCAGCAGACCTGGAGGGTGTCTCCAGCTGCAGTGGAGTGGTATTCTGGGTACCTCCTGGCTGAGAGTACTGCTACCTTCTCAGTGCCCTAAGAACGCAGCTAGTTGAAAGCGGGGCTGTAGGCATGCTTCCGTGTGCGAGCTGAGGTCAGGGCAGGACCTTCCCGCACCCTGCCTGGAGACATAGGTCCCAGCATCCTTTTGCAAGGCGTCGGAAGAGGTTGTGTGAAAAGCATATGGAAGTGATAGGACTCTGCTCAAGTGAATTTGAGTCCAATACAGACATTGCAAACGTCCTTGTTCAATGAGAGTGTAGCTCGGTCCTAGCACCCATCAATAAGTGTCTTCCATCATCTGCGTGCAAAGCATACACTGTTCGCGAGAGTAGAGCTTATGGTCTGTCCCTCCCACATCCTGCCTGCAGGTACACCGCGCTCCTAACAGGCCTAGCCCCGATGCGTGACTGAAGTGTTGGGGGAGGTAAGTGGAAAGTCCCGGCCCACCAGAGTAGTGCATCCGAGCTCAATCTAGCGGTTTCCTAGTATTTCCTGTGTGAGCCAGGTGCTACATCCTAAGTGCCATACGAGAGAAGCTAGCTGAACGCCTTTTCCAAAAGCAACTTACTTCGGAGAGTTGAGCTCACCCTCAGTCCCTCACAGTTGCACACTGCCTGCAGAAAGAGTTTCGAACATCTGCACCAGAGCAGTTTGTCAGAGGCTTGTGAGACGCAAGTGGAATAAGCCGGCCTGGAGGGTGTCTCCAGCTACAGTGGAGTGGTATTCTGGGTACCTCCTGGCTTAGAGTACTGCTACGTTCTCAGTGCCCTAAGAACGCAGCTAGTTGAAAGCGGGGCTGTAGGCATGCTTCCGTGTGCGAGCTGAGGTCAGGACAGGACCTTCCCGCACCCTGCCTGGAGACATAGGTCCCAGCATCCTTTTGCAAGGCGTCGGAAGAGGTTGTGTGAAAAGCATGTGGAAGTGACAGGATTCTCCTCAAGTGTATCTGATCTCAATACAGACATTGCAAACGTCCTTGTTCAATGAGAGTGTAGCTCGGTCCTAGCACCCACCAATAAGTGTCTTCCAGACATCTGGCTGCAAAGCATACACACTTCCAAGAGTCGAGCTTATGCACTGTCCCTCACACATCGTGCCTGCAGGTACACCGCGCTCCTACCAGGCCTAGCCCCGATGCGTGACTGAAGTGTTGGGAGAGGTAAGTGGAAAGTCCCGGCCCACAAGACTAGTGCATCCAAGCTCAATCTAGCGGTTTCCTAGTATTTCCTGTGTGAGCCAGGTGCTACATCCTAAGTGCCATACGAGAGAAGCTAGCTGGACGTCTAGTCCCAAGGCAAATTACTTCTGAGAGTTGAGCTAACCCTCAGTCCCTCACAGTTGCACACTGCCTGCAGAATGAGTTTCGAACAGCAGCACCACAGCCGTTTCTCAGAGGCTTGTGAGACACAAGTGGAATCAGCAGACCTGGAGGGTGTCTCCAGCTGCAGTGGAGTGGTATTCTGGGTACCTCCTGGCTGAGAGTACTGCTACCTTCTCAGTGCCCTAAGAACGCAGCTAGTTGAAAGCGGGGCTGTAGGCATGCTTCCGTGTGCGAGCTGAGGTCAGGGCAGGACCTTCCCGCACCCTGCCTGGAGACATAGGTCCCAGCATCCTTTTGCAAGGCGTCGGAAGAGGTTGTGTGAAAAGCATATGGAAGTGATAGGACTCTGCTCAAGTGAATTTGAGTCCAATACAGACATTGCAAACGTCCTTGTTCAATGAGAGTGTAGCTCGGTCCTAGCACCCGTCAATAAGTGTCTTCCATCATCTGCGTGCAAAGCATACACACTTCCGAGAGTCGAGCTTATGGACTGTCCCTCCCACATCCTGCCTGCAGGTACACTGCGCTCCTAACAGGCCTAGCCCCGATGCGTGCCTGAAGTGTTGTGAAAGGTAAGTGGAAAGTCCCGGCCCACCAGACTAGTGCATCCAAGCTCAATCTAGCGGTTTCCTAGTATTTCCTGTGTGAGCCAGGTGCTACATCCTAAGTGCCATACGAGAGAAGCTAGCTGAACGCCTTGTCCAAAAGCAACTTACTTCGGAGAGGTGACCTCACCCTCAGTCCCTCACAGTTGCCCACTGCCTGCAGAAAGAGTTTCGAACATCTGCACCAGAGCAGTTTGTCAGAGGCTTGTGAGACGCAAGTGGAATAAGCCGACCTGGAGGGTGTCTCCAGCTGCAGTGGAGTGGTATTCTGGGTACCTCCTGGCTGAGAGTACTGCTACGTTCTCAGTGCCCTAAGAACGCAGCTAGTTGAAAGCGGGGCTGTAGGCATGCTTCCGTGTGCGAGCTGAGGTCAGGGCAGGACCTTCCCGCACCCTGCCTGGAGACATAGGTCCCAGCATCCTTTTGCAAGGCGTCGGAAGAGGTTGTGTGAAAAGCATGTGGAAGTGACAGGATTCTTCTCAAGTGTATCTGATCTCAATACAGACATTGCAAACGACCTTGTTCAATGAGAGTGTAGCTCGGTCCTAGCACCCACCAATAAGTGTCTTCCAGACATCTGGCTGCAAAGCATACACACTTCCGAGAGTCGAGCTTATGCACTGTCCCTCCCACATCCTGCCTGCAGGTACACCGCGCTCCTACCAGGCCTAGCCCCGATGCGTGACTGAAGTGTTGGGAGAGGTAAGTGGAAAGTCCCGGCCCACAAGACTAGTGCATCCAAGCTCAATCTAGCGGTTTCCTAGTATTTCCTGTGTGAGCCAGGTGCTACATCCTAAGTGCCATACGAGAGAAGCTAGCTGGACGTCTAGTCCCAAGGCAAACTACTTCTGAGAGTTGAGCTCACCCTCAGTCCCTCACAGTTGCACACTGCCTGCAGATTGAGTTTCGAACAGCAGCACCACAGCCGTTTCTCAGAGGCTTGTGAGACACAAGTGGAATCAGCAGACCTGGAGGGTGTCTCCAGCTGTAGTGTAAGTGGTATTCTGGGTACCTCCTGGCTGAGAGTACTGCTACGTTCTCAGTGCCCTAAGAACGCAGCTAGTTGAAAGCGGGGCTGTAGGCATGCTTCCGTGTGCGAGCTGAGGTCAGGGCAGGACCTTCCCGCACCCTGCCTGGAGACATAGGTCCCAGCATCCTTTTGCAAGGCGTCGGAAGAGGTTGTGTGAAAAGCATATGGAAGTGATAGGACTCTGCTCAAGTGAATTTGAGTCCAATACAGACATTGCAAACGTCCTTGTTCAATGAGAGTGTAGCTCGGTCCTAGCACCCATCAATAAGTGTCTTCCATCATCTGCGTGCAAAGCATACACACTTCCGAGAGTCGAGCTTATGGACTGTCCCTCCCACATCCTGCCTGCAGGTACACTGCGCTCCTAACAGGCCTAGCCCCGATGCGTGCCTGAAGTGTTGTGAAAGGTAAGTGGAAAGTCCCGGCCCACCAGACTAGTGCATCCAAGCTCAATCTAGCGGTTTCCTAGTATTTCCTGTGTGAGCCAGGTGCTACATCCTAAGTGCCATACGAGAGAAGCTAGCTGAACGCCTTGTCCAAAAGCAACTTACTTCGGAGAGGTGACCTCACCCTCAGTCCCTCACAGTTGCCCACTGCCTGCAGAAAGAGTTTCGAACATCTGCACCAGAGCAGTTTGTCAGAGGCTTGTGAGACGCAAGTGGAATAAGCCGACCTGGAGGGTGTCTCCAGCTGCAGTGGAGTGGTATTCTGGGTACCTCCTGGCTTAGAGTACTGCTACGTTCTCAGTGCCCTAAGAACGCAGCTAGTTGAAAGCGGGGCTGTAGGCATGCTTCCGTGTGCGAGCTGAGGTCAGGGCAGGACCTTCCCGCACCCTGCCTGGAGACATAGGTCCCAGCATCCTTTTGCAAGGCGTCGGAAGAGGTTGTGTGAAAAGCATGTGGAAGTGACAGGATTCTCCTCAAGTGTATCTGATCTCAATACAGACATTGCAAACGTCCTTGTTCAATGAGAGTGTAGCTCGGTCCTAGCACCCACCAATAAGTGTCTTCCAGACATCTGGCTGCAAAGCATACACACTTCCGAGAGTCGAGCTTATGCACTGTCCCTCCCACATCCTGCCTGCAGGTACACCGCGCTCCTACCAGGCCTAGCCCCGATGCGTGACTGAAGTGTTGGGAGAGGTAAGTGGAAAGTCCCGGCCCACAAGACTAGTGCATCCAAGCTCAATCTAGCGGTTTCCTAGTATTTCCTGTGTGAGCCAGGTGCTACATCCTAAGTGCCATACGAGAGAAGCTAGCTGAACGCCTTGTCCAAAAGCAACTTACTTCGGAGAGGTGACTTCACCCTCAGTCCCTCACAGTTGCACACTGCCTGCAGAAAGAGTTTCGAACATCTGCACCAGAGCAGTTTGTCAGAGGCTTGTGAGACACAAGTGGAATCAGCAGACCTGGAGGGTGTCTCCAGCTGCAGTGGAGTGGTATTCTGGGTACCTCCTGGCTGAGAGTACTGCTACCTTCTCAGTGCCCTAAGAACGCAGCTAGTTGAAAGCGGGGCTGTAGGCATGCTTCCGTGTGCGAGCTGAGGTCAGGGCAGGACCTTCCCGCACCCTGCCTGGAGACATAGGTCCCAGCATCCTTTTGCAAGGCGTCGGAAGAGGTTGTGTGAAAAGCATATGGAAGTGATAGGACTCTGCTCAAGTGAATTTGAGTCCAATACAGACATTGCAAACGTCCTTGTTCAATGAGAGTGTAGCTCGGTCCTAGCACCCATCAATAAGTGTCTTCCATCATCTGCGTGCAAAGCATACACACTTCCGAGAGTCGAGCTTATGGACTGTCCCTCCCACATCCTGCCTGCAGGTACACTGCGCTCCTAACAGGCCTAGCCCCGATGCGTGCCTGAAGTGTTGTGAAAGGTAAGTGGAAAGTCCCGGCCCACCAGACTAGTGCATCCAAGCTCAATCTAGCGGTTTCCTAGTATTTCCTGTGTGAGCCAGGTGCTACATCCTAAGTGCCATACGAGAGAAGCTAGCTGAACGCCTTGTCCAAAAGCAACTTACTTCGGAGAGGTGACCTCACCCTCAGTCCCTCACAGTTGCCCACTGCCTGCAGAAAGAGTTTCGAACATCTGCACCAGAGCAGTTTGTCAGAGGCTTGTGAGACGCAAGTGGAATAAGCCGACCTGGAGGGTGTCTCCAGCTGCAGTGGAGTGGTATTCTGGGTACCTCCTGGCTTAGAGTACTGCTACGTTCTCAGTGCCCTAAGAACGCAGCTAGTTGAAAGCGGGGCTGTAGGCATGCTTCCGTGTGCGAGCTGAGGTCAGGGCAGGACCTTCCCGCACCCTGCCTGGAGACATAGGTCCCAGCATCCTTTTGCAAGGCGTCGGAAGAGGTTGTGTGAAAAGCATGTGGAAGTGACAGGATTCTCCTCAAGTGTATCTGATCTCAATACAGACATTGCAAACGTCCTTGTTCAATGAGAGTGTAGCTCGGTCCTAGCACCCACCAATAAGTGTCTTCCAGACATCTGGCTGCAAAGCATACACACTTCCGAGAGTCGAGCTTATGCACTGTCCCTCCCACATCCTGCCTGCAGGTACACCGCGCTCCTACCAGGCCTAGCCCCGATGCGTGACTGAAGTGTTGGGAGAGGTAAGTGGAAAGTCCCGGCCCACAAGACTAGGGCATCCAAGCTCAATCTAGCGGTTTCCTAGTATTTCCTGTGTGAGCCAGGTGCTACATCCTAAGTGCCATACGAGAGAAGCTAGCTGGACGTCTAGTCCCAAGGCAAATTACTTCTGAGAGTTGAGCTAACCCTCAGTCCCTCACAGTTGCACACTGCCTGCAGAATGAGTTTCGAACAGCAGCACCACAGCCGTTTCTCAGCGGCTTGTGAGACACAAGTGGAATCAGCAGACCTGGAGGGTGTCTCCAGCTGCAGTGGAGTGGTATTCTGGGTACCTCCTGGCTGAGAGTACTGCTACCTTCTCAGTGCCCTAAGAACGCAGCTAGTTGAAAGCGGGGCTGTAGGCATGCTTCCGTGTGCGAGCTGAGGTCAGGGCAGGACCTTCCCGCACCCTGCCTGGAGACATAGGTCCCAGCATCCTTTTGCAAGGCGTCGGAAGAGGTTGTGTGAAAAGCATATGGAAGTGATAGGACTCTGCTCAAGTGAATTTGAGTCCAATACAGACATTGCAAACGTCCTTGTTCAATGAGAGTGTAGCTCGGTCCTAGCACCCGTCAATAAGTGTCTTCCATCATCTGCGTGCAAAGCATACACACTTCCGAGAGTCGAGCTTATGGACTGTCCCTCCCACATCCTGCCTGCAGGTACACTGCGCTCCTAACAGGCCTAGCCCCGATGCGTGCCTGAAGTGTTGTGAAAGGTAAGTGGAAAGTCCCGGCCCACCAGACTAGTGCATCCAAGCTCAATCTAGCGGTTTCCTAGTATTTCCTGTGTGAGCCAGGTGCTACATCCTAAGTGCCATACGAGAGAAGCTAGCTGAACGCCTTGTCCAAAAGCAACTTACTTCGGAGAGGTGACTTCACCCTCAGTCCCTCACAGTTGCACACTGCCTGCAGAAAGAGTTTCGAACATCTGCACCAGAGCAGTTTGTCAGAGGCTTGTGAGACGCAAGTGGAATAAGCCGACCTGGAGGGTGTCTCCAGCTGCAGTGGAGTGGTATTCTGGGTACCTCCTGGCTGAGAGTACTGCTACGTTCTCAGTGCCCTAAGAACGCAGCTAGTTGAAAGCGGGGCTGTAGGCATGCTTCCGTGTGCTAGCTGAGGTCAGGGCAGGACCTTCCCGCATCCTGCCTGGAGACATAGGTCCCAGCATCCTTTTGCAAGGCGTCGGAAGAGGTTGTGTGAAAAGCATGTGGAAGTGACAGGATTCTCCTCAAGTGTATCTGATCTCAATACAGACATTGCAAACATCCTTGTTCAATGAGAGTGTAGCTCGGTCCTAGCACCCACCAATAAGTGTCTTCCAGACATCTGGCTGCAAAGCATACACACTTCCGAGAGTCGAGCTTATGCACTGTCCCTCCCACATCCTGCCTGCAGGTACACCGCGCTCCTACCAGGCCTAGCCCCGATGCGTGACTGAAGTGTTGGGAGAGGTAAGTGGAAAGTCCCGGCCCACAAGACTAGGACATCCAAGCTCAATCTAGCGGTTTCCTAGTATTTCCTGTGTGAGCCAGGTGCTACATCCTAAGTGCCATACGAGAGAAGCTAGCTGGACGTCTAGTCCCAAGGCAAATTACTTCTGAGAGTTGAGCTAACCCTCAGTCCCTCACAGTTGCACACTGCCTGCAGAATGAGTTTCGAACAGCAGCACCACAGCCGTTTCTCAGAGGCTTGTGAGACACAAGTGGAATCAGCAGACCTGGAGGGTGTCTCCAGCTGCAGTGGAGTGGTATTCTGGGTACCTCCTGGCTGAGAGTACTGCTACCTTCTCAGTGCCCTAAGAACGCAGCTAGTTGAAAGCGGGGCTGTAGGCATGCTTCCGTGTGCGAGCTGAGGTCAGGGCAGGACCTTCCCGCACCCTGCCTGGAGACATAGGTCCCAGCATCCTTTTGCAAGGCGTCGGAAGAGGTTGTGTGAAAAGCATATGGAAGTGATAGGACTCTGCTCAAGTGAATTTGAGTCCAATACAGACATTGCAAACGTCCTTGTTCAATGAGAGTGTAGCTCGGTCCTAGCACCCATCAATAAGTGTCTTCCATCATCTGCGTGCAAAGCATACACACTTCCGAGAGTCGAGCTTATGGACTGTCCCTCCCACATCCTGCCTGCAGGTACACTGCGCTCCTAACAGGCCTAGCCCCGATGCGTGCCTGAAGTGTTGTGAAAGGTAAGTGGAAAGTCCCGGCCCACCAGACTAGTGCATCCAAGCTCAATCTAGCGGTTTCCTAGTATTTCCTGTGTGAGCCAGGTGCTACATCCTAAGTGCCATACGAGAGAAGCTAGCTGAACGCCTTGTCCAAAAGCAACTTACTTCGGAGAGGTGACCTCACCCTCAGTCCCTCACAGTTGCACACTGCCTGCAGAAAGAGTTTCGAACATCTGCACCAGAGCAGTTTGTCAGAGGCTTGTGAGACGCAAGTGGAATAAGCCGACCTGGAGGGTGTCTCCAGCTGCAGTGGAGTGGTATTCTGGGTACCTCCTGGCTTAGAGTACTGCTACGTTCTCAGTGCCCTAAGAACGCAGCTAGTTGAAAGCGGGGCTGTAGGCATGCTTCCGTGTGCGAGCTGAGGTCAGGGCAGGACCTTCCCGCACCCTGCCTGGAGACATAGGTCCCAGCATCCTTTTGCAAGGCGTCGGAAGAGGTTGTGTGAAAAGCATGTGGAAGTGACAGGATTCTCCTCAAGTGTATCTGATCTCAATACAGACATTGCAAACGTCCTTGTTCAATGAGAGTGTAGCTCGGTCCTAGCACCCACCAATAAGTGTCTTCCAGACATCTGGCTGCAAAGCATACACACTTCCGAGAGTCGAGCTTATGCACTGTCCCTCCCACATCCTGCCTGCAGGTACACCGCGCTCCTACCAGGCCTAGCCCCGATGCGTGACTGAAGTGTTGGGAGAGGTAAGTGGAAAGTCCCGGCCCACAAGACTAGTGCATCCAAGCTCAATCTAGCGGTTTCCTAGTATTTCCTGTGTGAGCCAGGTGCTACATCCTAAGTGCCATACGAGAGAAGGTAGCTGGACGTCTAGTCCCAAGGCAAACTACTTCTGAGAGTTGAGCTCACCCTCAGTCCCTCACAGTTGCACACTGCCTGCAGATTGAGTTTCGAACAGCAGCACCACAGCCGTTTCTCAGAGGCTTGTGAGACACAAGTGGAATCAGCAGACCTGGAGGGTGTCTCCAGCTGCAGTGGAGTGGTATTCTGGGTACCTCCTGGCTGAGAGTACTGCTACGTTCTCAGTGCCCTAAGAACGCAGCTAGTTGAAAGCGGGGCTGTAGGCATGCTTCCGTGTGCGAGCTGAGGTCAGGGCAGGACCTTCCCGCACCCTGCCTGGAGACATAGGTCCCAGCATCCTTTTGCAAGGCGTCGGAAGAGGTTGTGTGAAAAGCATATGGAAGTGATAGGACTCTGCTCAAGTGAATTTGAGTCCAATACAGACATTGCAAACGTCCTTGTTCAATGAGAGTGTAGCTCGGTCCTAGCACCCATCAATAAGTGTCTTCCATCATCTGCGTGCAAAGCATACACACTTCCGAGAGTCGAGCTTATGGACTGTCCCTCCCACATCCTGCCTGCAGGTACACTGCGCTCCTAACAGGCCTAGCCCCGATGCGTGCCTGAAGTGTTGTGAAAGGTAAGTGGAAAGTCCCGGCCCACCAGACTAGTGCATCCAAGCTCAATCTAGCGGTTTCCTAGTATTTCCTGTTTGAGCCAGGTGCTACATCCTAAGTGCCATACGAGAGAAGCTAGCTGAACGCCTTGTCCAAAAGCAACTTACTTCGGAGAGGTGACCTCACCCTCAGTCCCTCACAGTTGCCCACTGCCTGCAGAAAGAGTTTCGAACATCTGCACCAGAGCAGTTTGTCAGAGGCTTGTGAGACGCAAGTGGAATAAGCCGACCTGGAGGGTGTCTCCAGCTGCAGTGGAGTGGTATTCTGGGTACCTCCTGGCTGAGAGTACTGCTACGTTCTCAGTGCCCTAAGAACGCAGCTAGTTGAAAGCGGGGCTGTAGGCATGCTTCCGTGTGCTAGCTGAGGTCAGGGCAGGACCTTCCCGCATCCTGCCTGGAGACATAGGTCCCAGCATCCTTTTGCAAGGCGTCGGAAGAGGTTGTGTGAAAAGCATGTGGAAGTGACAGGATTCTCCTCAAGTGTATCTGATCTCAATACAGACATTGCAAACATCCTTGTTCAATGAGAGTGTAGCTCGGTCCTAGCACCCACCAATAAGTGTCTTCCAGACATCTGGCTGCAAAGCATACACACTTCCGAGAGTCGAGCTTATGCACTGTCCCTCCCACATCCTGCCTGCAGGTACACCGCGCTCCTACCAGGCCTAGCCCCGATGCGTGACTGAAGTGTTGGGAGAGGTAAGTGGAAAGTCCCGGCCCACAAGACTAGGGCATCCAAGCTCAATCTAGCGGTTTCCTAGTATTTCCTGTGTGAGCCAGGTGCTACATCCTAAGTGCCATACGAGAGAAGCTAGCTGGACGTCTAGTCCCAAGGCAAATTACTTCTGAGAGTTGAGCTAACCCTCAGTCCCTCACAGTTGCACACTGCCTGCAGAATGAGTTTCGAACAGCAGCACCACAGCCGTTTCTCAGAGGCTTGTGAGACACAAGTGGAATCAGCAGACCTGGAGGGTGTCTCCAGCTGCAGTGGAGTGGTATTCTGGGTACCTCCTGGCTGAGAGTACTGCTACCTTCTCAGTGCCCTAAGAACGCAGCTAGTTGAAAGCGGGGCTGTAGGCATGCTTCCGTGTGCGAGCTGAGGTCAGGGCAGGACCTTCCCGCACCCTGCCTGGAGACATAGGTCCCAGCATCCTTTTGCAAGGCGTCGGAAGAGGTTGTGTGAAAAGCATATGGAAGTGATAGGACTCTGCTCAAGTGAATTTGAGTCCAATACAGACATTGCAAACGTCCTTGTTCAATGAGAGTGTAGCTCGGTCCTAGCACCCATCAATAAGTGTCTTCCATCATCTGCGTGCAAAGCATACACACTTCCGAGAGTCGAGCTTATGGACTGTCCCTCCCACATCCTGCCTGCAGGTACACTGCGCTCCTAACAGGCCTAGCCCCGATGCGTGCCTGAAGTGTTGTGAAAGGTAAGTGGAAAGTCCCGGCCCACCAGACTAGTGCATCCAAGCTCAATCTAGCGGTTTCCTAGTATTTCCTGTGTGAGCCAGGTGCTACATCCTAAGTGCCATACGAGAGAAGCTAGCTGGACGTCTAGTCCCAAGGCAAACTACTTCTGAGAGTTGAGCTCACCCTCAGTCCCTCACAGTTGCACACTGCCTGCAGAATGAGTTTCGAACAGCAGCACCACAGCCGTTTCTCAGAGGCTTGTGAGACACAAGTGGAATCAGCAGACCTGGAGGGTGTCTCCAGCTGCAGTGGAGTGGTATTCTGGGTACCTCCTGGCTGAGAGTACTGCTACCTTCTCAGTGCCCTAAGAACGCAGCTAGTTGAAAGCGGGGCTGTAGGCATGCTTCCGTGTGCGAGCTGAGGTCAGGGCAGGACCTTCCCGCACCCTGCCTGGAGACATAGGTCCCAGCATCCTTTTGCAAGGCGTCGGAAGAGGTTGTGTGAAAAGCATATGGAAGTGATAGGACTCTGCTCAAGTGAATTTGAGTCCAATACAGACATTGCAAACGTCCTTGTTCAATGAGAGTGTAGCTCGGTCCTAGCACCCATCAATAAGTGTCTTCCATCATCTGCGTGCAAAGCATACACACTTCCGAGAGTCGAGCTTATGGACTGTCCCTCCCACATCCTGCCTGCAGGTACACTGCGCTCCTAACAGGCCTAGCCCCGATGCGTGCCTGAAGTGTTGTGAAAGGTAAGTGGAAAGTCCCGGCCCACCAGACTAGTGCATCCAAGCTCAATCTAGCGGTTTCCTAGTATTTCCTGTGTGAGCCAGGTGCTACATCCTAAGTGCCATACGAGAGAAGCTAGCTGAACGCCTTGTCCAAAAGCAACTTACTTCGGAGAGGTGACCTCACCCTCAGTCCCTCACAGTTGCACACTGCCTGCAGAAAGAGTTTCGAACATCTGCACCAGAGCAGTTTGTCAGAGGCTTGTGAGACGCAAGTGGAATAAGCCGACCTGGAGGGTGTCTCCAGCTGCAGTGGAGTGGTATTCTGGGTACCTCCTGGCTTAGAGTACTGCTACGTTCTCAGTGCCCTAAGAACGCAGCTAGTTGAAAGCGGGGCTGTAGGCATGCTTCCGTGTGCGAGCTGAGGTCAGGGCAGGACCTTCCCGCACCCTGCCTGGAGACATAGGTCCCAGCATCCTTTTGCAAGGCGTCGGAAGAGGTTGTGTGAAAAGCATGTGGAAGTGACAGGATTCTCCTCAAGTGTATCTGATCTCAATACAGACATTGCAAACGTCCTTGTTCAATGAGAGTGTAGCTCGGTCCTAGCACCCACCAATAAGTGTCTTCCAGACATCTGGCTGCAAAGCATACACACTTCCGAGAGTCGAGCTTATGCACTGTCCCTCCCACATCCTGCCTGCAGGTACACCGCGCTCCTACCAGGCCTAGCCCCGATGCGTGACTGAAGTGTTGGGAGAGGTAAGTGGAAAGTCCCGGCCCACAAGACTAGTGCATCCAAGCTCAATCTAGCGGTTTCCTAGTATTTCCTGTGTGAGCCAGGTGCTACATCCTAAGTGCCATACGAGAGAAGGTAGCTGGACGTCTAGTCCCAAGGCAAACTACTTCTGAGAGTTGAGCTCACCCTCAGTCCCTCACAGTTGCACACTGCCTGCAGATTGAGTTTCGAACAGCAGCACCACAGCCGTTTCTCAGAGGCTTGTGAGACACAAGTGGAATCAGCAGACCTGGAGGGTGTCTCCAGCTGCAGTGGAGTGGTATTCTGGGTACCTCCTGGCTGAGAGTACTGCTACCTTCTCAGTGCCCTAAGAACGCAGCTAGTTGAAAGCGGGGCTGTAGGCATGCTTCCGTGTGCGAGCTGAGGTCAGGGCAGGACCTTCCCGCACCCTGCCTGGAGACATAGGTCCCAGCATCCTTTTGCAAGGCGTCGGAAGAGGTTGTGTGAAAAGCATATGGAAGTGATAGGACTCTGCTCAAGTGAATTTGAGTCCAATACAGACATTGCAAACGTCCTTGTTCAATGAGAGTGTAGCTCGGTCCTAGCACCCATCAATAAGTGTCTTCCATCATCTGCGTGCAAAGCATACACACTTCCGAGAGTCGAGCTTATGGACTGTCCCTCCCACATCCTGCCTGCAGGTACACTGCGCTCCTAACAGGCCTAGCCCCGATGCGTGCCTGAAGTGTTGTGAAAGGTAAGTGGAAAGTCCCGGCCCACCAGACTAGTGCATCCAAGCTCAATCTAGCGGTTTCCTAGTATTTCCTGTGTGAGCCAGGTGCTACATCCTAAGTGCCATACGAGAGAAGCTAGCTGGACGTCTAGTCCCAAGGCAAACTACTTCTGAGAGTTGAGCTCACCCTCAGTCCCTCACAGTTGCACACTGCCTGCAGAATGAGTTTCGAACAGCAGCACCACAGCCGTTTCTCAGAGGCTTGTGAGACACAAGTGGAATCAGCAGACCTGGAGGGTGTCTCCAGCTGCAGTGGAGTGGTATTCTGGGTACCTCCTGGCTGAGAGTACTGCTACCTTCTCAGTGCCCTAAGAACGCAGCTAGTTGAAAGCGGGGCTGTAGGCATGCTTCCGTGTGCGAGCTGAGGTCAGGGCAGGACCTTCCCGCACCCTGCCTGGAGACATAGGTCCCAGCATCCTTTTGCAAGGCGTCGGAAGAGGTTGTGTGAAAAGCATATGGAAGTGATAGGACTCTGCTCAAGTGAATTTGAGTCCAATACAGACATTGCAAACGTCCTTGTTCAATGAGAGTGTAGCTCGGTCCTAGCACCCATCAATAAGTGTCTTCCATCATCTGCGTGCAAAGCATACACACTTCCGAGAGTCGAGCTTATGGACTGTCCCTCCCACATCCTGCCTGCAGGTACACTGCGCTCCTAACAGGCCTAGCCCCGATGCGTGCCTGAAGTGTTGTGAAAGGTAAGTGGAAAGTCCCGGCCCACCAGACTAGTGCATCCAAGCTCAATCTAGCGGTTTCCTAGTATTTCCTGTGTGAGCCAGGTGCTACATCCTAAGTGCCATACGAGAGAAGCTAGCTGAACGCCTTGTCCAAAAGCAACTTACTTCGGAGAGGTGACCTCACCCTCAGTCCCTCACAGTTGCACACTGCCTGCAGAAAGAGTTTCGAACATCTGCACCAGAGCAGTTTGTCAGAGGCTTGTGAGACGCAAGTGGAATAAGCCGACCTGGAGGGTGTCTCCAGCTGCAGTGGAGTGGTATTCTGGGTACCTCCTGGCTTAGAGTACTGCTACGTTCTCAGTGCCCTAAGAACGCAGCTAGTTGAAAGCGGGGCTGTAGGCATGCTTCCGTGTGCGAGCTGAGGTCAGGGCAGGACCTTCCCGCACCCTGCCTGGAGACATAGGTCCCAGCATCCTTTTGCAAGGCGTCGGAAGAGGTTGTGTGAAAAGCATGTGGAAGTGACAGGATTCTCCTCAAGTGTATCTGATCTCAATACAGACATTGCAAACGTCCTTGTTCAATGAGAGTGTAGCTCGGTCCTAGCACCCACCAATAAGTGTCTTCCAGACATCTGGCTGCAAAGCATACACACTTCCGAGAGTCGAGCTTATGCACTGTCCCTCCCACATCCTGCCTGCAGGTACACCGCGCTCCTACCAGGCCTAGCCCCGATGCGTGACTGAAGTGTTGGGAGAGGTAAGTGGAAAGTCCCGGCCCACAAGACTAGTGCATCCAAGCTCAATCTAGCGGTTTCCTAGTATTTCCTGTGTGAGCCAGGTGCTACATCCTAAGTGCCATACGAGAGAAGGTAGCTGGACGTCTAGTCCCAAGGCAAACTACTTCTGAGAGTTGAGCTCACCCTCAGTCCCTCACAGTTGCACACTGCCTGCAGATTGAGTTTCGAACAGCAGCACCACAGCCGTTTCTCAGAGGCTTGTGAGACACAAGTGGAATCAGCAGACCTGGAGGGTGTCTCCAGCTGCAGTGGAGTGGTATTCTGGGTACCTCCTGGCTGAGAGTACTGCTACGTTCTCAGTGCCCTAAGAACGCAGCTAGTTGAAAGCGGGGCTGTAGGCATGCTTCCGTGTGCGAGCTGAGGTCAGGGCAGGACCTTCCCGCACCCTGCCTGGAGACATAGGTCCCAGCATCCTTTTGCAAGGCGTCGGAAGAGGTTGTGTGAAAAGCATATGGAAGTGATAGGACTCTGCTCAAGTGAATTTGAGTCCAATACAGACATTGCAAACGTCCTTGTTCAATGAGAGTGTAGCTCGGTCCTAGCACCCATCAATAAGTGTCTTCCATCATCTGCGTGCAAAGCATACACACTTCCGAGAGTCGAGCTTATGGACTGTCCCTCCCACATCCTGCCTGCAGGTACACTGCGCTCCTAACAGGCCTAGCCCCGATGCGTGCCTGAAGTGTTGTGAAAGGTAAGTGGAAAGTCCCGGCCCACCAGACTAGTGCATCCAAGCTCAATCTAGCGGTTTCCTAGTATTTCCTGTTTGAGCCAGGTGCTACATCCTAAGTGCCATACGAGAGAAGCTAGCTGAACGCCTTGTCCAAAAGCAACTTACTTCGGAGAGGTGACCTCACCCTCAGTCCCTCACAGTTGCCCACTGCCTGCAGAAAGAGTTTCGAACATCTGCACCAGAGCAGTTTGTCAGAGGCTTGTGAGACGCAAGTGGAATAAGCCGACCTGGAGGGTGTCTCCAGCTGCAGTGGAGTGGTATTCTGGGTACCTCCTGGCTGAGAGTACTGCTACGTTCTCAGTGCCCTAAGAACGCAGCTAGTTGAAAGCGGGGCTGTAGGCATGCTTCCGTGTGCTAGCTGAGGTCAGGGCAGGACCTTCCCGCATCCTGCCTGGAGACATAGGTCCCAGCATCCTTTTGCAAGGCGTCGGAAGAGGTTGTGTGAAAAGCATGTGGAAGTGACAGGATTCTCCTCAAGTGTATCTGATCTCAATACAGACATTGCAAACATCCTTGTTCAATGAGAGTGTAGCTCGGTCCTAGCACCCACCAATAAGTGTCTTCCAGACATCTGGCTGCAAAGCATACACACTTCCGAGAGTCGAGCTTATGCACTGTCCCTCCCACATCCTGCCTGCAGGTACACCGCGCTCCTACCAGGCCTAGCCCCGATGCGTGACTGAAGTGTTGGGAGAGGTAAGTGGAAAGTCCCGGCCCACAAGACTAGGGCATCCAAGCTCAATCTAGCGGTTTCCTAGTATTTCCTGTGTGAGCCAGGTGCTACATCCTAAGTGCCATACGAGAGAAGCTAGCTGGACGTCTAGTCCCAAGGCAAATTACTTCTGAGAGTTGAGCTAACCCTCAGTCCCTCACAGTTGCACACTGCCTGCAGAATGAGTTTCGAACAGCAGCACCACAGCCGTTTCTCAGAGGCTTGTGAGACACAAGTGGAATCAGCAGACCTGGAGGGTGTCTCCAGCTGCAGTGGAGTGGTATTCTGGGTACCTCCTGGCTGAGAGTACTGCTACCTTCTCAGTGCCCTAAGAACGCAGCTAGTTGAAAGCGGGGCTGTAGGCATGCTTCCGTGTGCGAGCTGAGGTCAGGGCAGGACCTTCCCGCACCCTGCCTGGAGACATAGGTCCCAGCATCCTTTTGCAAGGCGTCGGAAGAGGTTGTGTGAAAAGCATATGGAAGTGATAGGACTCTGCTCAAGTGAATTTGAGTCCAATACAGACATTGCAAACGTCCTTGTTCAATGAGAGTGTAGCTCGGTCCTAGCACCCATCAATAAGTGTCTTCCATCATCTGCGTGCAAAGCATACACACTTCCGAGAGTCGAGCTTATGGACTGTCCCTCCCACATCCTGCCTGCAGGTACACTGCGCTCCTAACAGGCCTAGCCCCGATGCGTGCCTGAAGTGTTGTGAAAGGTAAGTGGAAAGTCCCGGCCCACCAGACTAGTGCATCCAAGCTCAATCTAGCGGTTTCCTAGTATTTCCTGTGTGAGCCAGGTGCTACATCCTAAGTGCCATACGAGAGAAGCTAGCTGGACGTCTAGTCCCAAGGCAAACTACTTCTGAGAGTTGAGCTCACCCTCAGTCCCTCACAGTTGCACACTGCCTGCAGAATGAGTTTCGAACAGCAGCACCACAGCCGTTTCTCAGAGGCTTGTGAGACACAAGTGGAATCAGCAGACCTGGAGGGTGTCTCCAGCTGCAGTGGAGTGGTATTCTGGGTACCTCCTGGCTGAGAGTACTGCTACCTTCGCAGTGCCCTAAGAACGCAGATAGTTGAAAGCGGGGCTGTAGGCATGCTTCCGTGTGCGAGCTGAGGTCAGGGCAGGACCTTCCCGCACCCTGCCTGGTGACATAGGTCCCAGCATCCCTTTGCAAGGCGTCGGAAGAGGTTTGTGAAAAGCATATGGAAGTGATAGGACTCTGCTCAAGTGAACTTGAGTCCAATACAGACATTGCAAACGTCCTTGTTCAATGAGAGTGTAGCTCGGTCCTAGCACCCATCAATAAGTGTCTTCCATCATCTGCGTGCAAAGCATACACACTTCCGAGAGTCGAGCTTATGGACTGTCCCTCCCACATCCTGCCTGCAGGTACACTGCGCTCCTAACAGGCCTAGCCCCGATGCGTGCCTGAAGTGTTGTGAAAGGTAAGTGGAAAGTCCCGGCCCACCAGACTAGTGCATCCAAGCTCAATCTAGCGGTTTCCTAGTATTTCCTGTGTGAGCCAGGTGCTACATCCTAAGTGCCATACGAGAGAAGCTAGCTGAACGCCTTGTCCAAAAGCAACTTACTTCGGAGAGGTGACCTCACCCTCAGTCCCTCACAGTTGCACACTGCCTGCAGAAAGAGTTTCGAACATCTGCACCAGAGCAGTTTGTCAGAGGCTTGTGAGACGCAAGTGGAATAAGCCGACCTGGAGGGTGTCTCCAGCTGCAGGGGAGTGGTATTCTGGGTACCTCCTGGCTTAGAGTACTGCTACGTTCTCAGTGCCCTAAGAACGCAGCTAGTTGAAAGCGGGGCTGTAGGCATGCTTCCGTGTGCGAGCTGAGGTCAGGGCAGGACCTTCCCGCACCCTGCCTGGAGACATAGGTCCCAGCATCCTTTTGCAAGGCGTCGGAAGAGGTTGTGTGAAAAGCATGCGGAAGTGACAGGATTCTCCTCAAGTGTATCTGATCTCAATACAGACATTGCAAACGTCCTTGTACAATGAGAGTGTAGCTCGGTCCTAGCACCCACCAATAAGTGTCTTCCAGACATCTGGCTGCAAAGCATACACACTTCCGAGAGTCGAGCTTATGCACTGTCCCTCCCACATCCTGCCTGCAAGTACACCGCGCTCCTAACAGGCCTAGCCCCGATGCGTGACTGAAGTGTTGGGAGAGGTAAGTGGAAAGTCCCGGCCCACAAGACTAGTGCATCCAAGCTCAATCTAGCGGTTTCCTAGTATTTCCTGTGTGAGCCAGGTGCTACATCCTAAGTGCCATACGAGAGAAGCTAGCTGGACGTCTAGTCCCAAGGCAAACTACTTCTGAGAGTTGAGCTCACCCTCAGTCCCTCACAGTTGCACACTGCCTGCAGAAAGAGTTTCGAACATCTGCACCAGAGCAGTTTCTCAGAGGCTTGTGAGACACAAGTGGAATCAGCAGACCTGGAGGGTGTCTCCAGCTGCAGTGGAGTGGTATTCTGGGTACCTCCTGGCTGAGAGTACTGCTACCTTCTCAGTGCCCTAAGAACGCAGCTAGTTGAAAGCGGGGCTGTAGGCATGCTTCCGTGTGCGAGCTGAGGTCAGGGCAGGACCTTCCCGCACCCTGCCTGGAGACATAGGTCCCAGCATCCTTTTGCAAGGCGTCGGAAGAGGTTGTGTGAAAAGCATGCGGAAGTGACAGGATTCTCCTCAAGTGTATCTGATCTCAATACAGACATTGCAAACGTCCTTGTTCAATGAGAGTGTAGCTCGGTCCTAGCACCCACCAATAAGTGTCTTCCAGACATCTGGCTGCAAAGCATACACACTTCCGAGAGTCGAGCTTATGCACTGTCCCTCCCACATCCTGCCTGCAGGTACACTGCGCTCCTAACAGGCCTAGCCCCGATGCGTGACTGAAGTGTTGGGAGAGGTAAGTGGAAAGTCCCGGCCCACAAGACTAGTGCATCCAAGCTCAATCTAGCGGTTTCCTAGTATTTCCTGTGTGAGCCAGGTGCTACATCCTAAGTGCCATACGAGAGAAGCTAGCTGGACGTCTAGTCCCAAGGCAAACTACTTCTGAGAGTTGAGCTCACCCTCAGTCCCTCACAGTTGCACACTGCCTGCAGAATGAGTTTCGAACAGCAGCACCACAGCCGTTTCTCAGAGGCTTGTGAGACACAAGTGGAATCAGCAGACCTGGAGGGTGTCTCCAGCTGCAGTGGAGTGGTATTCTGGGTACCTCCTGGCTGAGAGTACTGCTACCTTCTCAGTGCCCTAAGAACGCAGCTAGTTGAAAGCGGGGCTGTAGGCATGCTTCCGGGTGCGAGCTGAGGTCAGGGCAGGACCTTCCCGCACCCTGCCTGGTGACATAGGTCCCAGCATCCCTTTGCAAGGCGTCGGAAGAGGTTTGTGAAAAGCATATGGAAGTGATAGGACTCTGCTCAAGTGAACTTGAGTCCAATACAGACATTGCAAACGTCCTTGTTCAATGAGAGTGTAGCTCGGTCCTAGCACCCATCAATAAGTGTCTTCCATCATCTGCGTGCAAAGCATACACACTTCCGAGAGTCGAGCTTATGGACTGTCCCTCCCACATCCTGCCTGCAGGTACACTGCGCTCCTAACAGGCCTAGCCCCGATGCGTGCCTGAAGTGTTGTGAAAGGTAAGTGGAAAGTCCCGGCCCACCAGACTAGTGCATCCAAGCTCAATCTAGCGGTTTCCTAGTATTTCCTGTGTGAGCCAGGTGCTACATCCTAAGTGCCATACGAGAGAAGCTAGCTGAACGCCTTGTCCAAAAGCAACTTACTTCGGAGAGGTGACCTCACCCTCAGTCCCTCACAGTTGCACACTGCCTGCAGAAAGAGTTTCGAACATCTGCACCAGAGCAGTTTGTCAGAGGCTTGTGAGACGCAAGTGGAATAAGCCGACCTGGAGGGTGTCTCCAGCTGCAGGGGAGTGGTATTCTGGGTACCTCCTGGCTTAGAGTACTGCTACGTTCTCAGTGCCCTAGGAACGCAGCTAGTTGAAAGCGGGGCTGTAGGCATGCTTCCGTGTGCGAGCTGAGGTCAGGGCAGGACCTTCCCGCACCCTGCCTGGAGACATAGGTCCCAGCATCCTTTTGCAAGGCGTCGGAAGAGGTTGTGTGAAAAGCATGCGGAAGTGACAGGATTCTCCTCAAGTGTATCTGATCTCAATACAGACATTGCAAACGTCCTTGTACAATGAGAGTGTAGCTCAGTCCTAGCACCCACCAATAAGTGTCTTCCAGACATCTGGCTGCAAAGCATACACACTTCCGAGAGTCGAGCTTATGCACTGTCCCTCCCACATCCTGCCTGCAAGTACACCGCGCTCCTAACAGGCCTAGCCCCGATGCGTGACTGAAGTGTTGGGAGAGGTAAGTGGAAAGTCCCGGCCCACAAGACTAGTGCATCCAAGCTCAATCTAGCGGTTTCCTAGTATTTCCTGTGTGAGCCAGGTGCTACATCCTAAGTGCCATACGAGAGAAGCTAGCTGGACGTCTAGTCCCAAGGCAAACTACTTCTGAGAGTTGAGCTCACCCTCAGTCCCTCACAGTTGCACACTGCCTGCAGAATGAGTTTCGAACAGCAGCACCACAGCCGTTTCTCAGAGGCTTGTGAGACACAAGTGGAATCAGCAGACCTGGAGGGTGTCTCCAGCTGCAGTGGAGTGGTATTCTGGGTACCTCCTGGCTGAGAGTACTGCTACCTTCTCAGTGCCCTAAGAACGCAGCTAGTTGAAAGCGGGGCTGTAGGCATGCTTCCCTGTCCGAGCTGAGGTGAGGGCAGGACCCACCCGCATCCTAACTGCTCCTTGCGATAGATCACAGCATCCTTATTTTAGGCGCCGGAAGGGGTTGTGTGAAAAGCATGTGGAAGTGACAGGATTCTCCTCAACTGTATCTCATCTCAATACACACAATGCAGACGTCCTTGTCCAATGAATGTGTAGCTCGGTGCTAGCTTCCATCAATAAGTGTCTGGCAGGCATCTGCCTGCAAAGCCTACACCCTTCTGAGAGTTGAGCTTATGGCCTATCGCTCCCACATCCTGATGCCTGTACGGTTCGCTTGCACAGCATTTCGTTCTACGCGGGACACTAGCAGACAGAGAACCGAGTGACTGGCTTGTCAATTTCGCGCCTAGCACACAGCTGCCTCCAAGGCATGCACACTCCTTTGGGTTGAACTTATGGCTTCAACCTCCCACATGCTGACCGCCTGTACCCTTTGCAGTCAAGGGATTTCGTTGGACACGGGATTCAAGCTTTGTGAGAGGCAAGTGTCAGCTCAATCCAGTGACTTCTGACGACTTCCTCCCTCAGATGGGTGGTACATATTAACTTCCAACCCTGAGTACCTAGTTGCAAGCTCTCTCTCAGGGGAACTTCCTTCTGTGTGATGAGCTGACTTGCTGTCCTTCCCAGTTCCACACTGCCTGCACATGGAGTTACGAACATCCTCACTAGACATGTTTGTCAGAAGCTCATGGGACTCAAGGGGCAAGCTGCAGGCCTCAATGGTGCTGTCACTCGGTGCAGTAGAGCAGTATAAACGCAACGTCCTGACTTCCAGTGCTGCTGCGTTCTCACGGCCATAAGAACGCAGCTAGTGGAAAGCTGCATTCGGGGCATGCTACCTTTGGAGAGTTGAGCTCAACGAAGGATCCTCCCGCCTCGGGTACCCCTGTGGGTGAGCTGCCAAAATCCTCATGTCAGGTGCAGACAGGTGGTGAGAAATGCGTGTGGAAGCGTCAGGCCTGTCCTCACGGCAATGTGAGTTGAATACAGCGATTGCCAACGTCCTTGTTCAATGAGAGTGTAGCTAGGTTCTAACTCCCCTGTATGAGTGCGGAGCAGACATCTGCCCCCTAGCCATACACGCTCCTGAGAGTTGAGCTTATGGCCTGTCCCTCCCACATCCTGCCTGCAGGTACACCGCGCTCCTACCAGGCCTAGCCCCGATGCGTGACTGAAGTGTTGGGAGAGGTAAGTGGAAAGTCCCGGCCCACAAGACTAGTGCATCCAAGCTCAATCTAGCGGTTTCCTAGTATTTCCTGTGTGAGCCAGGTGCTACATCCTAAGTGCCATACGAGAGAAGCTAGCTGGACGTCTAGTCCCAAGGCAAACTACTTCTGAGAGTTGAGCTCACCCTCAGTCCCTCACAGTTGCACACTGCCTGCAGATTGAGTTTCGAACAGCAGCACCACAGCCGTTTCTCAGAGGCTTGTGAGACACAAGTGGAATCAGCAGACCTGGAGGGTGTCTCCAGCTGCAGTGGAGTGGTATTCTGGGTACCTCCTGGCTGAGAGTACTGCTACCTTCTCAGTGCCCTAAGAACGCAGCTAGTTGAAAGCGGGGCTGTAGGCATGCTTCCGTGTGCGAGCTGAGGTCAGGGCAGGACCTTCCCGCACCCTGCCTGGTGACATAGGTCCCAGCATCCTTTTGCAAGGCGTCGGAAGAGGTTTGTGAAAAGCATATGGAAGTGATAGGACTCTGCTCAAGTGAATTTGAGTCCAATACAGACATTGCAAACGTCCTTGTTCAATGAGAGTGTAGCTCGGTCCTAGCACACATCAATAAGTGTCTTCCATCATCTGCGTGCAAAGCATACACACTTCCGAGAGTCGAGCTTATGGACTGTCCCTCCCACATCCTGCCTGCAGGTACACTGCGCTCCTAACAGGCCTAGCCCCGATGCGTGCCTGAAGTGTTTTGAAAGGTAAGTGGAAAGTCCCGGCCCACCAGACTAGTGCATCCAAGCTCAATCTAGCGGTTTCCTAGTATTTCCTGTGTGAGCCAGGTGCTACATCCAAAGTGCCATACGAGAGAAGCTAGCTGAACGCCTTGTCCAAAAGCAACTTACTTCGGAGAGGTGACCTCACCCTCAGTCCCTCACAGTTGCACACTGCCTGCAGAAAGAGTTTCGAACATCTGCACCAGAGCAGTTTGTCAGAGGCTTGTGAGACGCAAGTGGAATAAGCCGACCTGGAGGGTGTCTCCAGCTGCAGTGGAGTGGTATTCTGGGTACCTCCTGGCTGAGAGTACTGCTACGTTCTCAGTGCCCTAAGAACGCAGCTAGTTGAAAGCGGGGCTGTAGGCATGCTTCCGTGTGCGAGCTGAGGTCAGGGCAGGACCTTCCCGCACCCTGCCTGGAGACATAGGTCCCAGCATCCTTTTGCAAGGCGTCGGAAGAGGTTGTGTGAAAAGCATGTGGAGGTGACAGGATTCTCCTCAAGTGTTTCTGATCTCAATACAGACATTGCAAACGTCCTTGTTCAATGAGAGTGTATCTCGGTCCTAGCACCCACCAATAAGTGTCTTCCAGACATCTGGCTGCAAAGCATACACACTTCCGAGAGTCGAGCTTATGCACTGTCCCTCCCACATCCTGCCTGCAGGTACACCGCGCTCCTACCAGGCCTAGCCCCGATGCGTGACTGAAGTGTTGGGAGAGGTAAGTGGAAAGTCCCGGCCCACAAGACTAGTGCATCCAAGCTCAATCTAGCGGTTTCCTAGTATTTCCTGTGTGAGCCAGGTGCTACATCCTAAGTGCCATACGAGAGAAGGTAGCTGGACGTCTAGTCCCAAGGCAAACTACTTCTGAGAGTTGAGCTCACCCTCAGTCCCTCACAGTTGCACACTGCCTGCAGATTGAGTTTCGAACAGCAGCACCACAGCCGTTTCTCAGAGGCTTGTGAGACACAAGTGGAATCAGCAGACCTGGAGGGTGTCTCCAGCTGCAGTGGAGTGGTATTCTGGGTACCTCCTGGCTGAGAGTACTGCTACGTTCTCAGTGCCCTAAGAACGCAGCTAGTTGAAAGCGGGGCTGTAGGCATGCTTCCGTGTGCGAGCTGAGGTCAGGGCAGGACCTTCCCGCACCCTGCCTGGAGACATAGGTCCCAGCATCCTTTTGCAAGGCGTCGGAAGAGGTTGTGTGAAAAGCATGCGGAAGTGACAGGATTCTTCTCAAGTGTATCTGACCTCAATACAGACATTGCAAACGACCTTGTTCAATGAGAGTGTAGCTCGGTCCTAGCACCCACCAATAAGTGTCTTCCAGACATCTGGCTGCAAAGCATACACACTTCCGAGAGTCGAGCTTATGCACTGTCCCTCCCACATCCTGCCTGCAGGTACACCGCGCTCCTACCAGGCCTAGCCCCGATGCGTGACTGAAGTGTTGGGAGAGGTAAGTGGAAAGTCCCGGCCCACAAGACTAGTGCATCCAAGCTCAATCTAGCGGTTTCCTAGTATTTCCTGTGTGAGCCAGGTGCTACATCCTAAGTGCCATACGAGAGAAGCTAGCTGGACGTCTAGTCCCAAGGCAAACTACTTCTGAGAGATGAGCTCACCCTCAGTCCCTCACAGTTGCACACTGCCTGCAGAATGAGTTTCGAACAGCAGCACCACAGCCGTTTCTCAGAGGCTTGTGAGACACAAGTGGAATCAGCAGACCTGGAGGGTGTCTCCAGCTGCAGTGGAGTGGTATTCTGGGTACCTCCTGGCTGAGAGTACTGCTACCTTCTCAGTGCCCTAAGAACGCAGCTAGTTGAAAGCGGGGCTGTAGGCATGCTTCCGTGTGCGAGCTGAGGTCAGGGCAGGACCTTCCCGCACCCTGCCTGGAGACATAGGTCCCAGCATCCTTTTGCAAGGCGTCGGAAGAGGTTGTGTGAAAAGCATGCGGAAGTGACAGGATTCTCCTCAAGTGTATCTGATCTCAATACAGACATTGCAAACGTCCTTGTTCAATGAGAGTGTAGCTCGGTCCTAGCACCCACCAATAAGTGTCTTCCAGACATCTGGCTGCAAAGCATACACACTTCCGAGAGTCGAGCTTATGCACTGTCCCTCCCACATCCTGCCTGCAGGTACACTGCGCTCCTAACAGGCCTAGCCCCGATGCGTGACTGAAGTGTTGGGAGAGGTAAGTGGAAAGTCCCGGCCCACAAGACTAGTGCATCCAAGCTCAATCTAGCGGTTTCCTAGTATTTCCTGTGTGAGCCAGGTGCTACATCCTAAGTGCCATACGAGAGAAGCTAGCTGGACGTCTAGTCCCAAGGCAAACTACTTCTGAGAGTTGAGCTCACCCTCAGTCCCTCACAGTTGCACACTGCCTGCAGATTGAGTTTCGAACAGCAGCACCACAGCCGTTTCTCAGAGGCTTGTGAGACACAAGTGGAATCAGCAGACCTGGAGGGTGTCTCCAGCTGTAGTGTAAGTGGTATTCTGGGTACCTCCTGGCTGAGAGTACTGCTACGTTCTCAGTGCCCTAAGAACGCAGCTAGTTGAAAGCGGGGCTGTAGGCATGCTTCCGTGTGCGAGCTGAGGTCAGGGCAGGACCTTCCCGCACCCTGCCTGGAGACATAGGTCCCAGCATCCTTTTGCAAGGCGTCGGAAGAGGTTGTGTGAAAAGCATATGGAAGTGATAGGACTCTGCTCAAGTGAATTTGAGTCCAATACAGACATTGCAAACGTCCTTGTTCAATGAGAGTGTAGCTCGGTCCTAGCACCCATCAATAAGTGTCTTCCATCATCTGCGTGCAAAGCATACACACTTCCGAGAGTCGAGCTTATGGACTGTCCCTCCCACATCCTGCCTGCAGGTACACTGCGCTCCTAACAGGCCTAGCCCCGATGCGTGCCTGAAGTGTTGTGAAAGGTAAGTGGAAAGTCCCGGCCCACCAGACTAGTGCATCCAAGCTCAATCTAGCGGTTTCCTAGTATTTCCTGTGTGAGCCAGGTGCTACATCCTAAGTGCCATACGAGAGAAGCTAGCTGAACGCCTTGTCCAAAAGCAACTTACTTCGGAGAGGTGACCTCACCCTCAGTCCCTCACAGTTGCCCACTGCCTGCAGAAAGAGTTTCGAACATCTGCACCAGAGCAGTTTGTCAGAGGCTTGTGAGACGCAAGTGGAATAAGCCGACCTGGAGGGTGTCTCCAGCTGCAGTGGAGTGGTATTCTGGGTACCTCCTGGCTTAGAGTACTGCTACGTTCTCAGTGCCCTAAGAACGCAGCTAGTTGAAAGCGGGGCTGTAGGCATGCTTCCGTGTGCGAGCTGAGGTCAGGGCAGGACCTTCCCGCACCCTGCCTGGAGACATAGGTCCCAGCATCCTTTTGCAAGGCGTCGGAAGAGGTTGTGTGAAAACCATGTGGAAGTGACAGGATTCTCCTCAAGTGTATCTGATCTCAATACAGACATTGCAAACGTCCTTGTTCAATGAGAGTGTAGCTCGGTCCTAGCACCCACCAATAAGTGTCTTCCAGACATCTGGCTGCAAAGCATACACACTTCCGAGAGTCGAGCTTATGCACTGTCCCTCCCACATCCTGCCTGCAGGTACACCGCGCTCCTACCAGGCCTAGCCCCGATGCGTGACTGAAGTGTTGGGAGAGGTAAGTGGAAAGTCCCGGCCCACAAGACTAGGGCATCCAAGCTCAATCTAGCGGTTTCCTAGTATTTCCTGTGTGAGCCAGGTGCTACATCCTAAGTGCCATACGAGAGAAGCTAGCTGGACGTCTAGTCCCAAGGCAAATTACTTCTGAGAGTTGAGCTAACCCTCAGTCGCTCACAGTTGCACACTGCCTGCAGAATGAGTTTCGAACAGCAGCACCACAGCCGTTTCTCAGAGGCTTGTGAGACACAAGTGGAATCAGCAGACCTGGAGGGTGTCTCCAGCTGCAGTGGAGTGGTATTCTGGGTACCTCCTGGCTGAGAGTACTGCTACCTTCTCAGTGCCCTAAGAACGCAGCTAGTTGAAAGCGGGGCTGTAGGCATGCTTCCGTGTGCGAGCTGAGGTCAGGGCAGGACCTTCCCGCACCCTGCCTGGAGACATAGGTCCCAGCATCCTTTTGCAAGGCGTCGGAAGAGGTTGTGTGAAAAGCATATGGAAGTGATAGGACTCTGCTCAAGTGAATTTGAGTCCAATACAGACATTGCAAACGTCCTTGTTCAATGAGAGTGTAGCTCGGTCCTAGCACCCGTCAATAAGTGTCTTCCATCATCTGCGTTCAAAGCATACACACTTCCGAGAGTCGAGCTTATGGACTGTCCCTCCCACATCCTGCCTGCAGGTACACTGCGCTCCTAACAGGCCTAGCCCCGATGCGTGCCTGAAGTGTTGTGAAAGGTAAGTGGAAAGTCCCGGCCCACCAGACTAGTGCAGCCAAGCTCAATCTAGCGGTTTCCTAGTATTTCCTGTGTGAGCCAGGTGCTACATCCTAAGTGCCATACGAGAGAAGCTAGCTGAACGCCTTGTCCAAAAGCAACTTACTTCGGAGAGGTGACCTCACCCTCAGTCCCTCACAGTTGCCCACTGCCTGCAGAAAGAGTTTCGAACATCTGCACCAGAGCAGTTTGTCAGAGGCTTGTGAGACGCAAGTGGAATAAGCCGACCTGGAGGGTGTCTCCAGCTGCAGTGGAGTGGTATTCTGGGTACCTCCTGGCTGAGAGTACTGCTACCTTCTCAGTGCCCTAAGAACGCAGCTAGTTGAAAGCGGGGCTGTAGGCATGCTTCCGTGTGCGAGCTGAGGTCAGGGCAGGACCTTCCCGCACCCTGCCTGGAGACATAGGTCCCAGCATCCTTTTGCAAGGCGTCGGAAGAGGTTGTGTGAAAAGCATGTGGAAGTGACAGGATTCTTCTCAAGTGTATCTGATCTCAATACAGACATTGCAAACGACCTTGTTCAATGAGAGTGTAGCTCGGTCCTAGCACCCACCAATAAGTGTCTTCCAGACATCTGGCTGCAAAGCATACACACTTCCGAGAGTCGAGCTTATGCACTGTCCCTCCCACATCCTGCCTGCAGGTACACCGCGCTCCTACCAGGCCTAGCCCCGATGCGTGACTGAAGTGTTGGGAGAGGTAAGTGGAAAGTCCCGGCCCACAAGACTAGTGCATCCAAGCTCAATCTAGCGGTTTCCTAGTATTTCCTGTGTGAGCCAGGTGCTACATCCTAAGTGCCATACGAGAGAAGCTAGCTGGACGTCTAGTCCCAAGGCAAACTACTTCTGAGAGTTGAGCTCACCCTCAGTCCCTCACAGTTGCACACTGCCTGCAGATTGAGTTTCGAACAGCAGCACCACAGCCGTTTCTCAGAGGCTTGTGAGACACAAGTGGAATCAGCAGACCTGGAGGGTGTCTCCAGCTGCAGTGGAGTGGTATTCTGGGTACCTCCTGGCTGAGAGTACTGCTACGTTCTCAGTGCCCTAAGAACGCAGCTAGTTGAAAGCGGGGCTGTAGGCATGCTTCCGTGTGCGAGCTGAGGTCAGGGCAGGACCTTCCCGCACCCTGCCTGGAGACATAGGTCCCAGCATCCTTTTGCAAGGCGTCGGAAGAGGTTGTGTGAAAAGCATATGGAAGTGATAGGACTCTGCTCAAGTGAATTTGAGTCCAATACAGACATTGCAAACGTCCTTGTTCAATGAGAGTGTAGCTCGGTCCTAGCACCCATCAATAAGTGTCTTCCATCATCTGCGTGCAAAGCATACACACTTCCGAGAGTCGAGCTTATGGACTGTCCCTCCCACATCCTGCCTGCAGGTACACTGCGCTCCTAACAGGCCTAGCCCCGATGCGTGCCTGAAGTGTTGTGAAAGGTAAGTGGAAAGTCCCGGCCCACCAGACTAGTGCATCCAAGCTCAATCTAGCGGTTTCCTAGTATTTCCTGTTTGAGCCAGGTGCTACATCCTAAGTGCCATACGAGAGAAGCTAGCTGAACGCCTTGTCCAAAAGCAACTTACTTCGGAGAGGTGACCTCACCCTCAGTCCCTCACAGTTGCCCACTGCCTGCAGAAAGAGTTTCGAACATCTGCACCAGAGCAGTTTGTCAGAGGCTTGTGAGACGCAAGTGGAATAAGCCGACCTGGAGGGTGTCTCCAGCTGCAGTGGAGTGGTATTCTGGGTACCTCCTGGCTGAGAGTACTGCTACGTTCTCAGTGCCCTAAGAACGCAGCTAGTTGAAAGCGGGGCTGTAGGCATGCTTCCGTGTGCGAGCTGAGGTCAGGGCAGGACCTTCCCGCACCCTGCCTGGAGACATAGGTCCCAGCATCCTTTTGCAAGGCGTCGGAAGAGGTTGTGTGAAAAGCATGCGGAAGTGACAGGATTCTCCTCAAGTGTATCTGATCTCAATACAGACATTGCAAACGTCCTTGTTCAATGAGAGTGTAGCTCGGTCCTAGCACCCACCAATAAGTGTCTTCCAGACATCTGGCTGCAAAGCATACACACTTCCGAGAGTCGAGCTTATGCACTGTCCCTACCACATCCTGCCTGCAGGTACACCGCGCTCCTAACAGGCCTAGCCCCGATGCGTGACTGAAGTGTTGGGAGAGGTAAGTGGAAATTCCCGGCCCACAAGACTAGGGCATCCAAGCTCAATCTAGCGGTTTCCTAGTATTTCCTGTGTGAGCCAGGTGCTACATCCTAAGTGCCATACGAGAGAAGCTAGCTGAACGCCTTGTCCAAAAGCAACTTACTTCGGAGAGGTGACTTCACCCTCAGTCCCTCACAGTTGCACACTGCCTGCAGAAAGAGTTTCGAACATCTGCACCAGAGCAGTTTGTCAGAGGCTTGTGAGACGCAAGTGGAATAAGCCGACCTGGAGGGTGTCTCCAGCTGCAGTGGAGTGGTATTCTGGGTACCTCCTGGCTTAGAGTACTGCTACGTTCTCAGTGCCCTAAGAACGCAGCTAGTTGAAAGCGGGGCTGTAGGCATGCTTCCGTGTGCTAGCTGAGGTCAGGGCAGGACCTTCCCGCATCCTGCCTGGAGACATAGGTCCCAGCATCCTTTTGCAAGGCGTCGGAAGAGGTTGTGTGAAAAGCATGTGGAAGTGACAGGATTCTCCTCAAGTGTATCTGATCTCAATACAGACATTGCAAACATCCTTGTTCAATGAGAGTGTAGCTCGGTCCTAGCACCCACCAATAAGTGTCTTCCAGACATCTGGCTGCAAAGCATACACACTTCCGAGAGTCGAGCTTATGCACTGTCCCTCCCACATCCTGCCTGCAGGTACACCGCCCTCCTACCAGGCCTAGCCCCGATGCGTGACTGAAGTGTTGGGAGAGGTAAGTGGAAAGTCCCGGCCCACAAGACTAGGGCATCCAAGCTCAATCTAGCGGTTTCCTAGTATTTCCTGTGTGAGCCAGGTGCTACATCCTAAGTGCCATACGAGAGAAGCTAGCTGGACGTCTAGTTCCAAGGCAAATTACTTCTGAGAGTTGAGCTAACCCTCAGTCCCTCACAGTTGCACACTGCCTGCAGAATGAGTTTCGAACAGCAGCACCACAGCCGTTTCTCAGAGGCTTGTGAGACACAAGTGGAATCAGCAGACCTGGAGGGTGTCTCCAGCTGCAGTGGAGTGGTATTCTGGGTACCTCCCGGCTGAGAGTACTGCTACCTTCTCAGTGCCCTAAGAACGCAGCTAGTTGAAAGCGGGGCTGTAGGCATGCTTCCGTGTGCGAGCTGAGGTCAGGGCAGGACCTTCCCGCACCCTGCCTGGAGACATAGGTCCCAGCATCCTTTTGCAAGGCGTCGGAAGAGGTTGTGTGAAAAGCATATGGAAGTGATAGGACTCTGCTCAAGTGAATTTGAGTCCAATACAGACATTGCAAACGTCCTTGTTCAATGAGAGTGTAGCTCGGTCCTAGCACCCATCAATAAGTGTCTTCCATCATCTGCGTGCAAAGCATACACACTTCCGAGAGTCGAGCTTATGGACTGTCCCTCCCACATCCTGCCTGCAGGTACACTGCGCTCCTAACAGGCCTAGCCCCGATGCGTGCCTGAAGTGTTGTGAAAGGTAAGTGGAAAGTCCCGGCCCACCAGACTAGTGCATCCAAGCTCAATCTAGCGGTTTCCTAGTATTTCCTGTTTGAGCCAGGTGCTACATCCTAAGTGCCATACGAGAGAAGCTAGCTGAACGCCTTGTCCAAAAGCAACTTACTTCGGAGAGGTGACCTCACCCTCAGTCCCTCACAGTTGCCCACTGCCTGCAGAAAGAGTTTCGAACATCTGCACCAGAGCAGTTTGTCAGAGGCTTGTGAGACGCAAGTGGAATAAGCCGACCTGGAGGGTGTCTCCAGCTGCAGTGGAGTGGTATTCTGGGTACCTCCTGGCTGAGAGTACTGCTACGTTCTCAGTGCCCTAAGAACGCAGCTAGTTGAAAGCGGGGCTGTAGGCATGCTTCCGTGTGCGAGCTGAGGTCAGGGCAGGACCTTCCCGCACCCTGCCTGGAGACATAGGTCCCAGCATCCTTTTGCAAGGCGTCGGAAGAGGTTGTGTGAAAAGCATGCGGAAGTGACAGGATTCTCCTCAAGTGTATCTGATCTCAATACAGACATTGCAAACGTCCTTGTTCAATGAGAGTGTAGCTCGGTCCTAGCACCCACCAATAAGTGTCTTCCAGACATCTGGCTGCAAAGCATACACACTTCCGAGAGTCGAGCTTATGCACTGTCCCTACCACATCCTGCCTGCAGGTACACCGCGCTCCTAACAGGCCTAGCCCC
Organism: Vulpes vulpes; assembly: GCF_048418805.1. Classification (NCBI taxonomy): domain Eukaryota; kingdom Metazoa; phylum Chordata; class Mammalia; order Carnivora; family Canidae; genus Vulpes; species Vulpes vulpes. The sequence goes on along the minus strand of NC_132789.1, from coordinate 37,555,245 downwards.
GATGCGTGACTGAAGTGTTGGGAGAGGTAAGTGGAAATTCCCGGCCCACAAGACTAGGGCATCCAAGCTCAATCTAGCGGTTTCCTAGTATTTCCTGTGTGAGCCAGGTGCTACATCCTAAGTGCCATACGAGAGAAGCTAGCTGAACGCCTTGTCCAAAAGCAACTTACTTCGGAGAGGTGACTTCACCCTCAGTCCCTCACAGTTGCACACTGCCTGCAGAAAGAGTTTCGAACATCTGCACCAGAGCAGTTTGTCAGAGGCTTGTGAGACGCAAGTGGAATAAGCCGACCTGGAGGGTGTCTCCAGCTGCAGTGGAGTGGTATTCTGGGTACCTCCTGGCTTAGAGTACTGCTACGTTCTCAGTGCCCTAAGAACGCAGCTAGTTGAAAGCGGGGCTGTAGGCATGCTTCCGTGTGCTAGCTGAGGTCAGGGCAGGACCTTCCCGCATCCTGCCTGGAGACATAGGTCCCAGCATCCTTTTGCAAGGCGTCGGAAGAGGTTGTGTGAAAAGCATGTGGAAGTGACAGGATTCTCCTCAAGTGTATCTGATCTCAATACAGACATTGCAAACATCCTTGTTCAATGAGAGTGTAGCTCGGTCCTAGCACCCACCAATAAGTGTCTTCCAGACATCTGGCTGCAAAGCATACACACTTCCGAGAGTCGAGCTTATGCACTGTCCCTCCCACATCCTGCCTGCAGGTACACCGCCCTCCTACCAGGCCTAGCCCCGATGCGTGACTGAAGTGTTGGGAGAGGTAAGTGGAAAGTCCCGGCCCACAAGACTAGGGCATCCAAGCTCAATCTAGCGGTTTCCTAGTATTTCCTGTGTGAGCCAGGTGCTACATCCTAAGTGCCATACGAGAGAAGCTAGCTGGACGTCTAGTTCCAAGGCAAATTACTTCTGAGAGTTGAGCTAACCCTCAGTCCCTCACAGTTGCACACTGCCTGCAGAATGAGTTTCGAACAGCAGCACCACAGCCGTTTCTCAGAGGCTTGTGAGACACAAGTGGAATCAGCAGACCTGGAGGGTGTCTCCAGCTGCAGTGGAGTGGTATTCTGGGTACCTCCCGGCTGAGAGTACTGCTACCTTCTCAGTGCCCTAAGAACGCAGCTAGTTGAAAGCGGGGCTGTAGGCATGCTTCCGTGTGCGAGCTGAGGTCAGGGCAGGACCTTCCCGCACCCTGCCTGGAGACATAGGTCCCAGCATCCTTTTGCAAGGCGTCGGAAGAGGTTGTGTGAAAAGCATATGGAAGTGATAGGACTCTGCTCAAGTGAATTTGAGTCCAATACAGACATTGCAAACGTCCTTGTTCAATGAGAGTGTAGCTCGGTCCTAGCACCCATCAATAAGTGTCTTCCATCATCTGCGTGCAAAGCATACACACTTCCGAGAGTCGAGCTTATGGACTGTCCCTCCCACATCCTGCCTGCAGGTACACTGCGCTCCTAACAGGCCTAGCCCCGATGCGTGCCTGAAGTGTTGTGAAAGGTAAGTGGAAAGTCCCGGCCCACCAGACTAGTGCATCCAAGCTCAATCTAGCGGTTTCCTAGTATTTCCTGTGTGAGCCAGGTGCTACATCCTAAGTGCCATACGAGAGAAGCTAGCTGAACGCCTTGTCCAAAAGCAACTTACTTCGGAGAGGTGACTTCACCCTCAGTCCCTCACAGTTGCACACTGCCTGCAGAAAGAGTTTCGAACATCTGCACCAGAGCAGTTTGTCAGAGGCTTGTGAGACGCAAGTGGAATAAGCCGACCTGGAGGGTGTCTCCAGCTGCAGTGGAGTGGTATTCTGGGTACCTCCTGGCTTAGAGTACTGCTACGTTCTCAGTGCCCTAAGAACGCAGCTAGTTGAAAGCGGGGCTGTAGGCATGCTTCCGTGTGCTAGCTGAGGTCAGGGCAGGACCTTCCCGCATCCTGCCTGGAGACATAGGTCCCAGCATCCTTTTGCAAGGCGTCGGAAGAGGTTGTGTGAAAAGCATGTGGAAGTGACAGGATTCTCCTCAAGTGTATCTGATCTCAATACAGACATTGCAAACATCCTTGTTCAATGAGAGTGTAGCTCGGTCCTAGCACCCACCAATAAGTGTCTTCCAGACATCTGGCTGCAAAGCATACACACTTCCGAGAGTCGAGCTTATGCACTGTCCCTCCCACATCCTGCCTGCAGGTACACCGCCCTCCTACCAGGCCTAGCCCCGATGCGTGACTGAAGTGTTGGGAGAGGTAAGTGGAAAGTCCCGGCCCACAAGACTAGGGCATCCAAGCTCAATCTAGCGGTTTCCTAGTATTTCCTGTGTGAGCCAGGTGCTACATCCTAAGTGCCATACGAGAGAAGCTAGCTGGACGTCTAGTTCCAAGGCAAATTACTTCTGAGAGTTGAGCTAACCCTCAGTCCCTCACAGTTGCACACTGCCTGCAGAATGAGTTTCGAACAGCAGCACCACAGCCGTTTCTCAGAGGCTTGTGAGACACAAGTGGAATCAGCAGACCTGGAGGGTGTCTCCAGCTGCAGTGGAGTGGTATTCTGGGTACCTCCCGGCTGAGAGTACTGCTACCTTCTCAGTGCCCTAAGAACGCAGCTAGTTGAAAGCGGGGCTGTAGGCATGCTTCCGTGTGCGAGCTGAGGTCAGGGCAGGACCTTCCCGCACCCTGCCTGGAGACATAGGTCCCAGCATCCTTTTGCAAGGCGTCGGAAGAGGTTGTGTGAAAAGCATATGGAAGTGATAGGACTCTGCTCAAGTGAATTTGAGTCCAATACAGACATTGCAAACGTCCTTGTTCAATGAGAGTGTAGCTCGGTCCTAGCACCCATCAATAAGTGTCTTCCATCATCTGCGTGCAAAGCATACACACTTCCGAGAGTCGAGCTTATGGACTGTCCCTCCCACATCCTGCCTGCAGGTACACTGCGCTCCTAACAGGCCTAGCCCCGATGCGTGCCTGAAGTGTTGTGAAAGGTAAGTGGAAAGTCCCGGCCCACCAGACTAGTGCATCCAAGCTCAATCTAGCGGTTTCCTAGTATTTCCTGTGTGAGCCAGGTGCTACATCCTAAGTGCCATACGAGAGAAGCTAGCTGAACGCCTTGTCCAAAAGCAACTTACTTCGGAGAGGTGACCTCACCCTCAGTCCCTCACAGTTGCCCACTGCCTGCAGAAAGAGTTTCGAACATCTGCACCAGAGCAGTTTGTCAGAGGCTTGTGAGACGCAAGTGGAATAAGCCGACCTGGAGGGTGTCTCCAGCTGCAGTGGAGTGGTATTCTGGGTACCTCCTGGCTTAGAGTACTGCTACGTTCTCAGTGCCCTAAGAACGCAGCTAGTTGAAAGCGGGGCTGTAGGCATGCTTCCGTGTGCGAGCTGAGGTCAGGGCAGGACCTTCCCGCACCCTGCCTGGAGACATAGGTCCCAGCATCCTTTTGCAAGGCGTCGGAAGAGGTTGTGTGAAAAGCATGTGGAAGTGACAGGATTCTCCTCAAGTGTATCTGATCTCAATACAGACATTGCAATCGTCCTTGTTCAATGAGAGTGTAGCTCGGTCCTAGCACCCACCAATAAGTGTCTTCCAGACATCTGGCTGCAAAGCATACACACTTCCGAGAGTCGAGCTTATGCACTGTCCCTCCCACATCCTGCCTGCAGGTACACCGCGCTCCTACCAGGCCTAGCCCCGATGCGTGACTGAAGTGTTGGGAGAGGTAAGTGGAAAGTCCCGGCCCACAAGACTAGTGCATCCAAGCTCAATCTAGCGGTTTCCTAGTATTTCCTGTGTGAGCCAGGTGCTACATCCTAAGTGCCATACGAGAGAAGCTAGCTGGACGTCTAGTCCCAAGGCAAATTACTTCTGAGAGTTGAGCTAACCCTCAGTCCCTCACAGTTGCACACTGCCTGCAGAATGAGTTTCGAACAGCAGCACCACAGCCGTTTCTCAGAGGCTTGTGAGACACAAGTGGAATCAGCAGACCTGGAGGGTGTCTCCAGCTGCAGTGGAGTGGTATTCTGGGTACCTCCTGGCTGAGAGTACTGCTACCTTCTCAGTGCCCTAAGAACGCAGCTAGTTGAAAGCGGGGCTGTAGGCATGCTTCCGTGTGCGAGCTGAGGTCAGGGCAGGACCTTCCCGCACCCTGCCTGGTGACATAGGTCCCAGCATCCTTTTGCAAGGCGTCGGAAGAGGTTTGTGAAAAGCATATGGAAGTGATAGGACTCTGCTCAAGTGAATTTGAGTCCAATACAGACATTGCAAACGTCCTTGTTCAATGAGAGTGTAGCTCGGTCCTAGCACACATCAATAAGTGTCTTCCATCATCTGCGTGCAAAGCATACACACTTCCGAGAGTCGAGCTTATGGACTGTCCCTCCCACATCCTGCCTGCAGGTACACTGCGCTCCTAACAGGCCTAGCCCCGATGCGTGCCTGAAGTGTTTTGAAAGGTAAGTGGAAAGTCCCGGCCCACCAGACTAGTGCATCCAAGCTCAATCTAGCGGTTTCCTAGTATTTCCTGTGTGAGCCAGGTGCTACATCCAAAGTGCCATACGAGAGAAGCTAGCTGAACGCCTTGTCCAAAAGCAACTTACTTCGGAGAGGTGACCTCACCCTCAGTCCCTCACAGTTGCACACTGCCTGCAGAAAGAGTTTCGAACATCTGCACCAGAGCAGTTTGTCAGAGGCTTGTGAGACGCAAGTGGAATAAGCCGACCTGGAGGGTGTCTCCAGCTGCAGTGGAGTGGTATTCTGGGTACCTCCTGGCTTAGAGTACTGCTACGTTCTCAGTGCCCTAAGAACGCAGCTAGTTGAAAGCGGGGCTGTAGGCATGCTTCCGTGTGCGAGCTGAGGTCAGGGCAGGACCTTCCCGCACCCTGCCTGGAGACATAGGTCCCAGCATCCTTTTGCAAGGCGTCGGAAGAGGTTGTGTGAAAAGCATGTGGAAGTGACAGGATTCTCCTCAAGTGTATCTGATCTCAATACAGACATTGCAAACGTCCTTGTTCAATGAGAGTGTAGCTCGGTCCTAGCACCCACCAATAAGTGTCTTCCAGACATCTGGCTGCAAAGCAAACACACTTCCGAGAGTCGAGCTTATGCACTGTCCCTCCCACATCCTGCCTGCAGGTACACCGCGCTCCTACCAGGCCTAGCCCCGATGCGTGACTGAAGTGTTGGGAGAGGTAAGTGGAAAGTCCCGGCCCACAAGACTAGTGCATCCAAGCTCAATCTAGCGGTTTCCTAGTATTTCCTGTGTGAGCCAGGTGCTACATCCTAAGTGCCATACGAGAGAAGCTAGCTGGACGTCTAGTCCCAAAGCAAACTACTTCTGAGAGTTGAGCTCACCCTCAGTCCCTCACAGTTGCACACTGCCTGCAGAATGAGTTTCGAACAGCAGCACCACAGCCGTTTCTCAGAGGCTTGTGAGACACAAGTGGAATCAGCAGACCTGGAGGGTGTCTCCAGCTGCAGTGGAGTGGTATTCTGGGTACCTCCTGGCTGAGAGTACTGCTACCTTCTCAGTGCCCTAAGAACGCAGCTAGTTGAAAGCGGGGCTGTAGGCATGCTTCCGTGTGCGAGCTGAGGTCAGGGCAGGACCTTCCCGCACCCTGCCTGGAGACATAGGTCCCAGCATCCTTTTGCAAGGCGTCGGAAGAGGTTGTGTGAAAAGCATGCGGAAGTGACAGGATTCTCCTCAAGTGTATCTGATCTCAATACAGACATTGCAAACGTCCTTGTTCAATGAGAGTGTAGCTCGGTCCTAGCACCCACCAATAAGTGTCTTCCAGACATCTGGCTGCAAAGCATACACACTTCCGAGAGTCGAGCTTATGCACTGTCCCACCCACATCCTGCCTGCAGGTACACTGCGCTCCTAACAGGCCTAGCCCCGATGCGTGACTGAAGTGTTGGGAGAGGTAAGTGGAAAGTCCCGGCCCACAAGACTAGTGCATCCAAGCTCAATCTAGCGGTTTCCTAGTATTTCCTGTGTGAGCCAGGTGCTACATCCTAAGTGCCATACGAGAGAAGCTAGCTGGACGTCTAGTCCCAAGGCAAACTACTTCTGAGAGTTGCGCTCACCCTCAGTCCCTCACAGTTGCACACTGCCTGCAGAATGAGTTTCGAACAGCAGCACCACAGCGGTTTCTCAGAGGCTTGTGAGACACAAGTGGAATCAGCAGACCTGGAGGGTGTCTCCAGCTGCAGTGGAGTGGTATTCTGGGTACCTCCTGGCTGAGAGTACTGCTACCTTCTCAGTGCCCTAAGAACGCAGATAGTTGAAAGCGGGGCTGTAGGCATGCTTCCGTGTGCGAGCTGAGGTCAGGGCAGGACCTTCCCGCACCCTGCCTGGTGACATAGGTCCCAGCATCCCTTTGCAAGGCGTCGGAAGAGGTTTGTGAAAAGCATATGGAAGTGATAGGACTCTGCTCAAGTGAACTTGAGTCCAATACAGACATTGCAAACGTCCTTGTTCAATGAGAGTGTAGCTCCGTCCTAGCACCCATCAATAAGTGTCTTCCATCATCTGCGTGCAAAGCATACACACTTCCGAGAGTCGAGCTTATGGACTGTCCCTCCCACATCCTGCCTGCAGGTACACTGCGCTCCTAACAGGCCTAGCCCCGATGCGTGCCTGAAGTGTTGTGAAAGGTAAGTGGAAAGTCCCGGCCCACCAGACTAGTGCATCCAAGCTCAATCTAGCGGTTTCCTAGTATTTCCTGTGTGAGCCAGGTGCTACATCCTAAGTGCCATACGAGAGAAGCTAGCTGAACGCCTTGTCCAAAAGCAACTTACTTCGGAGAGGTGACCTCACCCTCAGTCCCTCACAGTTGCACACTGCCTGCAGAAAGAGTTTCGAACATCTGCACCAGAGCAGTTTGTCAGAGGCTTGTGAGACGCAAGTGGAATAAGCCGACCTGGAGGGTGTCTCCAGCTGCAGGGGAGTGGTATTCTGGGTACCTCCTGGCTTAGAGTACTGCTACGTTCTCAGTGCCCTAAGAACGCAGCTAGTTGAAAGCGGGGCTGTAGGCATGCTTCCGTGTGAGAGCTGAGGTCAGGGCAGGACCTTCCCGCACCCTGCCTGGAGACATAGGTCCCAGCATCCTTTTGCAAGGCGTCGGAAGAGGTTGTGTGAAAAGCATGCGGAAGTGACAGGATTCTCCTCAAGTGTATCTGATCTCAATACAGACATTGCAAACGTCCTTGTACAATGAGAGTGTAGCTCGGTCCTAGCACCCACCAATAAGTGTCTTCCAGACATCTGGCTGCAAAGCATACACACTTCCGAGAGTCGAGCTTATGCACTGTCCCTCCCACATCCTGCCTGCAAGTACACCGCGCTCCTAACAGGCCTAGCCCCGATGCGTGACTGAAGTGTTGGGAGAGGTAAGTGGAAAGTCCCGGCCCACAAGACTAGTGCATCCAAGCTCAATCTAGCGGTTTCCTAGTATTTCCTGTGTGAGCCAGGTGCTACATCCTAAGTGCCATACGAGAGAAGCTAGCTGGACGTCTAGTCCCAAGGCAAACTACTTCTGAGAGTTGAGCTCACCCTCAGTCCCTCACAGTTGCACACTGCCTGCAGAATGAGTTTCGAACAGCAGCACCACAGCCGTTTCTCAGAGGCTTGTGAGACACAAGTGGAATCAGCAGACCTGGAGGGTGTCTCCAGCTGCAGTGGAGTGGTATTCTGGGTACCTCCTGGCTGAGAGTACTGCTACCTTCTCAGTGCCCTAAGAACGCAGCTAGTTGAAAGCGGGGCTGTAGGCATGCTTCCGTGTGCGAGCTGAGGTCAGGGCAGGACCTTCCCGCACCCTGCCTGGAGACATAGGTCCCAGCATCCTTTTGCAAGGCGTCGGAAGAGGTTGTGTGAAAAGCATGCGGAAGTGACAGGATTCTCCTCAAGTGTATCTGATCTCAATACAGACATTGCAAACGTCCTTGTTCAATGAGAGTGTAGCTCGGTCCTAGCACCCACCAATAAGTGTCTTCCAGACATCTGGCTGCAAAGCATACACACTTCCGAGAGTCGAGCTTATGCACTGTCCCTCCCACATCCTGCCTGCAGGTACACTGCGCTCCTAACAGGCCTAGCCCCGATGCGTGACTGAAGTGTTGGGAGAGGTAAGTGGAAAGTCCCGGCCCACAAGACTAGTGCATCCAAGCTCAATCTAGCGGTTTCCTAGTATTTCCTGTGTGAGCCAGGTGCTACATCCTAAGTGCCATACGAGAGAAGCTAGCTGGACGTCTAGTCCCAAGGCAAACTACTTCTGAGAGTTGAGCTCACCCTCAGTCCCTCACAGTTGCACACTGCCTGCAGAATGAGTTTCGAACAGCAGCACCACAGCCGTTTCTCAGAGGCTTGTGAGACACAAGTGGAATCAGCAGACCTGGAGGGTGTCTCCAGCTGCAGTGGAGTGGTATTCTGGGTACCTCCTGGCTGAGAGTACTGCTACCTTCTCAGTGCCCTAAGAACGCAGCTAGTTGAAAGCGGGGCTGTAGGCATGCTTCCGTGTGCGAGCTGAGGTCAGGGCAGGACCTTCCCGCACCCTGCCTGGTGACATAGGTCCCAGCATCCCTTTGCAAGGCGTCGGAAGAGGTTTGTGAAAAGCATATGGAAGTGATAGGACTCTGCTCAAGTGAACTTGAGTCCAATACAGACATTGCAAACGTCCTTGTTCAATGAGAGTGTAGCTCGGTCCTAGCACCCATCAATAAGTGTCTTCCATCATCTGCGTGCAAAGCATACACACTTCCGAGAGTCGAGCTTATGGACTGTCCCTCCCACATCCTGCCTGCAGGTACACTGCGCTCCTAACAGGCCTAGCCCCGATGCGTGCCTGAAGTGTTGTGAAAGGTAAGTGGAAAGTCCCGGCCCACCAGACTAGTGCATCCAAGCTCAATCTAGCGGTTTCCTAGTATTTCCTGTGTGAGCCAGGTGCTACATCCTAAGTGCCATACGAGAGAAGCTAGCTGAACGCCTTGTCCAAAAGCAACTTACTTCGGAGAGGTGACCTCACCCTCAGTCCCTCACAGTTGCACACTGCCTGCAGAAAGAGTTTCGAACATCTGCACCAGAGCAGTTTGTCAGAGGCTTGTGAGACGCAAGTGGAATAAGCCGACCTGGAGGGTGTCTCCAGCTGCAGGGGAGTGGTATTCTGGGTACCTCCTGGCTTAGAGTACTGCTACGTTCTCAGTGCCCTAGGAACGCAGCTAGTTGAAAGCGGGGCTGTAGGCATGCTTCCGTGTGCGAGCTGAGGTCAGGGCAGGACCTTCCCGCACCCTGCCTGGAGACATAGGTCCCAGCATCCTTTTGCAAGGCGTCGGAAGAGGTTGTGTGAAAAGCATGTGGAAGTGACAGGATTCTCCTCAAGTGTATCTGATCTCAATACAGACATTGCAAACGTCCTTGTACAATGAGAGTGTAGCTCGGTCCTAGCACCCACCAATAAGTGTCTTCCAGACATCTGGCTGCAAAGCATACACACTTCCGAGAGTCGAGCTTATGCACTGTCCCTCCCACATCCTGCCTGCAAGTACACCGCGCTCCTAACAGGCCTAGCCCCGATGCGTGACTGAAGTGTTGGGAGAGGTAAGTGGAAAGTCCCGGCCCACAAGACTAGTGCATCCAAGCTCAATCTAGCGGTTTCCTAGTATTTCCTGTGTGAGCCAGGTGCTACATCCTAAGTGCCATACGAGAGAAACTAGCTGGACGTCTAGTCCCAAGGCAAACTACTTCTGAGAGTTGAGCTCACCCTCAGTCCCTCACAGTTGCACACTGCCTGCAGAATGAGTTTCGAACAGCAGCACCACAGCCGTTTCTCAGAGGCTTGTGAGACACAAGTGGAATCAGCAGACCTGGAGGGTGTCTCCAGCTGCAGTGGAGTGGTATTCTGGGTACCTCCTGGCTGAGAGTACTGCTACCTTCTCAGTGCCCTAAGAACGCAGCTAGTTGAAAGCGGGGCTGTAGGCTTGCTTCCCTGTCCGAGCTGAGGTGAGGGCAGGACCCACCCGCATCCTAACTGCTCCTTGCGATAGATCACAGCATCCTTATTTTAGGCGCCGGAAGGGGTTGTGTGAAAAGCATGTGGAAGTGACAGGATTCTCCTCAACTGTATCTCATCTCAATACAGACATTGCAGACGTCCTTGTCCAATGAATGTGTAGCTCGGTGCTAGCTTCCATCAATAAGTGTCTGGCAGGCATCTGCCTGCAAAGCCTACACCCTTCTGAGAGTTGAGCTTATGGCCTATCGCTCCCACATCCTGATGCCTGTACGGTTCGCTTGCACAGCATTTCGTTCTACGCGGGACACTAGCAGACAGAGAACCGAGTGACTGGCTTGTCAATTTCGCGCCTAGCACACAGCTGCCTCCAAGGCATGCACACTCCTTTGGGTTGAACTTATGGCTTCAACCTCCCACATGCTGACCGCCTGTACCCTTTGCAGTCAAGGGATTTCGTTGGACACGGGATTCAAGCTTTGTGAGAGGCAAGTGTCAGCTCAATCCAGTGACTTCTGACGACTTCCTCCCTCAGATGGGTGGTACATATTAACTTCCAACCCTGAGTACCTAGTTGCAAGCTCTCTCTCAGGGGAACTTCCTTCTGTGTGATGAGCTGACTTGCTGTCCTTCCCAGTTCCACACTGCCTGCACATGGAGTTACGAACATCCTCACTAGACATGTTTGTCAGAAGCTCATGGGACTCAAGGGGCAAGCTGCAGGCCTCAATGGTGCTGTCACTCGGTGCAGTAGAGCAGTATAAACGCAACGTCCTGACTTCCAGTGCTGCTGCGTTCTCACGGCCATAAGAACGCAGCTAGTGGAAAGCTGCATTCGGGGCATGCTACCTTTGGAGAGTTGAGCTCAACGAAGGATCCTCCCGCCTCGGGTACCCCTGTGGGTGAGCTGCCAAAATCCTCATGTCAGGTGCAGACAGGTGGTGAGAAATGCGTGTGGAAGCGTCAGGCCTGTCCTCACGGCAATGTGAGTTGAATACAGCGATTGCCAACGTCCTTGTTCAATGAGAGTGTAGCTAGGTTCTAACTCCCCTGTATGAGTGCGGAGCAGACATCTGCCCCCTAGCCATACACGCTCCTGAGAGTTGAGCTTATGGCCTGTCCCTCCCACATCCTGCCTGCAGGTACACCGCGCTCCTACCAGGCCTAGCCCCGATGCGTGACTGAAGTGTTGGGAGAGGTAAGTGGAAAGTCCCGGCCCACAAGACTAGTGCATCCAAGCTCAATCTAGCGGTTTCCTAGTATTTCCTGTGTGAGCCAGGTGCTACATCCTAAGTGCCATACGAGAGAAGCTAGCTGGACGTCTAGTCCCAAGGCAAACTACTTCTGAGAGTTGAGCTCACCCTCAGTCCCTCACAGTTGCACACTGCCTGCAGATTGAGTTTCGAACAGCAGCACCACAGCCGTTTCTCAGAGGCTTGTGAGACACAAGTGGAATCAGCAGACCTGGAGGGTGTCTCCAGCTGCAGTGGAGTGGTATTCTGGGTACCTCCTGGCTGAGAGTACTGCTACCTTCTCAGTGCCCTAAGAACGCAGCTAGTTGAAAGCGGGGCTGTAGGCATGCTTCCGTGTGCGAGCTGAGGTCAGGGCAGGACCTTCCCGCACCCTGCCTGGTGACATAGGTCCCAGCATCCTTTTGCAAGGCGTCGGAAGAGGTTTGTGAAAAGCATATGGAAGTGATAGGACTCTGCTCAAGTGAATTTGAGTCCAATACAGACATTGCAAACGTCCTTGTTCAATGAGAGTGTAGCTCGGTCCTAGCACACATCAATAAGTGTCTTCCATCATCTGCGTGCAAAGCATACACACTTCCGAGAGTCGAGCTTATGGACTGTCCCTCCCACATCCTGCCTGCAGGTACACTGCGCTCCTAACAGGCCTAGCCCCGATGCGTGCCTGAAGTGTTTTGAAAGGTAAGTGGAAAGTCCCGGCCCACCAGACTAGTGCATCCAAGCTCAATCTAGCGGTTTCCTAGTATTTCCTGTGTGAGCCAGGTGCTACATCCAAAGTGCCATACGAGAGAAGCTAGCTGAACGCCTTGTCCAAAAGCAACTTACTTCGGAGAGGTGACCTCACCCTCAGTCCCTCACAGTTGCACACTGCCTGCAGAAAGAGTTTCGAACATCTGCACCAGAGCAGTTTGTCAGAGGCTTGTGAGACGCAAGTGGAATAAGCCGACCTGGAGGGTGTCTCCAGCTGCAGTGGAGTGGTATTCTGGGTACCTCCTGGCTGAGAGTACTGCTACGTTCTCAGTGCCCTAAGAACGCAGCTAGTTGAAAGCGGGGCTGTAGGCATGCTTCCGTGTGCGAGCTGAGGTCAGGGCAGGACCTTCCCGCACCCTGCCTGGAGACATAGGTCCCAGCATCCTTTTGCAAGGCGTCGGAAGAGGTTGTGTGAAAAGCATGTGGAGGTGACAGGATTCTCCTCAAGTGTATCTGATCTCAATACAGACATTGCAAACGTCCTTGTTCAATGAGAGTGTATCTCGGTCCTAGCACCCACCAATAAGTGTCTTCCAGACATCTGGCTGCAAAGCATACACACTTCCGAGAGTCGAGCTTATGCACTGTCCCTCCCACATCCTGCCTGCAGGTACACCGCGCTCCTACCAGGCCTAGCCCCGATGCGTGACTGAAGTGTTGGGAGAGGTAAGTGGAAAGTCCCGGCCCACAAGACTAGTGCATCCAAGCTCAATCTAGCGGTTTCCTAGTATTTCCTGTGTGAGCCAGGTGCTACATCCTAAGTGCCATACGAGAGAAGGTAGCTGGACGTCTAGTCCCAAGGCAAACTACTTCTGAGAGTTGAGCTCACCCTCAGTCCCTCACAGTTGCACACTGCCTGCAGATTGAGTTTCGAACAGCAGCACCACAGCCGTTTCTCAGAGGCTTGTGAGACACAAGTGGAATCAGCAGACCTGGAGGGTGTCTCCAGCTGCAGTGGAGTGGTATTCTGGGTACCTCCTGGCTGAGAGTACTGCTACCTTCTCAGTGCCCTAAGAACGCAGATAGTTGAAAGCGGGGCTGTAGGCATGCTTCCGTGTGCGAGCTGAGGTCAGGGCAGGACCTTCCCGCACCCTGCCTGGAGACATAGGTCCCAGCATCCTTTTGCAAGGCGTCGGAAGAGGTTGTGTGAAAAGCATATGGAAGTGATAGGACTCTGCTCAAGTGAATTTGAGTCCAATACAGACATTGCAAACGTCCTTGTTCAATGAGAGTGTAGCTCGGTCCTAGCACCCATCAATAAGTGTCTTCCATCATCTGCGTGCAAAGCATACACACTTCCGAGAGTCGAGCTTATGGACTGTCCCTCCCACATCCTGCCTGCAGGTACACTGCGCTCCTAACAGGCCTAGCCCCGATGCGTGCCTGAAGTGTTGTGAAAGGTAAGTGGAAAGTCCCGGCCCACCAGACTAGTGCATCCAAGCTCAATCTAGCGGTTTCCTAGTATTTCCTGTTTGAGCCAGGTGCTACATCCTAAGTGCCATACGAGAGAAGCTAGCTGAACGCCTTGTCCAAAAGCAACTTACTTCGGAGAGGGGACCTCACCCTCAGTCTCTCACAGTTGCCCACTGCCTGCAGAAAGAGTTTCGAACATCTGCACCAGAGCAGTTTGTCAGAGGCTTGTGAGACGCAAGTGGAATAAGCCGACCTGGAGGGTGTCTCCAGCTGCAGTGGAGTGGTATTCTGGGTACCTCCTGGCTGAGAGTACTGCTACGTTCTCAGTGCCCTAAGAACGCAGCTAGTTGAAAGCGGGGCTGTAGGCATGCTTCCGTGTGCGAGCTGAGGTCAGGGCAGGACCTTCCCGCACCCTGCCTGGAGACATAGGTCCCAGCATCCTTTTGCAAGGCGTCGGAAGAGGTTGTGTGAAAAGCATGCGGAAGTGACAGGATTCTTCTCAAGTGTATCTGACCTCAATACAGACATTGCAAACGACCTTGTTCAATGAGAGTGTAGCTCGGTCCTAGCACCCACCAATAAGTGTCTTCCAGACATCTGGCTGCAAAGCATACACACTTCCGAGAGTCGAGCTTATGCACTGTCCCTCCCACATCCTGCCTGCAGGTACACCGCGCTCCTACCAGGCCTAGCCCCGATGCGTGACTGAAGTGTTGGGAGAGGTAAGTGGAAAGTCCCGGCCCACAAGACTAGTGCATCCAAGCTCAATCTAGCGGTTTCCTAGTATTTCCTGTGTGAGCCAGGTGCTACATCCTAAGTGCCATACGAGAGAAGCTAGCTGGACGTCTAGTCCCAAGGCAAACTACTTCTGAGAGTTGAGCTCACCCTCAGTCCCTCACAGTTGCACACTGCCTGCAGAATGAGTTTCGAACAGCAGCACCACAGCCGTTTCTCAGAGGCTTGTGAGACACAAGTGGAATCAGCAGACCTGGAGGGTGTCTCCAGCTGCAGTGGAGTGGTATTCTGGGTACCTCCTGGCTGAGAGTACTGCTACCTTCTCAGTGCCCTAAGAACGCAGCTAGTTGAAAGCGGGGCTGTAGGCATGCTTCCGTGTGCGAGCTGAGGTCAGGGCAGGACCTTCCCGCACCCTGCCTGGAGACATAGGTCCCAGCATCCTTTTGCAAGGCGTCGGAAGAGGTTGTGTGAAAAGCATGCGGAAGTGACAGGATTCTCCTCAAGTGTATCTGATCTCAATACAGACATTGCAAACGTCCTTGTTCAATGAGAGTGTAGCTCGGTCCTAGCACCCACCAATAAGTGTCTTCCAGACATCTGGCTGCAAAGCATACACACTTCCGAGAGTCGAGCTTATGCACTGTCCCTCCCACATCCTGCCTGCAGGTACACTGCGCTCCTAACAGGCCTAGCCCCGATGCGTGACTGAAGTGTTGGGAGAGGTAAGTGGAAAGTCCCGGCCCACAAGACTAGTGCATCCAAGCTCAATCTAGCGGTTTCCTAGTATTTCCTGTGTGAGCCAGGTGCTACATCCTAAGTGCCATACGAGAGAAGCTAGCTGGACGTCTAGTCCCAAGGCAAACTACTTCTGAGAGTTGAGCTCACCCTCAGTCCCTCACAGTTGCACACTGCCTGCAGAATGAGTTTCGAACAGCAGCACCACAGCCGTTTCTCAGAGGCTTGTGAGACACAAGTGGAATCAGCAGACCTGGAGGGTGTCTCCAGCTGCAGTGGAGTGGTATTCTGGGTACCTCCTGGCTGAGAGTACTGCTACCTTCTCAGTGCCCTAAGAACGCAGCTAGTTGAAAGCGGGGCTGTAGGCATGCTTCCGTGTGCGAGCTGAGGTCAGGGCAGGACCTTCCCGCACCCTGCCTGGTGACATAGGTCCCAGCATCCCTTTGCAAGGCGTCGGAAGAGGTTTGTGAAAAGCATATGGAAGTGATAGGACTCTGCTCAAGTGAACTTGAGTCCAATACAGACATTGCAAACGTCCTTGTTCAATGAGAGTGTTGCTCGGTCCTAGCACCCATCAATAAGTGTCTTCCATCATCTGCGTGCAAAGCATACACACTTCCGAGAGTCGAGCTTATGGACTGTCCCTCCCACATCCTGCCTGCAGGTACACTGCGCTCCTAACAGGCCTAGCCCCGATGCGTGCCTGAAGTGTTGTGAAAGGTAAGTGGAAAGTCCCGGCCCACCAGACTAGTGCATCCAAGCTCAATCTAGCGGTTTCCTAGTATTTCCTGTGTGAGCCAGGTGCTACATCCTAAGTGCCATACGAGAGAAGCTAGCTGAACGCCTTGTCCAAAAGCAACTTACTTCGGAGAGGTGACCTCACCCTCAGTCCCTCACAGTTGCACACTGCCTGCAGAAAGAGTTTCGAACATCTGCACCAGAGCAGTTTGTCAGAGGCTTGTGAGACGCAAGTGGAATAAGCCGACCTGGAGGGTGTCTCCAGCTGCAGGGGAGTGGTATTCTGGGTACCTCCTGGCTTAGAGTACTGCTACGTTCTCAGTGCCCTAGGAACGCAGCTAGTTGAAAGCGGGGCTGTAGGCATGCTTCCGTGTGCGAGCTGAGGTCAGGGCAGGACCTTCCCGCACCCTGCCTGGAGACATAGGTCCCAGCATCCTTTTGCAAGGCGTCGGAAGAGGTTGTGTGAAAAGCATGTGGAAGTGACAGGATTCTCCTCAAGTGTATCTGATCTCAATACAGACATTGCAAACGTCCTTGTACAATGAGAGTGTAGCTCGGTCCTAGCACCCACCAATAAGTGTCTTCCAGACATCTGGCTGCAAAGCATACACACTTCCGAGAGTCGAGCTTATGCACTGTCCCTCCCACATCCTGCCTGCAAGTACACCGCGCTCCTAACAGGCCTAGCCCCGATGCGTGACTGAAGTGTTGGGAGAGGTAAGTGGAAAGTCCCGGCCCACAAGACTAGTGCATCCAAGCTCAATCTAGCGGTTTCCTAGTATTTCCTGTGTGAGCCAGGTGCTACATCCTAAGTGCCATACGAGAGAAGCTAGCTGGACGTCTAGTCCCAAGGCAAACTACTTCTGAGAGTTGAGCTCACCCTCAGTCCCTCACAGTTGCACACTGCCTGCAGAATGAGTTTCGAACAGCAGCACCACAGCCGTTTCTCAGAGGCTTGTGAGACACAAGTGGAATCAGCAGACCTGGAGGGTGTCTCCAGCTGCAGTGGAGTGGTATTCTGGGTACCTCCTGGCTGAGAGTACTGCTACCTTCTCAGTGCCCTAAGAACGCAGCTAGTTGAAAGCGGGGCTGTAGGCTTGCTTCCCTGTCCGAGCTGAGGTGAGGGCAGGACCCACCCGCATCCTAACTGCTCCTTGCGATAGATCACAGCATCCTTATTTTAGGCGCCGGAAGGGGTTGTGTGAAAAGCATGTGGAAGTGACAGGATTCTCCTCAACTGTATCTCATCTCAATACAGACATTGCAGACGTCCTTGTCCAATGAATGTGTAGCTCGGTGCTAGCTTCCATCAATAAGTGTCTGGCAGGCATCTGCCTGCAAAGCCTACACCCTTCTGAGAGTTGAGCTTATGGCCTATCGCTCCCACATCCTGATGCCTGTACGGTTCGCTTGCACAGCATTTCGTTCTACGCGGGACACTAGCAGACAGAGAACCGAGTGACTGGCTTGTCAATTTCGCGCCTAGCACACAGCTGCCTCCAAGGCATGCACACTCCTTTGGGTTGAACTTATGGCTTCAACCTCCCACATGCTGACCGCCTGTACCCTTTGCAGTCAAGGGATTTCGTTGGACACGGGATTCAAGCTTTGTGAGAGGCAAGTGTCAGCTCAATCCAGTGACTTCTGACGACTTCCTCCCTCAGATGGGTGGTACATATTAACTTCCAACCCTGAGTACCTAGTTGCAAGCTCTCTCTCAGGGGAACTTCCTTCTGTGTGATGAGCTGACTTGCTGTCCTTCCCAGTTCCACACTGCCTGCACATGGAGTTACGAACATCCTCACTAGACATGTTTGTCAGAAGCTCATGGGACTCAAGGGGCAAGCTGCAGGCCTCAATGGTGCTGTCACTCGGTGCAGTAGAGCAGTATAAACGCAACGTCCTGACTTCCAGTGCTGCTGCGTTCTCACGGCCATAAGAACGCAGCTAGTGGAAAGCTGCATTCGGGGCATGCTACCTTTGGAGAGTTGAGCTCAACGAAGGATCCTCCCGCCTCGGGTACCCCTGTGGGTGAGCTGCCAAAATCCTCATGTCAGGTGCAGACAGGTGGTGAGAAATGCGTGTGGAAGCGTCAGGCCTGTCCTCACGGCAATGTGAGTTGAATACAGCGATTGCCAACGTCCTTGTTCAATGAGAGTGTAGCTAGGTTCTAACTCCCCTGTATGAGTGCGGAGCAGACATCTGCCCCCTAGCCATACACGCTCCTGAGAGTTGAGCTTATGGCCTGTCCCTCCCACATCCTGCCTGCAGGTACACCGCGCTCCTACCAGGCCTAGCCCCGATGCGTGACTGAAGTGTTGGGAGAGGTAAGTGGAAAGTCCCGGCCCACAAGACTAGTGCATCCAAGCTCAATCTAGCGGTTTCCTAGTATTTCCTGTGTGAGCCAGGTGCTACATCCTAAGTGCCATACGAGAGAAGCTAGCTGGACGTCTAGTCCCAAGGCAAACTACTTCTGAGAGTTGAGCTCACCCTCAGTCCCTCACAGTTGCACACTGCCTGCAGATTGAGTTTCGAACAGCAGCACCACAGCCGTTTCTCAGAGGCTTGTGAGACACAAGTGGAATCAGCAGACCTGGAGGGTGTCTCCAGCTGCAGTGGAGTGGTATTCTGGGTACCTCCTGGCTGAGAGTACTGCTACCTTCTCAGTGCCCTAAGAACGCAGCTAGTTGAAAGCGGGGCTGTAGGCATGCTTCCGTGTGCGAGCTGAGGTCAGGGCAGGACCTTCCCGCACCCTGCCTGGTGACATAGGTCCCAGCATCCTTTTGCAAGGCGTCGGAAGAGGTTTGTGAAAAGCATATGGAAGTGATAGGACTCTGCTCAAGTGAATTTGAGTCCAATACAGACATTGCAAACGTCCTTGTTCAATGAGAGTGTAGCTCGGTCCTAGCACACATCAATAAGTGTCTTCCATCATCTGCGTGCAAAGCATACACACTTCCGAGAGTCGAGCTTATGGACTGTCCCTCCCACATCCTGCCTGCAGGTACACTGCGCTCCTAACAGGCCTAGCCCCGATGCGTGCCTGAAGTGTTGTGAAAGGTAAGTGGAAAGTCCCGGCCCACCAGACTAGTGCATCCAAGCTCAATCTAGCGGTTTCCTAGTATTTCCTGTGTGAGCCAGGTGCTACATCCAAAGTGCCATTCGAGAGAAGCTAGCTGAACGCCTTGTCCAAAAGCAACTTACTTCGGAGAGGTGACCTCACCCTCAGTCCCTCACAGTTGCACACTGCCTGCAGAAAGAGTTTCGAACATCTGCACCAGAGCAGTTTGTCAGAGGCTTGTGAGACGCAAGTGGAATAAGCCGACCTGGAGGGTGTCTCCAGCTGCAGTGGAGTGGTATTCTGGGTACCTCCTGGCTGAGAGTACTGCTACGTTCTCAGTGCCCTAAGAACGCAGCTAGTTGAAAGCGGGGCTGTAGGCATGCTTCCGTGTGCGAGCTGAGGTCAGGGCAGGACCTTCCCGCACCCTGCCTGGAGACATAGGTCCCAGCATCCTTTTGCAAGGCGTCGGAAGAGGTTGTGTGAAAAGCATGTGGAGGTGACAGGATTCTCCTCAAGTGTATCTGATCTCAATACAGACATTGCAAACGTCCTTGTTCAATGAGAGTGTATCTCGGTCCTAGCACCCACCAATAAGTGTCTTCCAGACATCTGGCTGCAAAGCATACACACTTCCGAGAGTCGAGCTTATGCACTGTCCCTCCCACATCCTGCCTGCAGGTACACCGCGCTCCTACCAGGCCTAGCCCCGATGCGTGACTGAAGTGTTGGGAGAGGTAAGTGGAAAGTCCCGGCCCACAAGACTAGTGCATCCAAGCTCAATCTAGCGGTTTCCTAGTATTTCCTGTGTGAGCCAGGTGCTACATCCTAAGTGCCATACGAGAGAAGGTAGCTGGACGTCTAGTCCCAAGGCAAACTACTTCTGAGAGTTGAGCTCACCCTCAGTCCCTCACAGTTGCACACTGCCTGCAGATTGAGTTTCGAACAGCAGCACCACAGCCGTTTCTCAGAGGCTTGTGAGACACAAGTGGAATCAGCAGACCTGGAGGGTGTCTCCAGCTGCAGTGGAGTGGTATTCTGGGTACCTCCTGGCTGAGAGTACTGCTACGTTCTCAGTGCCCTAAGAACGCAGCTAGTTGAAAGCGGGGCTGTAGGCATGCTTCCGTGTGCGAGCTGAGGTCAGGGCAGGACCTTCCCGCACCCTGCCTGGAGACATAGGTCCCAGCATCCTTTTGCAAGGCGTCGGAAGAGGTTGTGTGAAAAGCATATGGAAGTGATAGGACTCTGCTCAAGTGAATTTGAGTCCAATACAGACATTGCAAACGTCCTTGTTCAATGAGAGTGTAGCTCGGTCCTAGCACCCATCAATAAGTGTCTTCCATCATCTGCGTGCAAAGCATACACACTTCCGAGAGTCGAGCTTATGGACTGTCCCTCCCACATCCTGCCTGCAGGTACACTGCGCTCCTAACAGGCCTAGCCCCGATGCGTGCCTGAAGTGTTGTGAAAGGTAAGTGGAAAGTCCCGGCCCACCAGACTAGTGCATCCAAGCTCAATCTAGCGGTTTCCTAGTATTTCCTGTTTGAGCCAGGTGCTACATCCTAAGTGCCATACGAGAGAAGCTAGCTGAACGCCTTGTCCAAAAGCAACTTATTTCGGAGAGGGGACCTCACCCTCAGTCTCTCACAGTTGCCCACTGCCTGCAGAAAGAGTTTCGAACATCTGCACCAGAGCAGTTTGTCAGAGGCTTGTGAGACGCAAGTGGAATAAGCCGACCTGGAGGGTGTCTCCAGCTGCAGTGGAGTGGTATTCTGGGTACCTCCTGGCTGAGAGTACTGCTACCTTCTCAGTGCCCTAAGAACGCAGCTAGTTGAAAGCGGGGCTGTAGGCATGCTTCCGTGTGCGAGCTGAGGTCAGGGCAGGACCTTCCCGCACCCTGCCTGGAGACATAGGTCCCAGCATCCTTTTGCAAGGCGTCGGAAGAGGTTGTGTGATAAGCATGCGGAAGTGACAGGATTCTTCTCAAGTGTATCTGACCTCAATACAGACATTGCAAACGACCTTGTTCAATGAGAGTGTAGCTCGGTCCTAGCACCCACCAATAAGTGTCTTCCAGACATCTGGCTGCAAAGCATACACACTTCCGAGAGTCGAGCTTATGCACTGTCCCTCCCACATCCTGCCTGCAGGTACACCGCGCTCCTACCAGGCCTAGCCCCGATGCGTGACTGAAGTGTTGGGAGAGGTAAGTGGAAAGTCCCGGCCCACAAGACTAGTGCATCCAAGCTCAATCTAGCGGTTTCCTAGTATTTCCTGTGTGAGCCAGGTGCTACATCCTAAGTGCCATACGAGAGAAGCTAGCTGGACGTCTAGTCCCAAGGCAAACTACTTCTGAGAGTTGAGCTCACCCTCAGTCCCTCACAGTTGCACACTGCCTGCAGAATGAGTTTCGAACAGCAGCACCACAGCCGTTTCTCAGAGGCTTGTGAGACACAAGTGGAATCAGCAGACCTGGAGGGTGTCTCCAGCTGCAGTGGAGTGGTATTCTGGGTACCTCCTGGCTGAGAGTACTGCTACCTTCTCAGTGCCCTAAGAACGCAGCTAGTTGAAAGCGGGGCTGTAGGCATGCTTCCGTGTGCGAGCTGAGGTCAGGGCAGGACCTTCCCGCACCCTGCCTGGAGACATAGGTCCCAGCATCCTTTTGCAAGGCGTCGGAAGAGGTTGTGTGAAAAGCATGCGGAAGTGACAGGATTCTCCTCAAGTGTATCTGATCTCAATACAGAAATTGCAAACGTCCTTGTACAATGAGAGTGTAGCTCGGTCCTAGCACCCACCAATAAGTGTCTTCCAGACATCTGGCTGCAAAGCATACACACTTCCGAGAGTCGAGCTTATGCACTGTCCCTCCCACATCCTGCCTGCAAGTACACCGCGCTCCTAACAGGCCTAGCCCCGATGCGTGACTGAAGTGTTGGGAGAGGTAAGTGGAAAGTCCCGGCCCACCAGACTAGTGCATCCAAGCTCAATCTAGCGGTTTCCTAGTATTTCCTGTGTGAGCCAGGTGCTACATCCTAAGTGCCATACGAGAGAAGCTAGCTGAACGCCTTGTCCGAAAGCAACTTACTTCGGAGAGGTGACCTCACCCTCAGTCCCTCACAGTTGCACACTGCCTGCAGAAAGAGTTTCGAACATCTGCACCAGAGCAGTTTGTCAGAGGCTTGTGAGACGCAAGTGGAATAAGCCGACCTGGAGGGTGTCTCCAGCTGCAGGGGAGTGGTATTCTGGGTACCTCCTGGCTTAGAGTACTGCTACGTTCTCAGTGCCCTAAGAACGCAGCTAGTTGAAAGCGGGGCTGTAGGCATGCTTCCGTGTGCGAGCTGAGGTCAGGGCAGGACCTTCCCGCACCCTGCCTGGAGACATAGGTCCCAGCATCCTTTTGCAAGGCGTCGGAAGAGGTTGTGTGAAAAGCATGCGGAAGTGACAGGATTCTCCTCAAGTGTATCTGATCTCAATACAGACATTGCAAACGTCCTTGTACAATGAGAGTGTAGCTCGGTCCTAGCACCCACCAATAAGTGTCTTCCAGACATCTGGCTGCAAAGCATACACACTTCCGAGAGTCGAGCTTATGCACTGTCCCTCCCACATCCTGCCTGCAAGTACACCGCGCTCCTAACAGGCCTAGCCCCGATGCGTGACTGAAGTGTTGGGAGAGGTAAGTGGAAAGTCCCGGCCCACAAGACTAGTGCATCCAAGCTCAATCTAGCGGTTTCCTAGTATTTCCTGTGTGAGCCAGGTGCTACATCCTAAGTGCCATACGAGAGAAGCTAGCTGGACGTCTAGTCCCAAGGCAAACTACTTCTGAGAGTTGAGCTCACCCTCAGTCCCTCACAGTTGCACACTGCCTGCAGAATGAGTTTCGAACAGCAGCACCACAGCCGTTTCTCAGAGGCTTGTGAGACACAAGTGGAATCAGCAGACCTGGAGGGTGTCTCCAGCTGCAGTGGAGTGGTATTCTGGGTACCTCCTGGCTGAGAGTACTGCTACCTTCTCAGTGCCCTAAGAACGCAGCTAGTTGAAAGCGGGGCTGTAGGCATGCTTCCCTGTCCGAGCTGAGGTGAGGGCAGGACCCACCCGCATCCTAACTGCTCCTTGCGATAGATCACAGCATCCTTATTTTAGGCGCCGGAAGGGGTTGTGTGAAAAGCATGTGGAAGTGACAGGATTCTCCTCAACTGTATCTCATCTCAATACAGACATTGCAGACGTCCTTGTCCAATGAATGTGTAGCTCGGTGCTAGCTTCCATCAATAAGTGTCTGGCAGGCATCTGCCTGCAAAGCCTACACCCTTCTGAGAGTTGAGCTTATGGCCTATCGCTCCCACATCCTGATGCCTGTACGGTTCGCTTGCACAGCATTTCGTTCTACGCGGGACACTAGCAGACAGAGAACCGAGTGACTGGCTTGTCAATTTCGCGCCTAGCACACAGCTGCCTCCAAGGCATGCACACTCCTTTGGGTTGAACTTATGGCTTCAACCTCCCACATGCTGACCGCCTGTACCCTTTGCAGTCAAGGGATTTCGTTGGACACGGGATTCAAGCTTTGTGAGAGGCAAGTGTCAGCTCAATCCAGTGACTTCTGACGACTTCCTCCCTCAGATGGGTGGTACATATTAACTTCCAACCCTGAGTACCTAGTTGCAAGCTCTCTCTCAGGGGAACTTCCTTCTGTGTGATGAGCTGACTTGCTGTCCTTCCCAGTTCCACACTGCCTGCACATGGAGTTACGAACATCCTCACTAGACATGTTTGTCAGAAGCTCATGGGACTCAAGGGGCAAGCTGCAGGCCTCAATGGTGCTGTCACTCGGTGCAGTAGAGCAGTATAAACGCAACGTCCTGACTTCCAGGGCTGCTGCGTTCTCACGGCCATAAGAACGCAGCTAGTGGAAAGCTGCATTCGGGGCATGCTACCTTTGGAGAGTTGAGCTCAACGAAGGATCCTCCCGCCTCGGGTACCCCTGTGGGTGAGCTGCCAAAATCCTCATGTCAGGTGCAGACAGGTGGTGAGAAATGCGTGTGGAAGCGTCAGGCCTGTCCTCACGGCAATGTGAGTTGAATACAGCGATTGCCAACGTCCTTGTTCAATGAGAGTGTAGCTAGGTTCTAACTCCCCTGTATGAGTGCGGAGCAGACATCTGCCCCCTAGCCATACACGCTCCTGAGAGTTGAGCTTATGGCCTGTCCCTCCCACATCCTGCCTGCAGGTACACCGCGCTCCTACCAGGCCTAGCCCCGATGCGTGACTGAAGTGTTGGGAGAGGTAAGTGGAAAGTCCCGGCCCACAAGACTAGTGCATCCAAGCTCAATCTAGCGGTTTCCTAGTATTTCCTGTGTGAGCCAGGTGCTACATCCTAAGTGCCATACGAGAGAAGCTAGCTGGACGTCTAGTCCCAAGGCAAACTACTTCTGAGAGTTGAGCTCACCCTCAGTCCCTCACAGTTGCACACTGCCTGCAGATTGAGTTTCGAACAGCAGCACCACAGCCGTTTCTCAGAGGCTTGTGAGACACAAGTGGAATCAGCAGACCTGGAGGGTGTCTCCAGCTGCAGTGGAGTGGTATTCTGGGTACCTCCTGGCTGAGAGTACTGCTACCTTCTCAGTGCCCTAAGAACGCAGCTAGTTGAAAGCGGGGCTGTAGGCATGCTTCCGTGTGCGAGCTGAGGTCAGGGCAGGACCTTCCCGCACCCTGCCTGGTGACATAGGTCCCAGCATCCTTTTGCAAGGCGTCGGAAGAGGTTTGTGAAAAGCATATGGAAGTGATAGGACTCTGCTCAAGTGAATTTGAGTCCAATACAGACATTGCAAACGTCCTTGTTCAATGAGAGTGTAGCTCGGTCCTAGCACACATCAATAAGTGTCTTCCATCATCTGCGTGCAAAGCATACACACTTCCGAGAGTCGAGCTTATGGACTGTCCCTCCCACATCCTGCCTGCAGGTACACTGCGCTCCTAACAGGCCTAGCCCCGATGCGTGCCTGAAGTGTTTTGAAAGGTAAGTGGAAAGTCCCGGCCCACCAGACTAGTGCATCCAAGCTCAATCTAGCGGTTTCCTAGTATTTCCTGTGTGAGCCAGGTGCTACATCCAAAGTGCCATACGAGAGAAGCTAGCTGAACGCCTTGTCCAAAAGCAACTTACTTCGGAGAGGTGACCTCACCCTCAGTCCCTCACAGTTGCACACTGCCTGCAGAAAGAGTTTCGAACATCTGCACCAGAGCAGTTTGTCAGAGGCTTGTGAGACGCAAGTGGAATAAGCCGACCTGGAGGGTGTCTCCAGCTGCAGTGGAGTGGTATTCTGGGTACCTCCTGGCTGAGAGTACTGCTACGTTCTCAGTGCCCTAAGAACGCAGCTAGTTGAAAGCGGGGCTGTAGGCATGCTTCCGTGTGCGAGCTGAGGTCAGGGCAGGACCTTCCCGCACCCTGCCTGGAGACATAGGTCCCAGCATCCTTTTGCAAGGCGTCGGAAGAGGTTGTGTGAAAAGCATGTGGAGGTGACAGGATTCTCCTCAAGTGTATCTGATCTCAATACAGACATTGCAAACGTCCTTGTTCAATGAGAGTGTATCTCGGTCCTAGCACCCACCAATAAGTGTCTTCCAGACATCTGGCTGCAAAGCATACACACTTCCGAGAGTCGAGCTTATGCACTGTCCCTCCCACATCCTGCCTGCAGGTACACCGCGCTCCTACCAGGCCTAGCCCCGATGCGTGACTGAAGTGTTGGGAGAGGTAAGTGGAAAGTCCCGGCCCACAAGACTAGTGCATCCAAGCTCAATCTAGCGGTTTCCTAGTATTTCCTGTGTGAGCCAGGTGCTACATCCTAAGTGCCATACGAGAGAAGGTAGCTGGACGTCTAGTCCCAAGGCAAACTACTTCTGAGAGTTGAGCTCACCCTCAGTCCCTCACAGTTGCACACTGCCTGCAGATTGAGTTTCGAACAGCAGCACCACAGCCGTTTCTCAGAGGCTTGTGAGACACAAGTGGAATCAGCAGACCTGGAGGGTGTCTCCAGCTGCAGTGGAGTGGTATTCTGGGTACCTCCTGGCTGAGAGTACTGCTACGTTCTCAGTGCCCTAAGAACGCAGCTAGTTGAAAGCGGGGCTGTAGGCATGCTTCCGTGTGCGAGCTGAGGTCAGGGCAGGACCTTCCCGCACCCTGCCTGGAGACATAGGTCCCAGCATCCTTTTGCAAGGCGTCGGAAGAGGTTGTGTGAAAAGCATATGGAAGTGATAGGACTCTGCTCAAGTGAATTTGAGTCCAATACAGACATTGCAAACGTCCTTGTTCAATGAGAGTGTAGCTCGGTCCTAGCACCCATCAATAAGTGTCTTCCATCATCTGCGTGCAAAGCATACACACTTCCGAGAGTCGAGCTTATGGACTGTCCCTCCCACATCCTGCCTGCAGGTACACTGCGCTCCTAACAGGCCTAGCCCCGATGCGTGCCTGAAGTGTTGTGAAAGGTAAGTGGAAAGTCCCGGCCCACCAGACTAGTGCATCCAAGCTCAATCTAGCGGTTTCCTAGTATTTCCTGTTTGAGCCAGGTGCTACATCCTAAGTGCCATACGAGAGAAGCTAGCTGAACGCCTTGTCCAAAAGCAACTTACTTCGGAGAGGGGACCTCACCCTCAGTCTCTCACAGTTGCCCACTGCCTGCAGAAAGAGTTTCGAACATCTGCACCAGAGCAGTTTGTCAGAGGCTTGTGAGACGCAAGTGGAATAAGCCGACCTGGAGGGTGTCTCCAGCTGCAGTGGAGTGGTATTCTGGGTACCTCCTGGCTGAGAGTACTGCTACGTTCTCAGTGCCCTAAGAACGCAGCTAGTTGAAAGCGGGGCTGTAGGCATGCTTCCGTGTGCGAGCTGAGGTCAGGGCAGGACCTTCCCGCACCCTGCCTGGAGACATAGGTCCCAGCATCCTTTTGCAAGGCGTCGGAAGAGGTTGTGTGAAAAGCATGCGGAAGTGACAGGATTCTTCTCAAGTGTATCTGACCTCAATACAGACATTGCAAACGACCTTGTTCAATGAGAGTGTAGCTCGGTCCTAGCACCCACCAATAAGTGTCTTCCAGACATCTGGCTGCAAAGCATACACACTTCCGAGAGTCGAGCTTATGCACTGTCCCTCCCACATCCTGCCTGCAGGTACACCGCGCTCCTACCAGGCCTAGCCCCGATGCGTGACTGAAGTGTTGGGAGAGGTAAGTGGAAAGTCCCGGCCCACAAGACTAGTGCATCCAAGCTCAATCTAGCGGTTTCCTAGTATTTCCTGTGTGAGCCAGGTGCTACATCCTAAGTGCCATACGAGAGAAGCTAGCTGGACGTCTAGTCCCAAGGCAAACTACTTCTGAGAGTTGAGCTCACCCTCAGTCCCTCACAGTTGCACACTGCCTGCAGAATGAGTTTCGAACAGCAGCACCACAGCCGTTTCTCAGAGGCTTGTGAGACACAAGTGGAATCAGCAGACCTGGAGGGTGTCTCCAGCTGCAGTGGAGTGGTATTCTGGGTACCTCCTGGCTGAGAGTACTGCTACCTTCTCAGTGCCCTAAGAACGCAGCTAGTTGAAAGCGGGGCTGTAGGCATGCTTCCGTGTGCGAGCTGAGGTCAGGGCAGGACCTTCCCGCACCCTGCCTGGAGACATAGGTCCCAGCATCCTTTTGCAAGGCGTCGGAAGAGGTTGTGTGAAAAGCATGCGGAAGTGACAGGATTCTCCTCAAGTGTATCTGATCTCAATACAGACATTGCAAACGTCCTTGTTCAATGAGAGTGTAGCTCGGTCCTAGCACCCACCAATAAGTGTCTTCCAGACATCTGGCTGCAAAGCATACACACTTCCGAGAGTCGAGCTTATGCACTGTCCCTCCCACATCCTGCCTGCAGGTACACTGCGCTCCTAACAGGCCTAGCCCCGATGCGTGACTGAAGTGTTGGGAGAGGTAAGTGGAAAGTCCCGGCCCACAAGACTAGTGCATCCAAGCTCAATCTAGCGGTTTCCTAGTATTTCCTGTGTGAGCCAGGTGCTACATCCTAAGTGCCATACGAGAGAAGCTAGCTGGACGTCTAGTCCCAAGGCAAACTACTTCTGAGAGTTGAGCTCACCCTCAGTCCCTCACAGTTGCACACTGCCTGCAGAATGAGTTTCGAACAGCAGCACCACAGCCGTTTCTCAGAGGCTTGTGAGACACAAGTGGAATCAGCAGACCTGGAGGGTGTCTCCAGCTGCAGTGGAGTGGTATTCTGGGTACCTCCTGGCTGAGAGTACTGCTACCTTCTCAGTGCCCTAAGAACGCAGCTAGTTGAAAGCGGGGCTGTAGGCATGCTTCCCTGTCCGAGCTGAGGTGAGGGCAGGACCCACCCGCATCCTAACTGCTCCTTGCGATAGATCACAGCATCCTTATTTTAGGCGCCGGAAGGGGTTGTGTGAAAAGCATGTGGAAGTGACAGGATTCTCCTCAACTGTATCTCATCTCAATACAGACATTGCAGACGTCCTTGTCCAATGAATGTGTAGCTCGGTGCTAGCTTCCATCAATAAGTGTCTGGCAGGCATCTGCCTGCAAAGCCTACACCCTTCTGAGAGTTGAGCTTATGGCCTATCGCTCCCACATCCTGATGCCTGTACGGTTCGCTTGCACAGCATTTCGTTCTACGCGGGACACTAGCAGACAGAGAACCGAGTGACTGGCTTGTCAATTTCGCGCCTAGCACACAGCTGCCTCCAAGGCATGCACACTCCTTTGGGTTGAACTTATGGCTTCAACCTCCCACATGCTGACCGCCTGTACCCTTTGCAGTCAAGGGATTTCGTTGGACACGGGATTCAAGCTTTGTGAGAGGCAAGTGTCAGCTCAATCCAGTGACTTCTGACGACTTCCTCCCTCAGATGGGTGGTACATATTAACTTCCAACCCTGAGTACCTAGTTGCAAGCTCTCTCTCAGGGGAACTTCCTTCTGTGTGATGAGCTGACTTGCTGTCCTTCCCAGTTCCACACTGCCTGCACATGGAGTTACGAACATCCTCACTAGACATGTTTGTCAGAAGCTCATGGGACTCAAGGGGCAAGCTGCAGGCCTCAATGGTGCTGTCACTCGGTGCAGTAGAGCAGATAAACGCAACGTCCTGACTTCCAGGGCTGCTGCGTTCTCACGGCCATAAGAACGCAGCTAGTGGAAAGCTGCATTCGGGGCATGCTACCTTTGGAGAGTTGAGCTCAACGAAGGGTCCTCCCGCCTCGGGTACCCCTGTGGGTGAGCTGCCAAAATCCTCATGTCAGGTGCAGACAGGTGGTGAGAAATGCGTGTGGAAGCGTCAGGCCTGTCCTCACGGCAATGTGAGTTGAATACAGCGATTGCCAACGTCCTTGTTCAATGAGAGTGTAGCTAGGTTCTAACTCCCCTGTATGAGTGCGGAGCAGACATCTGCCCCCTAGCCATACACGCTCCTGAGAGTTGAGCTTATGGCCTGTCCCTCCCACATCCTGCCTGCAGGTACACCGCGCTCCTACCAGGCCTAGCCCCGATGCGTGACTGAAGTGTTGGGAGAGGTAAGTGGAAAGTCCCGGCCCACAAGACTAGTGCATCCAAGCTCAATCTAGCGGTTTCCTAGTATTTCCTGTGTGAGCCAGGTGCTACATCCTAAGTGCCATACGAGAGAAGGTAGCTGGACGTCTAGTCCCAAGGCAAACTACTTCTGAGAGTTGAGCTCACCCTCAGTCCCTCACAGTTGCACACTGCCTGCAGATTGAGTTTCGAACAGCAGCACCACAGCCGTTTCTCAGAGGCTTGTGAGACACAAGTGGAATCAGCAGACCTGGAGGGTGTCTCCAGCTGCAGTGGAGTGGTATTCTGGGTACCTCCTGGCTGAGAGTACTGCTACGTTCTCAGTGCCCTAAGAACGCAGCTAGTTGAAAGCGGGGCTGTAGGCATGCTTCCGTGTGCGAGCTGAGGTCAGGGCAGGACCTTCCCGCACCCTGCCTGGTGACATAGGTCCCAGCATCCTTTTGCAAGGCGTCGGAAGAGGTTTGTGAAAAGCATATGGAAGTGATAGGACTCTGCTCAAGTGAATTTGAGTCCAATACAGACATTGCAAACGTCCTTGTTCAATGAGAGTGTAGCTCGGTCCTAGCACACATCAATAAGTGTCTTCCATCATCTGCGTGCAAAGCATACACACTTCCGAGAGTCGAGCTTATGGACTGTCCCTCCCACATCCTGCCTGCAGGTACACTGCGCTCCTAACAGGCCTAGCCCCGATGCGTGCCTGAAGTGTTTTGAAAGGTAAGTGGAAAGTCCCGGCCCACCAGACTAGTGCATCCAAGCTCAATCTAGCGGTTTCCTAGTATTTCCTGTGTGAGCCAGGTGCTACATCCAAAGTGCCATACGAGAGAAGCTAGCTGAACGCCTTGTCCAAAAGCAACTTACTTCGGAGAGGTGACCTCACCCTCAGTCCCTCACAGTTGCACACTGCCTGCAGAAAGAGTTTCGAACATCTGCACCAGAGCAGTTTGTCAGAGGCTTGTGAGACGCAAGTGGAATAAGCCGACCTGGAGGGTGTCTCCAGCTGCAGTGGAGTGGTATTCTGGGTACCTCCTGGCTGAGAGTACTGCTACGTTCTCAGTGCCCTAAGAACGCAGCTAGTTGAAAGCGGGGCTGTAGGCATGCTTCCGTGTGCGAGCTGAGGTCAGGGCAGGACCTTCCCGCACCCTGCCTGGAGACATAGGTCCCAGCATCCTTTTGCAAGGCGTCGGAAGAGGTTGTGTGAAAAGCATGTGGAGGTGACAGGATTCTCCTCAAGTGTATCTGATCTCAATACAGACATTGCAAACGTCCTTGTTCAATGAGAGTGTATCTCGGTCCTAGCACCCACCAATAAGTGTCTTCCAGACATCTGGCTGCAAAGCATACACACTTCCGAGAGTCGAGCTTATGCACTGTCCCTCCCACATCCTGCCTGCAGGTACACCGCGCTCCTACCAGGCCTAGCCCCGATGCGTGACTGAAGTGTTGGGAGAGGTAAGTGGAAAGTCCCGGCCCACAAGACTAGTGCATCCAAGCTCAATCTAGCGGTTTCCTAGTATTTCCTGTGTGAGCCAGGTGCTACATCCTAAGTGCCATACGAGAGAAGGTAGCTGGACGTCTAGTCCCAAGGCAAACTACTTCTGAGAGTTGAGCTCACCCTCAGTCCCTCACAGTTGCACACTGCCTGCAGATTGAGTTTCGAACAGCAGCACCACAGCCGTTTCTCAGAGGCTTGTGAGACACAAGTGGAATCAGCAGACCTGGAGGGTGTCTCCAGCTGCAGTGGAGTGGTATTCTGGGTACCTCCTGGCTGAGAGTACTGCTACGTTCTCAGTGCCCTAAGAACGCAGCTAGTTGAAAGCGGGGCTGTAGGCATGCTTCCGTGTGCGAGCTGAGGTCAGGGCAGGACCTTCCCGCACCCTGCCTGGAGACATAGGTCCCAGCATCCTTTTGCAAGGCGTCGGAAGAGGTTGTGTGAAAAGCATATGGAAGTGATAGGACTCTGCTCAAGTGAATTTGAGTCCAATACAGACATTGCAAACGTCCTTGTTCAATGAGAGTGTAGCTCGGTCCTAGCACCCATCAATAAGTGTCTTCCATCATCTGCGTGCAAAGCATACACACTTCCGAGAGTCGAGCTTATGGACTGTCCCTCCCACATCCTGCCTGCAGGTACACTGCGCTCCTAACAGGCCTAGCCCCGATGCGTGCCTGAAGTGTTGTGAAAGGTAAGTGGAAAGTCCCGGCCCACCAGACTAGTGCATCCAAGCTCAATCTAGCGGTTTCCTAGTATTTCCTGTTTGAGCCAGGTGCTACATCCTAAGTGCCATACGAGAGAAGCTAGCTGAACGCCTTGTCCAAAAGCAACTTACTTCGGAGAGGGGACCTCACCCTCAGTCCCTCACAGTTGCACACTGCCTGCAGAAAGAGTTTCGAACATCTGCACCAGAGCAGTTTGTCAGAGGCTTGTGAGACGCAAGTGGAATAAGCCGACCTGGAGGGTGTCTCCAGCTGCAGTGGAGTGGTATTCTGGGTACCTCCTGGCTGAGAGTACTGCTACGTTCTCAGTGCCCTAAGAACGCAGCTAGTTGAAAGCGGGGCTGTAGGCATGCTTCCGTGTGCGAGCTGAGGTCAGGGCAGGACCTTCCCGCACCCTGCCTGGAGACATAGGTCCCAGCATCCTTTTGCAAGGCGTCGGAAGAGGTTGTGTGAAAAGCATGTGGAGGTGACAGGATTCTCCTCAAGTGTATCTGATCTCAATACAGACATTGCAAACGTCCTTGTTCAATGAGAGTGTATCTCGGTCCTAGCACCCACCAATAAGTGTCTTCCAGACATCTGGCTGCAAAGCATACACACTTCCGAGAGTCGAGCTTATGCACTGTCCCTCCCACATCCTGCCTGCAGGTACACCGCGCTCCTACCAGGCCTAGCCCCGATGCGTGACTGAAGTGTTGGGAGAGGTAAGTGGAAAGTCCCGGCCCACAAGACTAGTGCATCCAAGCTCAATCTAGCGGTTTCCTAGTATTTCCTGTGTGAGCCAGGTGCTACATCCTAAGTGCCATACGAGAGAAGGTAGCTGGACGTCTAGTCCCAAGGCAAACTACTTCTGAGAGTTGAGCTCACCCTCAGTCCCTCACAGTTGCACACTGCCTGCAGATTGAGTTTCGAACAGCAGCACCACAGCCGTTTCTCAGAGGCTTGTGAGACACAAGTGGAATCAGCAGACCTGGAGGGTGTCTCCAGCTGCAGTGGAGTGGTATTCTGGGTACCTCCTGGCTGAGAGTACTGCTACGTTCTCAGTGCCCTAAGAACGCAGCTAGTTGAAAGCGGGGCTGTAGGCATGCTTCCGTGTGCGAGCTGAGGTCAGGGCAGGACCTTCCCGCACCCTGCCTGGAGACATAGGTCCCAGCATCCTTTTGCAAGGCGTCGGAAGAGGTTGTGTGAAAAGCATGCGGAAGTGACAGGATTCTTCTCAAGTGTATCTGACCTCAATACAGACATTGCAAACGACCTTGTTCAATGAGAGTGTAGCTCGGTCCTAGCACCCACCAATAAGTGTCTTCCAGACATCTGGCTGCAAAGCATACACACTTCCGAGAGTCGAGCTTATGCACTGTCCCTCCCACATCCTGCCTGCAGGTACACCGCGCTCCTACCAGGCCTAGCCCCGATGCGTGACTGAAGTGTTGGGAGAGGTAAGTGGAAAGTCCCGGCCCACAAGACTAGTGCATCCAAGCTCAATCTAGCGGTTTCCTAGTATTTCCTGTGTGAGCCAGGTGCTACATCCTAAGTGCCATACGAGAGAAGCTAGCTGGACGTCTAGTCCCAAGGCAAACTACTTCTGAGAGTTGAGCTCACCCTCAGTCCCTCACAGTTGCACACTGCCTGCAGAATGAGTTTCGAACAGCAGCACCACAGCCGTTTCTCAGAGGCTTGTGAGACACAAGTGGAATCAGCAGACCTGGAGGGTGTCTCCAGCTGCAGTGGAGTGGTATTCTGGGTACCTCCTGGCTGAGAGTACTGCTACCTTCTCAGTGCCCTAAGAACGCAGCTAGTTGAAAGCGGGGCTGTAGGCATGCTTCCGTGTGCGAGCTGAGGTCAGGGCAGGACCTTCCCGCACCCTGCCTGGAGACATAGGTCCCAGCATCCTTTTGCAAGGCGTCGGAAGAGGTTGTGTGAAAAGCATGCGGAAGTGACAGGATTCTCCTCAAGTGTATCTGATCTCAATACAGACATTGCAAACGTCCTTGTTCAATGAGAGTGTAGCTCGGTCCTAGCACCCACCAATAAGTGTCTTCCAGACATCTGGCTGCAAAGCATACACACTTCCGAGAGTCGAGCTTATGCACTGTCCCTCCCACATCCTGCCTGCAGGTACACTGCGCTCCTAACAGGCCTAGCCCCGATGCGTGACTGAAGTGTTGGGAGAGGTAAGTGGAAAGTCCCGGCCCACAAGACTAGTGCATCCAAGCTCAATCTAGCGGTTTCCTAGTATTTCCTGTGTGAGCCAGGTGCTACATCCTAAGTGCCATACGAGAGAAGCTAGCTGGACGTCTAGTCCCAAGGCAAACTACTTCTGAGAGTTGAGCTCACCCTCAGTCCCTCACAGTTGCACACTGCCTGCAGAATGAGTTTCGAACAGCAGCACCACAGCCGTTTCTCAGAGGCTTGTGAGACACAAGTGGAATCAGCAGACCTGGAGGGTGTCTCCAGCTGCAGTGGAGTGGTATTCTGGGTACCTCCTGGCTGAGAGTACTGCTACCTTCTCAGTGCCCTAA
Organism: Vulpes vulpes; assembly: GCF_048418805.1. Classification (NCBI taxonomy): domain Eukaryota; kingdom Metazoa; phylum Chordata; class Mammalia; order Carnivora; family Canidae; genus Vulpes; species Vulpes vulpes. Next base: position 37,521,259 of record NC_132789.1, on the reverse strand, counting down.
GAACGCAGCTAGTTGAAAGCGGGGCTGTAGGCATGCTTCCCTGTCCGAGCTGAGGTGAGGGCAGGACCCACCCGCATCCTAACTGCTCCTTGCGATAGATCACAGCATCCTTATTTTAGGCGCCGGAAGGGGTTGTGTGAAAAGCATGTGGAAGTGACAGGATTCTCCTCAACTGTATCTCATCTCAATACAGACATTGCAGACGTCCTTGTCCAATGAATGTGTAGCTCGGTGCTAGCTTCCATCAATAAGTGTCTGGCAGGCATCTGCCTGCAAAGCCTACACCCTTCTGAGAGTTGAGCTTATGGCCTATCGCTCCCACATCCTGATGCCTGTACGGTTCGCTTGCACAGCATTTCGTTCTACGCGGGACACTAGCAGACAGAGAACCGAGTGACTGGCTTGTCAATTTCGCGCCTAGCACACAGCTGCCTCCAAGGCATGCACACTCCTTTGGGTTGAACTTATGGCTTCAACCTCCCACATGCTGACCGCCTGTACCCTTTGCAGTCAAGGGATTTCGTTGGACACGGGATTCAAGCTTTGTGAGAGGCAAGTGTCAGCTCAATCCAGTGACTTCTGACGACTTCCTCCCTCAGATGGGTGGTACATATTAACTTCCAACCCTGAGTACCTAGTTGCAAGCTCTCTCTCAGGGGAACTTCCTTCTGTGTGATGAGCTGACTTGCTGTCCTTCCCAGTTCCACACTGCCTGCACATGGAGTTACGAACATCCTCACTAGACATGTTTGTCAGAAGCTCATGGGACTCAAGGGGCAAGCTGCAGGCCTCAATGGTGCTGTCACTCGGTGCAGTAGAGCAGTATAAACGCAACGTCCTGACTTCCAGTGCTGCTGCGTTCTCACGGCCATAAGAACGCAGCTAGTGGAAAGCTGCATTCGGGGCATGCTACCTTTGGAGAGTTGAGCTCAACGAAGGATCCTCCCGCCTCGGGTACCCCTGTGGGTGAGCTGCCAAAATCCTCATGTCAGGTGCAGACAGGTGGTGAGAAATGCGTGTGGAAGCGTCAGGCCTGTCCTCACGGCAATGTGAGTTGAATACAGCGATTGCCAACGTCCTTGTTCAATGAGAGTGTAGCTAGGTTCTAACTCCCCTGTATGAGTGCGGAGCAGACATCTGCCCCCTAGCCATACACGCTCCTGAGAGTTGAGCTTATGGCCTGTCCCTCCCACATCCTGCCTGCAGGTACACCGCGCTCCTACCAGGCCTAGCCCCGATGCGTGACTGAAGTGTTGGGAGAGGTAAGTGGAAAGTCCCGGCCCACAAGACTAGTGCATCCAAGCTCAATCTAGCGGTTTCCTAGTATTTCCTGTGTGAGCCAGGTGCTACATCCTAAGTGCCATACGAGAGAAGCTAGCTGGACGTCTAGTCCCAAGGCAAACTACTTCTGAGAGTTGAGCTCACCCTCAGTCCCTCACAGTTGCACACTGCCTGCAGATTGAGTTTCGAACAGCAGCACCACAGCCGTTTCTCAGAGGCTTGTGAGACACAAGTGGAATCAGCAGACCTGGAGGGTGTCTCCAGCTGCAGTGGAGTGGTATTCTGGGTACCTCCTGGCTGAGAGTACTGCTACGTTCTCAGTGCCCTAAGAACGCAGCTAGTTGAAAGCGGGGCTGTAGGCATGCTTCCGTGTGCGAGCTGAGGTCAGGGCAGGACCTTCCCGCACCCTGCCTGGAGACATAGGTCCCAGCATCCTTTTGCAAGGCGTCGGAAGAGGTTGTGTGAAAAGCATATGGAAGTGATAGGACTCTGCTCAAGTGAATTTGAGTCCAATACAGACATTGCAAACGTCCTTGTTCAATGAGAGTGTAGCTCGGTCCTAGCACCCATCAATAAGTGTCTTCCATCATCTGCGTGCAAAGCATACACACTTCCGAGAGTCGAGCTTATGGACTGTCCCTCCCACATCCTGCCTGCAGGTACACTGCGCTCCTAACAGGCCTAGCCCCGATGCGTGCCTGAAGTGTTGTGAAAGGTAAGTGGAAAGTCCCGGCCCACCAGACTAGTGCATCCAAGCTCAATCTAGCGGTTTCCTAGTATTTCCTGTTTGAGCCAGGTGCTACATCCTAAGTGCCATACGAGAGAAGCTAGCTGAACGCCTTGTCCAAAAGCAACTTACTTCGGAGAGGGGACCTCACCCTCAGTCTCTCACAGTTGCCCACTGCCTGCAGAAAGAGTTTCGAACATCTGCACCAGAGCAGTTTGTCAGAGGCTTGTGAGACGCAAGTGGAATAAGCCGACCTGGAGGGTGTCTCCAGCTGCAGTGGAGTGGTATTCTGGGTACCTCCTGGCTGAGAGTACTGCTACCTTCTCAGTGCCCTAAGAACGCAGCTAGTTGAAAGCGGGGCTGTAGGCATGCTTCCGTGTGCGAGCTGAGGTCAGGGCAGGACCTTCCCGCACCCTGCCTGGAGACATAGGTCCCAGCATCCTTTTGCAAGGCGTCGGAAGAGGTTGTGTGAAAAGCATGCGGAAGTGACAGGATTCTTCTCAAGTGTATCTGACCTCAATACAGACATTGCAAACGACCTTGTTCAATGAGAGTGTAGCTCGGTCCTAGCACCCACCAATAAGTGTCTTCCAGACATCTGGCTGCAAAGCATACACACTTCCGAGAGTCGAGCTTATGCACTGTCCCTCCCACATCCTGCCTGCAGGTACACCGCGCTCCTACCAGGCCTAGCCCCGATGCGTGACTGAAGTGTTGGGAGAGGTAAGTGGAAAGTCCCGGCCCACAAGACTAGTGCATCCAAGCTCAATCTAGCGGTTTCCTAGTATTTCCTGTGTGAGCCAGGTGCTACATCCTAAGTGCCATACGAGAGAAGCTAGCTGGACGTCTAGTCCCAAGGCAAACTACTTCTGAGAGTTGAGCTCACCCTCAGTCCCTCACAGTTGCACACTGCCTGCAGAATGAGTTTCGAACAGCAGCACCACAGCCGTTTCTCAGAGGCTTGTGAGACACAAGTGGAATCAGCAGACCTGGAGGGTGTCTCCAGCTGCAGTGGAGTGGTATTCTGGGTACCTCCTGGCTGAGAGTACTGCTACCTTCTCAGTGCCCTAAGAACGCAGCTAGTTGAAAGCGGGGCTGTAGGCATGCTTCCGTGTGCGAGCTGAGGTCAGGGCAGGACCTTCCCGCACCCTGCCTGGAGACATAGGTCCCAGCATCCTTTTGCAAGGCGTCGGAAGAGGTTGTGTGAAAAGCATGCGGAAGTGACAGGATTCTCCTCAAGTGTATCTGATCTCAATACAGACATTGCAAACGTCCTTGTTCAATGAGAGTGTAGCTCGGTCCTAGCACCCACCAATAAGTGTCTTCCAGACATCTGGCTGCAAAGCATACACACTTCCGAGAGTCGAGCTTATGCACTGTCCCTCCCACATCCTGCCTGCAGGTACACTGCGCTCCTAACAGGCCTAGCCCCGATGCGTGACTGAAGTGTTGGGAGAGGTAAGTGGAAAGTCCCGGCCCACAAGACTAGTGCATCCAAGCTCAATCTAGCGGTTTCCTAGTATTTCCTGTGTGAGCCAGGTGCTACATCCTAAGTGCCATACGAGAGAAGCTAGCTGGACGTCTAGTCCCAAGGCAAACTACTTCTGAGAGTTGAGCTCACCCTCAGTCCCTCACAGTTGCACACTGCCTGCAGAATGAGTTTCGAACAGCAGCACCACAGCCGTTTCTCAGAGGCTTGTGAGACACAAGTGGAATCAGCAGACCTGGAGGGTGTCTCCAGCTGCAGTGGAGTGGTATTCTGGGTACCTCCTGGCTGAGAGTACTGCTACCTTCTCAGTGCCCTAAGAACGCAGCTAGTTGAAAGCGGGGCTGTAGGCATGCTTCCCTGTCCGAGCTGAGGTGAGGGCAGGACCCACCCGCATCCTAACTGCTCCTTGCGATAGATCACAGCATCCTTATTTTAGGCGCCGGAAGGGGTTGTGTGAAAAGCATGTGGAAGTGACAGGATTCTCCTCAACTGTATCTCATCTCAATACAGACATTGCAGACGTCCTTGTCCAATGAATGTGTAGCTCGGTGCTAGCTTCCATCAATAAGTGTCTGGCAGGCATCTGCCTGCAAAGCCTACACCCTTCTGAGAGTTGAGCTTATGGCCTATCGCTCCCACATCCTGATGCCTGTACGGTTCGCTTGCACAGCATTTCGTTCTACGCGGGACACTAGCAGACAGAGAACCGAGTGACTGGCTTGTCAATTTCGCGCCTAGCACACAGCTGCCTCCAAGGCATGCACACTCCTTTGGGTTGAACTTATGGCTTCAACCTCCCACATGCTGACCGCCTGTACCCTTTGCAGTCAAGGGATTTCGTTGGACACGGGATTCAAGCTTTGTGAGAGGCAAGTGTCAGCTCAATCCAGTGACTTCTGACGACTTCCTCCCTCAGATGGGTGGTACATATTAACTTCCAACCCTGAGTACCTAGTTGCAAGCTCTCTCTCAGGGGAACTTCCTTCTGTGTGATGAGCTGACTTGCTGTCCTTCCCAGTTCCACACTGCCTGCACATGGAGTTACGAACATCCTCACTAGACATGTTTGTCAGAAGCTCATGGGACTCAAGGGGCAAGCTGCAGGCCTCAATGGTGCTGTCACTCGGTGCAGTAGAGCAGTATAAACGCAACGTCCTGACTTCCAGTGCTGCTGCGTTCTCACGGCCATAAGAACGCAGCTAGTGGAAAGCTGCATTCGGGGCATGCTACCTTTGGAGAGTTGAGCTCAACGAAGGATCCTCCCGCCTCGGGTACCCCTGTGGGTGAGCTGCCAAAATCCTCATGTCAGGTGCAGACAGGTGGTGAGAAATGCGTGTGGAAGCGTCAGGCCTGTCCTCACGGCAATGTGAGTTGAATACAGCGATTGCCAACGTCCTTGTTCAATGAGAGTGTAGCTAGGTTCTAACTCCCCTGTATGAGTGCGGAGCAGACATCTGCCCCCTAGCCATACACGCTCCTGAGAGTTGAGCTTATGGCCTGTCCCTCCCACATCCTGCCTGCAGGTACACCGCGCTCCTACCAGGCCTAGCCCCGATGCGTGACTGAAGTGTTGGGAGAGGTAAGTGGAAAGTCCCGGCCCACAAGACTAGTGCATCCAAGCTCAATCTAGCGGTTTCCTAGTATTTCCTGTGTGAGCCAGGTGCTACATCCTAAGTGCCATACGAGAGAAGCTAGCTGGACGTCTAGTCCCAAGGCAAACTACTTCTGAGAGTTGAGCTCACCCTCAGTCCCTCACAGTTGCACACTGCCTGCAGATTGAGTTTCGAACAGCAGCACCACAGCCGTTTCTCAGAGGCTTGTGAGACACAAGTGGAATCAGCAGACCTGGAGGGTGTCTCCAGCTGCAGTGGAGTGGTATTCTGGGTACCTCCTGGCTGAGAGTACTGCTACCTTCTCAGTGCCCTAAGAACGCAGCTAGTTGAAAGCGGGGCTGTAGGCATGCTTCCGTGTGCGAGCTGAGGTCAGGGCAGGACCTTCCCGCACCCTGCCTGGTGACATAGGTCCCAGCATCCTTTTGCAAGGCGTCGGAAGAGGTTTGTGAAAAGCATATGGAAGTGATAGGACTCTGCTCAAGTGAATTTGAGTCCAATACAGACATTGCAAACGTCCTTGTTCAATGAGAGTGTAGCTCGGTCCTAGCACACATGAATAAGTGTCTTCCATCATCTGCGTGCAAAGCATACACACTTCCGAGAGTCGAGCTTATGGACTGTCCCTCCCACATCCTGCCTGCAGGTACACTGCGCTCCTAACAGGCCTAGCCCCGATGCGTGCCTGAAGTGTTGTGAAAGGTAAGTGGAAAGACCCGTCCCACCAGACTAGTGCATCCAAGCTCAATCTAGCGGTTTCCTAGTATTTCCTGTGTGAGCCAGGTGCTACATCCAAAGTGCCATACGAGAGAAGCTAGCTGAACGCCTTGTCCAAAAGCAACTTACTTCGGAGAGGTGACCTCACCCTCAGTCCCTCACAGTTGCACACTGCCTGCAGAAAGAGTTTCGAACATCTGCACCAGAGCAGTTTGTCAGAGGCTTGTGAGACGCAAGTGGAATAAGCCGACCTGGAGGGTGTCTCCAGCTGCAGTGGAGTGGTATTCTGGGTACCTCCTGGCTGAGAGTACTGCTACGTTCTCAGTGCCCTAAGAACGCAGCTAGTTGAAAGCGGGGCTGTAGGCATGCTTCCGTGTGCGAGCTGAGGTCAGGGCAGGACCTTCCCGCACCCTGCCTGGAGACATAGGTCCCAGCATCCCTTTGCAAGGCGTCGGTAGAGGTTGTGTGAAAAGCATGTGGAAGTGACAGGATTCTCCTCAAGTGTATCTGATCTCAATACAGACATTGCAAACGTCCTTGTTCAATGAGAGTGTATCTCGGTCCTAGCACCCACCAATAAGTGTCTTCCAGACATCTGGCTGCAAAGCATACACACTTCCGAGAGTCGAGCTTATGCACTGTCCCTCCCACATCCTGCCTGCAGGTACACCGCGCTCCTACCAGGCCTAGCCCCGATGCGTGACTGAAGTGTTGGGAGAGGTAAGTGGAAAGTCCCGGCCCACAAGACTAGTGCATCCAAGCTCAATCTAGCGGTTTCCTAGTATTTCCTGTGTGAGCCAGGTGCTACATCCTAAGTGCCATACGAGAGAAGCTAGCTGGACGTCTAGTCCCAAGGCAAACTACTTCTGAGAGTTGAGCTCACCCTCAGTCCCTCACAGTTGCACACTGCCTGCAGATTGAGTTTCGAACAGCAGCACCACAGCCGTTTCTCAGAGGCTTGTGAGACACAAGTGGAATCAGCAGACCTGGAGGGTGTCTCCAGCTGCAGTGGAGTGGTATTCTGGGTACCTCCTGGCTGAGAGTACTGCTACGTTCTCAGTGCCCTAAGAACGCAGCTAGTTGAAAGCGGGGCTGTAGGCATGCTTCCGTGTGCGAGCTGAGGTCAGGGCAGGACCTTCCCGCACCCTGCCTGGAGACATAGGTCCCAGCATCCTTTTGCAAGGCGTCGGAAGAGGTTGTGTGAAAAGCATATGGAAGTGATAGGACTCTGCTCAAGTGAATTTGAGTCCAATACAGACATTGCAAACGTCCTTGTTCAATGAGAGTGTAGCTCGGTCCTAGCACCCATCAATAAGTGTCTTCCATCATCTGCGTGCAAAGCATACACACTTCCGAGAGTCGAGCTTATGGACTGTCCCTCCCACATCCTGCCTGCAGGTACACTGCGCTCCTAACAGGCCTAGCCCCGATGCGTGCCTGAAGTGTTGTGAAAGGTAAGTGGAAAGTCCCGGCCCACCAGACTAGTGCATCCAAGCTCAATCTAGCGGTTTCCTAGTATTTCCTGTGTGAGCCAGGTGCTACATCCTAAGTGCCATACGAGAGAAGCTAGCTGAACGCCTTGTCCAAAAGCAACTTACTTCGGAGAGGTGACCTCACCCTCAGTCCCTCACAGTTGCCCACTGCCTGCAGAAAGAGTTTCGAACATCTGCACCAGAGCAGTTTGTCAGAGGCTTGTGAGACGCAAGTGGAATAAGCCGACCTGGAGGGTGTCTCCAGCTGCAGTGGAGTGGTATTCTGGGTACCTCCTGGCTTAGAGTACTGCTACGTTCTCAGTGCCCTAAGAACGCAGCTAGTTGAAAGCGGGGCTGTAGGCATGCTTCCGTGTGCGAGCTGAGGTCAGGGCAGGACCTTCCCGCACCCTGCCTGGAGACATAGGTCCCAGCATCCTTTTGCAAGGCGTCGGAAGAGGTTGTGTGAAAAGCATGTGGAAGTGACAGGATTCTCCTCAAGTGTATCTGATCTCAATACAGACATTGCAAACGTCCTTGTTCAATGAGAGTGTAGCTCGGTCCTAGCACCCACCAATAAGTGTCTTCCAGACATCTGGCTGCAAAGCATACACACTTCCGAGAGTCGAGCTTATGCACTGTCCCTCCCACATCCTGCCTGCAGGTACACCGCGCTCCTACCAGGCCTAGCCCCGATGCGTGACTGAAGTGTTGGGAGAGGTAAGTGGAAAGTCCCGGCCCACAAGACTAGGGCATCCAAGCTCAATCTAGCGGTTTCCTAGTATTTCCTGTGTGAGCCAGGTGCTACATCCTAAGTGCCATACGAGAGAAGCTAGCTGGACGTCTAGTCCCAAGGCAAATTACTTCTGAGAGTTGAGCTAACCCTCAGTCGCTCACAGTTGCACACTGCCTGCAGAATGAGTTTCGAACAGCAGCACCACAGCCGTTTCTCAGAGGCTTGTGAGACACAAGTGGAATCAGCAGACCTGGAGGGTGTCTCCAGCTGCAGTGGAGTGGTATTCTGGGTACCTCCTGGCTGAGAGTACTGCTACCTTCTCAGTGCCCTAAGAACGCAGCTAGTTGAAAGCGGGGCTGTAGGCATGCTTCCGTGTGCGAGCTGAGGTCAGGGCAGGACCTTCCCGCACCCTGCCTGGAGACATAGGTCCCAGCATCCTTTTGCAAGGCGTCGGAAGAGGTTGTGTGAAAAGCATATGGAAGTGATAGGACTCTGCTCAAGTGAATTTGAGTCCAATACAGACATTGCAAACGTCCTTGTTCAATGAGAGTGTAGCTCGGTCCTAGCACCCGTCAATAAGTGTCTTCCATCATCTGCGTTCAAAGCATACACACTTCCGAGAGTCGAGCTTATGGACTGTCCCTCCCACATCCTGCCTGCAGGTACACTGCGCTCTTAACAGGCCTAGCCCCGATGCGTGCCTGAAGTGTTGTGAAAGGTAAGTGGAAAGTCCCGGCCCACCAGACTAGTGCAGCCAAGCTCAATCTAGCGGTTTCCTAGTATTTCCTGTGTGAGCCAGGTGCTACATCCTAAGTGCCATACGAGAGAAGCTAGCTGAACGCCTTGTCCAAAAGCAACTTACTTCGGAGAGGTGACCTCACCCTCAGTCCCTCACAGTTGCCCACTGCCTGCAGAAAGAGTTTCGAACATCTGCACCAGAGCAGTTTGTCAGAGGCTTGTGAGACGCAAGTGGAATAAGCCGACCTGGAGGGTGTCTCCAGCTGCAGTGGAGTGGTATTCTGGGTACCTCCTGGCTGAGAGTACTGCTACGTTCTCAGTGCCCTAAGAACGCAGCTAGTTGAAAGCGGGGCTGTAGGCATGCTTCCGTGTGCGAGCTGAGGTCAGGGCAGGACCTTCCCGCACCCTGCCTGGAGACATAGGTCCCAGCATCCTTTTGCAAGGCGTCGGAAGAGGTTGTGTGAAAAGCATGTGGAAGTGACAGGATTCTTCTCAAGTGTATCTGATCTCAATACAGACATTGCAAACGACCTTGTTCAATGAGAGTGTAGCTCGGTCCTAGCACCCATCAATAAGTGTCTTCCATCATCTGCGTGCAAAGCATACACACTTCCGAGAGTCGAGCTTATGGACTGTCCCTCCCACATCCTGCCTGCAGGTACACTGCGCTCCTAACAGGCCTAGCCCCGATGCGTGCCTGAAGTGTTGTGAAAGGTAAGTGGAAAGTCCCGGCCCACCAGACTAGTGCATCCAAGCTCAATCTAGCGGTTTCCTAGTATTTCCTGTTTGAGCCAGGTGCTACATCCTAAGTGCCATACGAGAGAAGCTAGCTGAACGCCTTGTCCAAAAGCAACTTACTTCGGAGAGGTGACCTCACCCTCAGTCCCTCACAGTTGCCCACTGCCTGCAGAAAGAGTTTCGAACATCTGCACCAGAGCAGTTTGTCAGAGGCTTGTGAGACGCAAGTGGAATAAGCCGACCTGGAGGGTGTCTCCAGCTGCAGTGGAGTGGTATTCTGGGTACCTCCTGGCTGAGAGTACTGCTACGTTCTCAGTGCCCTAAGAACGCAGCTAGTTGAAAGCGGGGCTGTAGGCATGCTTCCGTGTGCGAGCTGAGGTCAGGGCAGGACCTTCCCGCACCCTGCCTGGAGACATAGGTCCCAGCATCCTTTTGCAAGGCGTCGGAAGAGGTTGTGTGAAAAGCATGCGGAAGTGACAGGATTCTCCTCAAGTGTATCTGATCTCAATACAGACATTGCAAACGTCCTTGTTCAATGAGAGTGTAGCTCGGTCCTAGCACCCACCAATAAGTGTCTTCCAGACATCTGGCTGCAAAGCATACACACTTCCGAGAGTCGAGCTTATGCACTGTCCCTACCACATCCTGCCTGCAGGTACACCGCGCTCCTAACAGGCCTAGCCCCGATGCGTGACTGAAGTGTTGGGAGAGGTAAGTGGAAAGTCCCGGCCCACAAGACTAGGGCATCCAAGCTCAATCTAGCGGTTTCCTAGTATTTCCTGTGTGAGCCAGGTGCTACATCCTAAGTGCCATACGAGAGAAGCTAGCTGAACGCCTTGTCCAAAAGCAACTTACTTCTGAGAGTTGAGCTCACCCTCAGTCCCTCACAGTTGCACACTGCCTGCAGAATGAGTTTCGAACAGCAGCACCACAGCCGTTTCTCAGAGGCTTGTGAGACACAAGTGGAATCAGCAGACCTGGAGGGTGTCTCCAGCTGCAGTGGAGTGGTATTCTGGGTACCTCCTGGCTGAGAGTACTGCTACCTTCTCAGTGCCCTAAGAACGCAGCTAGTTGAAAGCGGGGCTGTAGGCATGCTTCCCTGTCCGAGCTGAGGTGAGGGCAGGACCCACCCGCATCCTAACTGCTCCTTGCGATAGATCACAGCATCCTTATTTTAGGCGCCGGAAGGGGTTGTGTGAAAAGCATGTGGAAGTGACAGGATTCTCCTCAACTGTATCTCATCTCAATACAGACATTGCAGACGTCCTTGTCCAATGAATGTGTAGCTCGGTGCTAGCTTCCATCAATAAGTGTCTGGCAGGCATCTGCCTGCAAAGCCTACACCCTTCTGAGAGTTGAGCTTATGGCCTATCGCTCCCACATCCTGATGCCTGTACGGTTCGCTTGCACAGCATTTCGTTCTACGCGGGACACTAGCAGACAGAGAACCGAGTGACTGGCTTGTCAATTTCGCGCCTAGCACACAGCTGCCTCCAAGGCATGCACACTCCTTTGGGTTGAACTTATGGCTTCAACCTCCCACATGCTGACCGCCTGTACCCTTTGCAGTCAAGGGATTTCGTTGGACACGGGATTCAAGCTTTGTGAGAGGCAAGTGTCAGCTCAATCCAGTGACTTCTGACGACTTCCTCCCTCAGATGGGTGGTACATATTAACTTCCAACCCTGAGTACCTAGTTGCAAGCTCTCTCTCAGGGGAACTTCCTTCTGTGTGATGAGCTGACTTGCTGTCCTTCCCAGTTCCACACTGCCTGCACATGGAGTTACGAACATCCTCACTAGACATGTTTGTCAGAAGCTCATGGGACTCAAGGGGCAAGCTGCAGGCCTCAATGGTGCTGTCACTCGGTGCAGTAGAGCAGTATAAACGCAACGTCCTGACTTCCAGGGCTGCTGCGTTCTCACGGCCATAAGAAGGCAGCTAGTGGAAAGCTGCATTCGGGGCATGCTACCTTTGGAGAGTTGAGCTCAACGAAGGATCCTCCCGCCTCGGGTACCCCTGTGGGTGAGCTGCCAAAATCCTCATGTCAGGTGCAGACAGGTGGTGAGAAATGCGTGTGGAAGCGTCAGGCCTGTCCTCACGGCAATGTGAGTTGAATACAGCGATTGCCAACGTCCTTGTTCAATGAGAGTGTAGCTAGGTTCTAACTCCCCTGTATGAGTGCGGAGCAGACATCTGCCCCCTAGCCATACACGCTCCTGAGAGTTGAGCTTATGGCCTGTCCCTCCCACATCCTGCCTGCAGGTACACCGCGCTCCTACCAGGCCTAGCCCCGATGCGTGACTGAAGTGTTGTGAGAGGTAAGTGGAAAGTCCCGGCCCACAAGACTAGTGCATCCAAGCTCAATCTAGCGGTTTCCTAGTATTTCCTGTGTGAGCCAGGTGCTACATCCTAAGTGCCATACGAGAGAAGCTAGCTGGACGTCTAGTCCCAAGGCAAACTACTTCTGAGAGTTGAGCTCACCCTCAGTCCCTCACAGTTGCACACTGCCTGCAGAATGAGTTTCGAACAGCAGCACCACAGCCGTTTCTCAGAGGCTTGGGAGACACAAGTGGAATCAGCAGACCTGGAGGGTGTCTCCAGCTGCAGTGGAGTGGTATTCTGGGTACCTCCTGGCTGAGAGTACTGCTACCTTCTCAGTGCCCTAAGAACGCAGCTAGTTGAAAGCGGGGCTGTAGGCATGCTTCCGTGTGCGAGCTGAGGTCAGGGCAGGACCTTCCCGCACCCTGCCTGGAGACATAGGTCCCAGCATCCTTTTGCAAGGCGTCGGAAGAGGTTGTGTGAAAAGCATGCGGAAGTGACAGGATTCTCCTCAAGTGTATCTGATCTCAATACAGACATTGCAAACGTCCTTGTTCAATGAGAGTGTAGCTCGGTCCTAGCACCCACCAATAAGTGTCTTCCAGACATCTGGCTGCAAAGCATACACACTTCCGAGAGTCGAGCTTATGCACTGTCCCTCCCACATCCTGCCTGCAGGTACACTGCGCTCCTAACAGGCCTAGCCCCGATGCGTGACTGAAGTGTTGGGAGAGGTAAGTGGAAAGTCCCGGCCCACAAGACTAGTGCATCCAAGCTCAATCTAGCGGTTTCCTAGTATTTCCTGTGTGAGCCAGGTGCTACATCCTAAGTGCCATACGAGAGAAGCTAGCTGGACGTCTAGTCCCAAGGCAAACTACTTCTGAGAGTTGAGCTCACCCTCAGTCCCTCACAGTTGCACACTGCCTGCAGATTGAGTTTCGAACAGCAGCACCACAGCCGTTTCTCAGAGGCTTGTGAGACACAAGTGGAATCAGCAGACCTGGAGGGTGTCTCCAGCTGTAGTGTAAGTGGTATTCTGGGTACCTCCTGGCTGAGAGTACTGCTACGTTCTCAGTGCCCTAAGAACGCAGCTAGTTGAAAGCGGGGCTGTAGGCATGCTTCCGTGTGCGAGCTGAGGTCAGGGCAGGACCTTCCCGCACCCTGCCTGGAGACATAGGTCCCAGCATCCTTTTGCAAGGCGTCGGAAGAGGTTGTGTGAAAAGCATATGGAAGTGATAGGACTCTGCTCAAGTGAATTTGAGTCCAATACAGACATTGCAAACGTCCTTGTTCAATGAGAGTGTAGCTCGGTCCTAGCACCCATCAATAAGTGTCTTCCATCATCTGCGTGCAAAGCATACACACTTCCGAGAGTCGAGCTTATGGACTGTCCCTCCCACATCCTGCCTGCAGGTACACTGCGCTCCTAACAGGCCTAGCCCCGATGCGTGCCTGAAGTGTTGTGAAAGGTAAGTGGAAAGTCCCGGCCCACCAGACTAGTGCATCCAAGCTCAATCTAGCGGTTTCCTAGTATTTCCTGTGTGAGCCAGGTGCTACATCCTAAGTGCCATACGAGAGAAGCTAGCTGAACGCCTTGTCCAAAAGCAACTTACTTCGGAGAGGTGACTTCACCCTCAGTCCCTCACAGTTGCACACTGCCTGCAGAAAGAGTTTCGAACATCTGCACCAGAGCAGTTTGTCAGAGGCTTGTGAGACGCAAGTGGAATAAGCCGACCTGGAGGGTGTCTCCAGCTGCAGTGGAGTGGTATTCTGGGTACCTCCTGGCTTAGAGTACTGCTACGTTCTCAGTGCCCTAAGAACGCAGCTAGTTGAAAGCGGGGCTGTAGGCATGCTTCCGTGTGCGAGCTGAGGTCAGGGCAGGACCTTCCCGCACCCTGCCTGGAGACATAGGTCCCAGCATCCTTTTGCAAGGCGTCGGAAGAGGTTGTGTGAAAAGCATGTGGAAGTGACAGGATTCTCCTCAAGTGTATCTGATCTCAATACAGACATTGCAAACGTCCTTGTTCAATGAGAGTGTAGCTCGGTCCTAGCACCCACCAATAAGTGTCTTCCAGACATCTGGCTGCAAAGCATACACACTTCCGAGAGTCGAGCTTATGCACTGTCCCTCCCACATCCTGCCTGCAGGTACACCGCGCTCCTACCAGGCCTAGCCCCGATGCGTGACTGAAGTGTTGGGAGAGGTAAGTGGAAAGTCCCGGCCCACAAGACTAGGGCATCCAAGCTCAATCTAGCGGTTTCCTAGTATTTCCTGTGTGAGCCAGGTGCTACATCCTAAGTGCCATACGAGAGAAGCTAGCTGGACGTCTAGTCCCAAGGCAAATTACTTCTGAGAGTTGAGCTAACCCTCAGTCCCTCACAGTTGCACACTGCCTGCAGAATGAGTTTCGAACAGCAGCACCACAGCCGTTTCTCAGAGGCTTGTGAGACACAAGTGGAATCAGCAGACCTGGAGGGTGTCTCCAGCTGCAGTGGAGTGGTATTCTGGGTACCTCCTGGCTGAGAGTACTGCTACCTTCTCAGTGCCCTAAGAACGCAGCTAGTTGAAAGCGGGGCTGTAGGCATGCTTCCGTGTGCGAGCTGAGGTCAGGGCAGGACCTTCCCGCACCCTGCCTGGAGACATAGGTCCCAGCATCCTTTTGCAAGGCGTCGGAAGAGGTTGTGTGAAAAGCATATGGAAGTGATAGGACTCTGCTCAAGTGAATTTGAGTCCAATACAGACATTGCAAACGTCCTTGTTCAATGAGAGTGTAGCTCGGTCCTAGCACCCGTCAATAAGTGTCTTCCATCATCTGCGTTCAAAGCATACACACTTCCGAGAGTCGAGCTTATGGACTGTCCCTCCCACATCCTGCCTGCAGGTACACTGCGCTCCTAACAGGCCTAGCCCCGATGCGTGCCTGAAGTGTTGTGAAAGGTAAGTGGAAAGTCCCGGCCCACCAGACTAGTGCAGCCAAGCTCAATCTAGCGGTTTCCTAGTATTTCCTGTGTGAGCCAGGTGCTACATCCTAAGTGCCATACGAGAGAAGCTAGCTGAACGCCTTGTCCAAAAGCAACTTACTTCGGAGAGGTGACCTCACCCTCAGTCCCTCACAGTTGCCCACTGCCTGCAGAAAGAGTTTCGAACATCTGCACCAGAGCAGTTTGTCAGAGGCTTGTGAGACGCAAGTGGAATAAGCCGACCTGGAGGGTGTCTCCAGCTGCAGTGGAGTGGTATTCTGGGTACCTCCTGGCTGAGAGTACTGCTACCTTCTCAGTGCCCTAAGAACGCAGCTAGTTGAAAGCGGGGCTGTAGGCATGCTTCCGTGTGCGAGCTGAGGTCAGGGCAGGACCTTCCCGCACCCTGCCTGGAGACATAGGTCCCAGCATCCTTTTGCAAGGCGTCGGAAGAGGTTGTGTGAAAAGCATGTGGAAGTGACAGGATTCTTCTCAAGTGTATCTGATCTCAATACAGACATTGCAAACGACCTTGTTCAATGAGAGTGTAGCTCGGTCCTAGCACCCACCAATAAGTGTCTTCCAGACATCTGGCTGCAAAGCATACACACTTCCGAGAGTCGAGCTTATGCACTGTCCCTCCCACATCCTGCCTGCAGGTACACCGCGCTCCTACCAGGCCTAGCCCCGATGCGTGACTGAAGTGTTGGGAGAGGTAAGTGGAAAGTCCCGGCCCACAAGACTAGTGCATCCAAGCTCAATCTAGCGGTTTCCTAGTATTTCCTGTGTGAGCCAGGTGCTACATCCTAAGTGCCATACGAGAGAAGCTAGCTGGACGTCTAGTCCCAAGGCAAACTACTTCTGAGAGTTGAGCTCACCCTCAGTCCCTCACAGTTGCACACTGCCTGCAGATTGAGTTTCGAACAGCAGCACCACAGCCGTTTCTCAGAGGCTTGTGAGACACAAGTGGAATCAGCAGACCTGGAGGGTGTCTCCAGCTGCAGTGGAGTGGTATTCTGGGTACCTCCTGGCTGAGAGTACTGCTACGTTCTCAGTGCCCTAAGAACGCAGCTAGTTGAAAGCGGGGCTGTAGGCATGCTTCCGTGTGCGAGCTGAGGTCAGGGCAGGACCTTCCCGCACCCTGCCTGGAGACATAGGTCCCAGCATCCTTTTGCAAGGCGTCGGAAGAGGTTGTGTGAAAAGCATATGGAAGTGATAGGACTCTGCTCAAGTGAATTTGAGTCCAATACAGACATTGCAAACGTCCTTGTTCAATGAGAGTGTAGCTCGGTCCTAGCACCCATCAATAAGTGTCTTCCATCATCTGCGTGCAAAGCATACACACTTCCGAGAGTCGAGCTTATGGACTGTCCCTCCCACATCCTGCCTGCAGGTACACTGCGCTCCTAACAGGCCTAGCCCCGATGCGTGCCTGAAGTGTTGTGAAAGGTAAGTGGAAAGTCCCGGCCCACCAGACTAGTGCATCCAAGCTCAATCTAGCGGTTTCCTAGTATTTCCTGTTTGAGCCAGGTGCTACATCCTAAGTGCCATACGAGAGAAGCTAGCTGAACGCCTTGTCCAAAAGCAACTTACTTCGGAGAGGTGACCTCACCCTCAGTCCCTCACAGTTGCCCACTGCCTGCAGAAAGAGTTTCGAACATCTGCACCAGAGCAGTTTGTCAGAGGCTTGTGAGACGCAAGTGGAATAAGCCGACCTGGAGGGTGTCTCCAGCTGCAGTGGAGTGGTATTCTGGGTACCTCCTGGCTGAGAGTACTGCTACGTTCTCAGTGCCCTAAGAACGCAGCTAGTTGAAAGCGGGGCTGTAGGCATGCTTCCGTGTGCGAGCTGAGGTCAGGGCAGGACCTTCCCGCACCCTGCCTGGAGACATAGGTCCCAGCATCCTTTTGCAAGGCGTCGGAAGAGGTTGTGTGAAAAGCATGCGGAAGTGACAGGATTCTCCTCAAGTGTATCTGATCTCAATACAGACATTGCAAACGTCCTTGTTCAATGAGAGTGTAGCTCGGTCCTAGCACCCACCAATAAGTGTCTTCCAGACATCTGGCTGCAAAGCATACACACTTCCGAGAGTCGAGCTTATGCACTGTCCCTACCACATCCTGCCTGCAGGTACACCGCGCTCCTAACAGGCCTAGCCCCGATGCGTGACTGAAGTGTTGGGAGAGGTAAGTGGAAAGTCCCGGCCCACAAGACTAGGGCATCCAAGCTCAATCTAGCGGTTTCCTAGTATTTCCTGTGTGAGCCAGGTGCTACATCCTAAGTGCCATACGAGAGAAGCTAGCTGAACGCCTTGTCCAAAAGCAACTTACTTCGGAGAGGTGACTTCACCCTCAGTCCCTCACAGTTGCACACTGCCTGCAGAAAGAGTTTCGAACATCTGCACCAGAGCAGTTTGTCAGAGGCTTGTGAGACGCAAGTGGAATAAGCCGACCTGGAGGGTGTCTCCAGCTGCAGTGGAGTGGTATTCTGGGTACCTCCTGGCTTAGAGTACTGCTACGTTCTCAGTGCCCTAAGAACGCAGCTAGTTGAAAGCGGGGCTGTAGGCATGCTTCCGTGTGCTAGCTGAGGTCAGGGCAGGACCTTCCCGCATCCTGCCTGGAGACATAGGTCCCAGCATCCTTTTGCAAGGCGTCGGAAGAGGTTGTGTGAAAAGCATGTGGAAGTGACAGGATTCTCCTCAAGTGTATCTGATCTCAATACAGACATTGCAAACATCCTTGTTCAATGAGAGTGTAGCTCGGTCCTAGCACCCACCAATAAGTGTCTTCCAGACATCTGGCTGCAAAGCATACACACTTCCGAGAGTCGAGCTTATGCACTGTCCCTCCCACATCCTGCCTGCAGGTACACCGCCCTCCTACCAGGCCTAGCCCCGATGCGTGACTGAAGTGTTGGGAGAGGTAAGTGGAAAGTCCCGGCCCACAAGACTAGGGCATCCAAGCTCAATCTAGCGGTTTCCTAGTATTTCCTGTGTGAGCCAGGTGCTACATCCTAAGTGCCATACGAGAGAAGCTAGCTGGACGTCTAGTTCCAAGGCAAATTACTTCTGAGAGTTGAGCTAACCCTCAGTCCCTCACAGTTGCACACTGCCTGCAGAATGAGTTTCGAACAGCAGCACCACAGCCGTTTCTCAGAGGCTTGTGAGACACAAGTGGAATCAGCAGACCTGGAGGGTGTCTCCAGCTGCAGTGGAGTGGTATTCTGGGTACCTCCCGGCTGAGAGTACTGCTACCTTCTCAGTGCCCTAAGAACGCAGCTAGTTGAAAGCGGGGCTGTAGGCATGCTTCCGTGTGCGAGCTGAGGTCAGGGCAGGACCTTCCCGCACCCTGCCTGGAGACATAGGTCCCAGCATCCTTTTGCAAGGCGTCGGAAGAGGTTGTGTGAAAAGCATATGGAAGTGATAGGACTCTGCTCAAGTGAATTTGAGTCCAATACAGACATTGCAAACGTCCTTGTTCAATGAGAGTGTAGCTCGGTCCTAGCACCCATCAATAAGTGTCTTCCATCATCTGCGTGCAAAGCATACACACTTCCGAGAGTCGAGCTTATGGACTGTCCCTCCCACATCCTGCCTGCAGGTACACTGCGCTCCTAACAGGCCTAGCCCCGATGCGTGCCTGAAGTGTTGTGAAAGGTAAGTGGAAAGTCCCGGCCCACCAGACTAGTGCATCCAAGCTCAATCTAGCGGTTTCCTAGTATTTCCTGTGTGAGCCAGGTGCTACATCCTAAGTGCCATACGAGAGAAGCTAGCTGAACGCCTTGTCCAAAAGCAACTTACTTCGGAGAGGTGACCTCACCCTCAGTCCCTCACAGTTGCCCACTGCCTGCAGAAAGAGTTTCGAACATCTGCACCAGAGCAGTTTGTCAGAGGCTTGTGAGACGCAAGTGGAATAAGCCGACCTGGAGGGTGTCTCCAGCTGCAGTGGAGTGGTATTCTGGGTACCTCCTGGCTTAGAGTACTGCTACGTTCTCAGTGCCCTAAGAACGCAGCTAGTTGAAAGCGGGGCTGTAGGCATGCTTCCGTGTGCGAGCTGAGGTCAGGGCAGGACCTTCCCGCACCCTGCCTGGAGACATAGGTCCCAGCATCCTTTTGCAAGGCGTCGGAAGAGGTTGTGTGAAAAGCATGTGGAAGTGACAGGATTCTCCTCAAGTGTATCTGATCTCAATACAGACATTGCAAACGTCCTTGTTCAATGAGAGTGTAGCTCGGTCCTAGCACCCACCAATAAGTGTCTTCCAGACATCTGGCTGCAAAGCATACACACTTCCGAGAGTCGAGCTTATGCACTGTCCCTCCCACATCCTGCCTGCAGGTACACCGCGCTCCTACCAGGCCTAGCCCCGATGCGTGACTGAAGTGTTGGGAGAGGTAAGTGGAAAGTCCCGGCCCACAAGACTAGTGCATCCAAGCTCAATCTAGCGGTTTCCTAGTATTTCCTGTGTGAGCCAGGTGCTACATCCTAAGTGCCATACGAGAGAAGCTAGCTGGACGTCTAGTCCCAAGGCAAATTACTTCTGAGAGTTGAGCTAACCCTCAGTCCCTCACAGTTGCACACTGCCTGCAGAATGAGTTTCGAACAGCAGCACCACAGCCGTTTCTCAGAGGCTTGTGAGACACAAGTGGAATCAGCAGACCTGGAGGGTGTCTCCAGCTGCAGTGGAGTGGTATTCTGGGTACCTCCTGGCTGAGAGTACTGCTACCTTCTCAGTGCCCTAAGAACGCAGCTAGTTGAAAGCGGGGCTGTAGGCATGCTTCCGTGTGCGAGCTGAGGTCAGGGCAGGACCTTCCCGCACCCTGCCTGGTGACATAGGTCCCAGCATCCTTTTGCAAGGCGTCGGAAGAGGTTTGTGAAAAGCATATGGAAGTGATAGGACTCTGCTCAAGTGAATTTGAGTCCAATACAGACATTGCAAACGTCCTTGTTCAATGAGAGTGTAGCTCGGTCCTAGCACACATCAATAAGTGTCTTCCATCATCTGCGTGCAAAGCATACACACTTCCGAGAGTCGAGCTTATGGACTGTCCCTCCCACATCCTGCCTGCAGGTACACTGCGCTCCTAACAGGCCTAGCCCCGATGCGTGCCTGAAGTGTTTTGAAAGGTAAGTGGAAAGTCCCGGCCCACCAGACTAGTGCATCCAAGCTCAATCTAGCGGTTTCCTAGTATTTCCTGTGTGAGCCAGGTGCTACATCCAAAGTGCCATACGAGAGAAGCTAGCTGAACGCCTTGTCCAAAAGCAACTTACTTCGGAGAGGTGACCTCACCCTCAGTCCCTCACAGTTGCACACTGCCTGCAGAATGAGTTTCGAACATCTGCACCAGAGCAGTTTGTCAGAGGCTTGTGAGACGCAAGTGGAATAAGCCGACCTGGAGGGTGTCTCCAGCTGCAGTGGAGTGGTATTCTGGGTACCTCCTGGCTTAGAGTACTGCTACGTTCTCAGTGCCCTAAGAACGCAGCTAGTTGAAAGCGGGGCTGTAGGCATGCTTCCGTGTGCGAGCTGAGGTCAGGGCAGGACCTTCCCGCACCCTGCCTGGAGACATAGGTCCCAGCATCCTTTTGCAAGGCGTCGGAAGAGGTTGTGTGAAAAGCATGTGGAAGTGACAGGATTCTCCTCAAGTGTATCTGATCTCAATACAGACATTGCAAACGTCCTTGTTCAATGAGAGTGTAGCTCGGTCCTAGCACCCACCAATAAGTGTCTTCCAGACATCTGGCTGCAAAGCATACACACTTCCGAGAGTCGAGCTTATGCACTGTCCCTCCCACATCCTGCCTGCAGGTACACCGCGCTCCTACCAGGCCTAGCCCCGATGCGTGACTGAAGTGTTGGGAGAGGTAAGTGGAAAGTCCCGGCCCACAAGACTAGTGCATCCAAGCTCAATCTAGCGGTTTCCTAGTATTTCCTGTGTGAGCCAGGTGCTACATCCTAAGTGCCATACGAGAGAAGCTAGCTGGACGTCTAGTCCCAAGGCAAACTACTTCTGAGAGTTGAGCTCACCCTCAGTCCCTCACAGTTGCACACTGCCTGCAGAATGAGTTTCGAACAGCAGCACCACAGCCGTTTCTCAGAGGCTTGTGAGACACAAGTGGAATCAGCAGACCTGGAGGGTGTCTCCAGCTGCAGTGGAGTGGTATTCTGGGTACCTCCTGGCTGAGAGTACTGCTACCTTCTCAGTGCCCTAAGAACGCAGCTAGTTGAAAGCGGGGCTGTAGGCATGCTTCCGTGTGCGAGCTGAGGTCAGGGCAGGACCTTCCCGCACCCTGCCTGGAGACATAGGTCCCAGCATCCTTTTGCAAGGCGTCGGAAGAGGTTGTGTGAAAAGCATGCGGAAGTGACAGGATTCTCCTCAAGTGTATCTGATCTCAATACAGACATTGCAAACGTCCTTGTTCAATGAGAGTGTAGCTCGGTCCTAGCACCCACCAATAAGTGTCTTCCAGACATCTGGCTGCAAAGCATACACACTTCCGAGAGTCGAGCTTATGCACTGTCCCTCCCACATCCTGCCTGCAGGTACACTGCGCTCCTAACAGGCCTAGCCCCGATGCGTGACTGAAGTGTTGGGAGAGGTAAGTGGAAAGTCCCGGCCCACAAGACTAGTGCATCCAAGCTCAATCTAGCGGTTTCCTAGTATTTCCTGTGTGAGCCAGGTGCTACATCCTAAGTGCCATACGAGAGAAGCTAGCTGGACGTCTAGTCCCAAGGCAAACTACTTCTGAGAGTTGAGCTCACCCTCAGTCCCTCACAGTTGCACACTGCCTGCAGAATGAGTTTCGAACAGCAGCACCACAGCCGTTTCTCAGAGGCTTGTGAGACACAAGTGGAATCAGCAGACCTGGAGGGTGTCTCCAGCTGCAGTGGAGTGGTATTCTGGGTACCTCCTGGCTGAGAGTACTGCTACCTTCTCAGTGCCCTAAGAACGCAGATAGTTGAAAGCGGGGCTGTAGGCATGCTTCCGTGTGCGAGCTGAGGTCAGGGCAGGACCTTCCCGCACCCTGCCTGGTGACATAAGTCCCAGCATCCCTTTGCAAGGCGTCGGAAGAGGTTTGTGAAAAGCATATGGAAGTGATAGGACTCTGCTCAAGTGAACTTGAGTCCAATACAGACATTGCAAACGTCCTTGTTCAATGAGAGTGTAGCTCCGTCCTAGCACCCATCAATAAGTGTCTTCCATCATCTGCGTGCAAAGCATACACACTTCCGAGAGTCGAGCTTATGGACTGTCCCTCCCACATCCTGCCTGCAGGTACACTGCGCTCCTAACAGGCCTAGCCCCGATGCGTGCCTGAAGTGTTGTGAAAGGTAAGTGGAAAGTCCCGGCCCACCAGACTAGTGCATCCAAGCTCAATCTAGCGGTTTCCTAGTATTTCCTGTGTGAGCCAGGTGCTACATCCTAAGTGCCATACGAGAGAAGCTAGCTGAACGCCTTGTCCAAAAGCAACTTACTTCGGAGAGGTGACCTCACCCTCAGTCCCTCACAGTTGCACACTGCCTGCAGAAAGAGTTTCGAACATCTGCACCAGAGCAGTTTGTCAGAGGCTTGTGAGACGCAAGTGGAATAAGCCGACCTGGAGGGTGTCTCCAGCTGCAGTGGAGTGGTATTCTGGGTACCTCCTGGCTGAGAGTACTGCTACGTTCTCAGTGCCCTAAGAACGCAGCTAGTTGAAAGCGGGGCTGTAGGCATGCTTCCGTGTGAGAGCTGAGGTCAGGGCAGGACCTTCCCGCACCCTGCCTGGAGACATAGGTCCCAGCATCCTTTTGCAAGGCGTCGGAAGAGGTTGTGTGAAAAGCATGCGGAAGTGACAGGATTCTCCTCAAGTGTATCTGATCTCAATACAGACATTGCAAACGTCCTTGTTCAATGAGAGTGTAGCTCGGTCCTAGCACCCACCAATAAGTGTCTTCCAGACATCTGGCTGCAAAGCATACACACTTCCGAGAGTCGAGCTTATGCACTGTCCCTACCACATCCTGCCTGCAGGTACACCGCGCTCCTAACAGGCCTAGCCCCGATGCGTGACTGAAGTGTTGGGAGAGGTAAGTGGAAAGTCCCGGCCCACAAGACTAGGGCATCCAAGCTCAATCTAGCGGTTTCCTAGTATTTCCTGTGTGAGCCAGGTGCTACATCCTAAGTGCCATACGAGAGAAGCTAGCTGAACGCCTTGTCCAAAAGCAACTTACTTCGGAGAGGTGACTTCACCCTCAGTCCCTCACAGTTGCACACTGCCTGCAGAAAGAGTTTCGAACATCTGCACCAGAGCAGTTTGTCAGAGGCTTGTGAGACGCAAGTGGAATAAGCCGACCTGGAGGGTGTCTCCAGCTGCAGTGGAGTGGTATTCTGGGTACCTCCTGGCTTAGAGTACTGCTACGTTCTCAGTGCCCTAAGAACGCAGCTAGTTGAAAGCGGGGCTGTAGGCATGCTTCCGTGTGCTAGCTGAGGTCAGGGCAGGACCTTCCCGCATCCTGCCTGGAGACATAGGTCCCAGCATCCTTTTGCAAGGCGTCGGAAGAGGTTGTGTGAAAAGCATGTGGAAGTGACAGGATTCTCCTCAAGTGTATCTGATCTCAATACAGACATTGCAAACATCCTTGTTCAATGAGAGTGTAGCTCGGTCCTAGCACCCACCAATAAGTGTCTTCCAGACATCTGGCTGCAAAGCATACACACTTCCGAGAGTCGAGCTTATGCACTGTCCCTCCCACATCCTGCCTGCAGGTACACCGCCCTCCTACCAGGCCTAGCCCCGATGCGTGACTGAAGTGTTGGGAGAGGTAAGTGGAAAGTCCCGGCCCACAAGACTAGGGCATCCAAGCTCAATCTAGCGGTTTCCTAGTATTTCCTGTGTGAGCCAGGTGCTACATCCTAAGTGCCATACGAGAGAAGCTAGCTGGACGTCTAGTTCCAAGGCAAATTACTTCTGAGAGTTGAGCTAACCCTCAGTCCCTCACAGTTGCACACTGCCTGCAGAATGAGTTTCGAACAGCAGCACCACAGCCGTTTCTCAGAGGCTTGTGAGACACAAGTGGAATCAGCAGACCTGGAGGGTGTCTCCAGCTGCAGTGGAGTGGTATTCTGGGTACCTCCCGGCTGAGAGTACTGCTACCTTCTCAGTGCCCTAAGAACGCAGCTAGTTGAAAGCGGGGCTGTAGGCATGCTTCCGTGTGCGAGCTGAGGTCAGGGCAGGACCTTCCCGCACCCTGCCTGGAGACATAGGTCCCAGCATCCTTTTGCAAGGCGTCGGAAGAGGTTGTGTGAAAAGCATATGGAAGTGATAGGACTCTGCTCAAGTGAATTTGAGTCCAATACAGACATTGCAAACGTCCTTGTTCAATGAGAGTGTAGCTCGGTCCTAGCACCCATCAATAAGTGTCTTCCATCATCTGCGTGCAAAGCATACACACTTCCGAGAGTCGAGCTTATGGACTGTCCCTCCCACATCCTGCCTGCAGGTACACTGCGCTCCTAACAGGCCTAGCCCCGATGCGTGCCTGAAGTGTTGTGAAAGGTAAGTGGAAAGTCCCGGCCCACCAGACTAGTGCATCCAAGCTCAATCTAGCGGTTTCCTAGTATTTCCTGTGTGAGCCAGGTGCTACATCCTAAGTGCCATACGAGAGAAGCTAGCTGAACGCCTTGTCCAAAAGCAACTTACTTCGGAGAGGTGACCTCACCCTCAGTCCCTCACAGTTGCCCACTGCCTGCAGAAAGAGTTTCGAACATCTGCACCAGAGCAGTTTGTCAGAGGCTTGTGAGACGCAAGTGGAATAAGCCGACCTGGAGGGTGTCTCCAGCTGCAGTGGAGTGGTATTCTGGGTACCTCCTGGCTTAGAGTACTGCTACGTTCTCAGTGCCCTAAGAACGCAGCTAGTTGAAAGCGGGGCTGTAGGCATGCTTCCGTGTGCGAGCTGAGGTCAGGGCAGGACCTTCCCGCACCCTGCCTGGAGACATAGGTCCCAGCATCCTTTTGCAAGGCGTCGGAAGAGGTTGTGTGAAAAGCATGTGGAAGTGACAGGATTCTCCTCAAGTGTATCTGATCTCAATACAGACATTGCAAACGTCCTTGTTCAATGAGAGTGTAGCTCGGTCCTAGCACCCACCAATAAGTGTCTTCCAGACATCTGGCTGCAAAGCATACACACTTCCGAGAGTCGAGCTTATGCACTGTCCCTCCCACATCCTGCCTGCAGGTACACCGCGCTCCTACCAGGCCTAGCCCCGATGCGTGACTGAAGTGTTGGGAGAGGTAAGTGGAAAGTCCCGGCCCACAAGACTAGTGCATCCAAGCTCAATCTAGCGGTTTCCTAGTATTTCCTGTGTGAGCCAGGTGCTACATCCTAAGTGCCATACGAGAGAAGCTAGCTGGACGTCTAGTCCCAAGGCAAATTACTTCTGAGAGTTGAGCTAACCCTCAGTCCCTCACAGTTGCACACTGCCTGCAGAATGAGTTTCGAACAGCAGCACCACAGCCGTTTCTCAGAGGCTTGTGAGACACAAGTGGAATCAGCAGACCTGGAGGGTGTCTCCAGCTGCAGTGGAGTGGTATTCTGGGTACCTCCTGGCTGAGAGTACTGCTACCTTCTCAGTGCCCTAAGAACGCAGCTAGTTGAAAGCGGGGCTGTAGGCATGCTTCCGTGTGCGAGCTGAGGTCAGGGCAGGACCTTCCCGCACCCTGCCTGGTGACATAGGTCCCAGCATCCTTTTGCAAGGCGTCGGAAGAGGTTTGTGAAAAGCATATGGAAGTGATAGGACTCTGCTCAAGTGAATTTGAGTCCAATACAGACATTGCAAACGTCCTTGTTCAATGAGAGTGTAGCTCGGTCCTAGCACACATCAATAAGTGTCTTCCATCATCTGCGTGCAAAGCATACACACTTCCGAGAGTCGAGCTTATGGACTGTCCCTCCCACATCCTGCCTGCAGGTACACTGCGCTCCTAACAGGCCTAGCCCCGATGCGTGCCTGAAGTGTTTTGAAAGGTAAGTGGAAAGTCCCGGCCCACCAGACTAGTGCATCCAAGCTCAATCTAGCGGTTTCCTAGTATTTCCTGTGTGAGCCAGGTGCTACATCCAAAGTGCCATACGAGAGAAGCTAGCTGAACGCCTTGTCCAAAAGCAACTTACTTCGGAGAGGTGACCTCACCCTCAGTCCCTCACAGTTGCACACTGCCTGCAGAATGAGTTTCGAACATCTGCACCAGAGCAGTTTGTCAGAGGCTTGTGAGACGCAAGTGGAATAAGCCGACCTGGAGGGTGTCTCCAGCTGCAGTGGAGTGGTATTCTGGGTACCTCCTGGCTTAGAGTACTGCTACGTTCTCAGTGCCCTAAGAACGCAGCTAGTTGAAAGCGGGGCTGTAGGCATGCTTCCGTGTGCGAGCTGAGGTCAGGGCAGGACCTTCCCGCACCCTGCCTGGAGACATAGGTCCCAGCATCCTTTTGCAAGGCGTCGGAAGAGGTTGTGTGAAAAGCATGTGGAAGTGACAGGATTCTCCTCAAGTGTATCTGATCTCAATACAGACATTGCAAACGTCCTTGTTCAATGAGAGTGTAGCTCGGTCCTAGCACCCACCAATAAGTGTCTTCCAGACATCTGGCTGCAAAGCATACACACTTCCGAGAGTCGAGCTTATGCACTGTCCCTCCCACATCCTGCCTGCAGGTACACCGCGCTCCTACCAGGCCTAGCCCCGATGCGTGACTGAAGTGTTGGGAGAGGTAAGTGGAAAGTCCCGGCCCACAAGACTAGTGCATCCAAGCTCAATCTAGCGGTTTCCTAGTATTTCCTGTGTGAGCCAGGTGCTACATCCTAAGTGCCATACGAGAGAAGCTAGCTGGACGTCTAGTCCCAAGGCAAACTACTTCTGAGAGTTGAGCTCACCCTCAGTCCCTCACAGTTGCACACTGCCTGCAGAATGAGTTTCGAACAGCAGCACCACAGCCGTTTCTCAGAGGCTTGTGAGACACAAGTGGAATCAGCAGACCTGGAGGGTGTCTCCAGCTGCAGTGGAGTGGTATTCTGGGTACCTCCTGGCTGAGAGTACTGCTACCTTCTCAGTGCCCTAAGAACGCAGCTAGTTGAAAGCGGGGCTGTAGGCATGCTTCCGTGTGCGAGCTGAGGTCAGGGCAGGACCTTCCCGCACCCTGCCTGGAGACATAGGTCCCAGCATCCTTTTGCAAGGCGTCGGAAGAGGTTGTGTGAAAAGCATGCGGAAGTGACAGGATTCTCCTCAAGTGTATCTGATCTCAATACAGACATTGCAAACGTCCTTGTTCAATGAGAGTGTAGCTCGGTCCTAGCACCCACCAATAAGTGTCTTCCAGACATCTGGCTGCAAAGCATACACACTTCCGAGAGTCGAGCTTATGCACTGTCCCTCCCACATCCTGCCTGCAGGTACACTGCGCTCCTAACAGGCCTAGCCCCGATGCGTGACTGAAGTGTTGGGAGAGGTAAGTGGAAAGTCCCGGCCCACAAGACTAGGGCATCCAAGCTCAATCTAGCGGTTTCCTAGTATTTCCTGTGTGAGCCAGGTGCTACATCCTAAGTGCCATACGAGAGAAGCTAGCTGAACGCCTTGTCCAAAAGCAACTTACTTCGGAGAGGTGACTTCACCCTCAGTCCCTCACAGTTGCACACTGCCTGCAGAAAGAGTTTCGAACATCTGCACCAGAGCAGTTTGTCAGAGGCTTGTGAGACGCAAGTGGAATAAGCCGACCTGGAGGGTGTCTCCAGCTGCAGTGGAGTGGTATTCTGGGTACCTCCTGGCTTAGAGTACTGCTACGTTCTCAGTGCCCTAAGAACGCAGCTAGTTGAAAGCGGGGCTGTAGGCATGCTTCCGTGTGCTAGCTGAGGTCAGGGCAGGACCTTCCCGCATCCTGCCTGGAGACATAGGTCCCAGCATCCTTTTGCAAGGCGTCGGAAGAGGTTGTGTGAAAAGCATGTGGAAGTGACAGGATTCTCCTCAAGTGTATCTGATCTCAATACAGACATTGCAAACATCCTTGTTCAATGAGAGTGTAGCTCGGTCCTAGCACCCACCAATAAGTGTCTTCCAGACATCTGGCTGCAAAGCATACACACTTCCGAGAGTCGAGCTTATGCACTGTCCCTCCCACATCCTGCCTGCAGGTACACCGCCCTCCTACCAGGCCTAGCCCCGATGCGTGACTGAAGTGTTGGGAGAGGTAAGTGGAAAGTCCCGGCCCACAAGACTAGGGCATCCAAGCTCAATCTAGCGGTTTCCTAGTATTTCCTGTGTGAGCCAGGTGCTACATCCTAAGTGCCATACGAGAGAAGCTAGCTGGACGTCTAGTTCCAAGGCAAATTACTTCTGAGAGTTGAGCTAACCCTCAGTCCCTCACAGTTGCACACTGCCTGCAGAATGAGTTTCGAACAGCAGCACCACAGCCGTTTCTCAGAGGCTTGTGAGACACAAGTGGAATCAGCAGACCTGGAGGGTGTCTCCAGCTGCAGTGGAGTGGTATTCTGGGTACCTCCCGGCTGAGAGTACTGCTACCTTCTCAGTGCCCTAAGAACGCAGCTAGTTGAAAGCGGGGCTGTAGGCATGCTTCCGTGTGCGAGCTGAGGTCAGGGCAGGACCTTCCCGCACCCTGCCTGGAGACATAGGTCCCAGCATCCTTTTGCAAGGCGTCGGAAGAGGTTGTGTGAAAAGCATATGGAAGTGATAGGACTCTGCTCAAGTGAATTTGAGTCCAATACAGACATTGCAAACGTCCTTGTTCAATGAGAGTGTAGCTCGGTCCTAGCACCCATCAATAAGTGTCTTCCATCATCTGCGTGCAAAGCATACACACTTCCGAGAGTCGAGCTTATGGACTGTCCCTCCCACATCCTGCCTGCAGGTACACTGCGCTCCTAACAGGCCTAGCCCCGATGCGTGCCTGAAGTGTTGTGAAAGGTAAGTGGAAAGTCCCGGCCCACCAGACTAGTGCATCCAAGCTCAATCTAGCGGTTTCCTAGTATTTCCTGTGTGAGCCAGGTGCTACATCCTAAGTGCCATACGAGAGAAGCTAGCTGAACGCCTTGTCCAAAAGCAACTTACTTCGGAGAGGTGACCTCACCCTCAGTCCCTCACAGTTGCCCACTGCCTGCAGAAAGAGTTTCGAACATCTGCACCAGAGCAGTTTGTCAGAGGCTTGTGAGACGCAAGTGGAATAAGCCGACCTGGAGGGTGTCTCCAGCTGCAGTGGAGTGGTATTCTGGGTACCTCCTGGCTTAGAGTACTGCTACGTTCTCAGTGCCCTAAGAACGCAGCTAGTTGAAAGCGGGGCTGTAGGCATGCTTCCGTGTGCGAGCTGAGGTCAGGGCAGGACCTTCCCGCACCCTGCCTGGAGACATAGGTCCCAGCATCCTTTTGCAAGGCGTCGGAAGAGGTTGTGTGAAAAGCATGTGGAAGTGACAGGATTCTCCTCAAGTGTATCTGATCTCAATACAGACATTGCAAACGTCCTTGTTCAATGAGAGTGTAGCTCGGTCCTAGCACCCACCAATAAGTGTCTTCCAGACATCTGGCTGCAAAGCATACACACTTCCGAGAGTCGAGCTTATGCACTGTCCCTCCCACATCCTGCCTGCAGGTACACCGCGCTCCTACCAGGCCTAGCCCCGATGCGTGACTGAAGTGTTGGGAGAGGTAAGTGGAAAGTCCCGGCCCACAAGACTAGTGCATCCAAGCTCAATCTAGCGGTTTCCTAGTATTTCCTGTGTGAGCCAGGTGCTACATCCTAAGTGCCATACGAGAGAAGCTAGCTGGACGTCTAGTCCCAAGGCAAATTACTTCTGAGAGTTGAGCTAACCCTCAGTCCCTCACAGTTGCACACTGCCTGCAGAATGAGTTTCGAACAGCAGCACCACAGCCGTTTCTCAGAGGCTTGTGAGACACAAGTGGAATCAGCAGACCTGGAGGGTGTCTCCAGCTGCAGTGGAGTGGTATTCTGGGTACCTCCTGGCTGAGAGTACTGCTACCTTCTCAGTGCCCTAAGAACGCAGCTAGTTGAAAGCGGGGCTGTAGGCATGCTTCCGTGTGCGAGCTGAGGTCAGGGCAGGACCTTCCCGCACCCTGCCTGGTGACATAGGTCCCAGCATCCTTTTGCAAGGCGTCGGAAGAGGTTTGTGAAAAGCATATGGAAGTGATAGGACTCTGCTCAAGTGAATTTGAGTCCAATACAGACATTGCAAACGTCCTTGTTCAATGAGAGTGTAGCTCGGTCCTAGCACACATCAATAAGTGTCTTCCATCATCTGCGTGCAAAGCATACACACTTCCGAGAGTCGAGCTTATGGACTGTCCCTCCCACATCCTGCCTGCAGGTACACTGCGCTCCTAACAGGCCTAGCCCCGATGCGTGCCTGAAGTGTTTTGAAAGGTAAGTGGAAAGTCCCGGCCCACCAGACTAGTGCATCCAAGCTCAATCTAGCGGTTTCCTAGTATTTCCTGTGTGAGCCAGGTGCTACATCCAAAGTGCCATACGAGAGAAGCTAGCTGAACGCCTTGTCCAAAAGCAACTTACTTCGGAGAGGTGACCTCACCCTCAGTCCCTCACAGTTGCACACTGCCTGCAGAATGAGTTTCGAACATCTGCACCAGAGCAGTTTGTCAGAGGCTTGTGAGACGCAAGTGGAATAAGCCGACCTGGAGGGTGTCTCCAGCTGCAGTGGAGTGGTATTCTGGGTACCTCCTGGCTTAGAGTACTGCTACGTTCTCAGTGCCCTAAGAACGCAGCTAGTTGAAAGCGGGGCTGTAGGCATGCTTCCGTGTGCGAGCTGAGGTCAGGGCAGGACCTTCCCGCACCCTGCCTGGAGACATAGGTCCCAGCATCCTTTTGCAAGGCGTCGGAAGAGGTTGTGTGAAAAGCATGTGGAAGTGACAGGATTCTCCTCAAGTGTATCTGATCTCAATACAGACATTGCAAACGTCCTTGTTCAATGAGAGTGTAGCTCGGTCCTAGCACCCACCAATAAGTGTCTTCCAGACATCTGGCTGCAAAGCATACACACTTCCGAGAGTCGAGCTTATGCACTGTCCCTCCCACATCCTGCCTGCAGGTACACCGCGCTCCTACCAGGCCTAGCCCCGATGCGTGACTGAAGTGTTGGGAGAGGTAAGTGGAAAGTCCCGGCCCACAAGACTAGTGCATCCAAGCTCAATCTAGCGGTTTCCTAGTATTTCCTGTGTGAGCCAGGTGCTACATCCTAAGTGCCATACGAGAGAAGCTAGCTGGACGTCTAGTCCCAAGGCAAACTACTTCTGAGAGTTGAGCTCACCCTCAGTCCCTCACAGTTGCACACTGCCTGCAGAATGAGTTTCGAACAGCAGCACCACAGCCGTTTCTCAGAGGCTTGTGAGACACAAGTGGAATCAGCAGACCTGGAGGGTGTCTCCAGCTGCAGTGGAGTGGTATTCTGGGTACCTCCTGGCTGAGAGTACTGCTACCTTCTCAGTGCCCTAAGAACGCAGCTAGTTGAAAGCGGGGCTGTAGGCATGCTTCCGTGTGCGAGCTGAGGTCAGGGCAGGACCTTCCCGCACCCTGCCTGGAGACATAGGTCCCAGCATCCTTTTGCAAGGCGTCGGAAGAGGTTGTGTGAAAAGCATGCGGAAGTGACAGGATTCTCCTCAAGTGTATCTGATCTCAATACAGACATTGCAAACGTCCTTGTTCAATGAGAGTGTAGCTCGGTCCTAGCACCCACCAATAAGTGTCTTCCAGACATCTGGCTGCAAAGCATACACACTTCCGAGAGTCGAGCTTATGCACTGTCCCTCCCACATCCTGCCTGCAGGTACACTGCGCTCCTAACAGGCCTAGCCCCGATGCGTGACTGAAGTGTTGGGAGAGGTAAGTGGAAAGTCCCGGCCCACAAGACTAGTGCATCCAAGCTCAATCTAGCGGTTTCCTAGTATTTCCTGTGTGAGCCAGGTGCTACATCCTAAGTGCCATACGAGAGAAGCTAGCTGGACGTCTAGTCCCAAGGCAAACTACTTCTGAGAGTTGAGCTCACCCTCAGTCCCTCACAGTTGCACACTGCCTGCAGAATGAGTTTCGAACAGCAGCACCACAGCCGTTTCTCAGAGGCTTGTGAGACACAAGTGGAATCAGCAGACCTGGAGGGTGTCTCCAGCTGCAGTGGAGTGGTATTCTGGGTACCTCCTGGCTGAGAGTACTGCTACCTTCTCAGTGCCCTAAGAACGCAGATAGTTGAAAGCGGGGCTGTAGGCATGCTTCCGTGTGCGAGCTGAGGTCAGGGCAGGACCTTCCCGCACCCTGCCTGGTGACATAAGTCCCAGCATCCCTTTGCAAGGCGTCGGAAGAGGTTTGTGAAAAGCATATGGAAGTGATAGGACTCTGCTCAAGTGAACTTGAGTCCAATACAGACATTGCAAACGTCCTTGTTCAATGAGAGTGTAGCTCCGTCCTAGCACCCATCAATAAGTGTCTTCCATCATCTGCGTGCAAAGCATACACACTTCCGAGAGTCGAGCTTATGGACTGTCCCTCCCACATCCTGCCTGCAGGTACACTGCGCTCCTAACAGGCCTAGCCCCGATGCGTGCCTGAAGTGTTGTGAAAGGTAAGTGGAAAGTCCCGGCCCACCAGACTAGTGCATCCAAGCTCAATCTAGCGGTTTCCTAGTATTTCCTGTGTGAGCCAGGTGCTACATCCTAAGTGCCATACGAGAGAAGCTAGCTGAACGCCTTGTCCAAAAGCAACTTACTTCGGAGAGGTGACCTCACCCTCAGTCCCTCACAGTTGCACACTGCCTGCAGAAAGAGTTTCGAACATCTGCACCAGAGCAGTTTGTCAGAGGCTTGTGAGACGCAAGTGGAATAAGCCGACCTGGAGGGTGTCTCCAGCTGCAGTGGAGTGGTATTCTGGGTACCTCCTGGCTGAGAGTACTGCTACGTTCTCAGTGCCCTAAGAACGCAGCTAGTTGAAAGCGGGGCTGTAGGCATGCTTCCGTGTGAGAGCTGAGGTCAGGGCAGGACCTTCCCGCACCCTGCCTGGAGACATAGGTCCCAGCATCCTTTTGCAAGGCGTCGGAAGAGGTTGTGTGAAAAGCATGCGGAAGTGACAGGATTCTCCTCAAGTGTATCTGATCTCAATACAGACATTGCAAACGTCCTTGTTCAATGAGAGTGTAGCTCGGTCCTAGCACCCACCAATAAGTGTCTTCCAGACATCTGGCTGCAAAGCATACACACTTCCGAGAGTCGAGCTTATGCACTGTCCCTACCACATCCTGCCTGCAGGTACACCGCGCTCCTAACAGGCCTAGCCCCGATGCGTGACTGAAGTGTTGGGAGAGGTAAGTGGAAAGTCCCGGCCCACAAGACTAGGGCATCCAAGCTCAATCTAGCGGTTTCCTAGTATTTCCTGTGTGAGCCAGGTGCTACATCCTAAGTGCCATACGAGAGAAGCTAGCTGAACGCCTTGTCCAAAAGCAACTTACTTCGGAGAGGTGACTTCACCCTCAGTCCCTCACAGTTGCACACTGCCTGCAGAAAGAGTTTCGAACATCTGCACCAGAGCAGTTTGTCAGAGGCTTGTGAGACGCAAGTGGAATAAGCCGACCTGGAGGGTGTCTCCAGCTGCAGTGGAGTGGTATTCTGGGTACCTCCTGGCTTAGAGTACTGCTACGTTCTCAGTGCCCTAAGAACGCAGCTAGTTGAAAGCGGGGCTGTAGGCATGCTTCCGTGTGCTAGCTGAGGTCAGGGCAGGACCTTCCCGCATCCTGCCTGGAGACATAGGTCCCAGCATCCTTTTGCAAGGCGTCGGAAGAGGTTGTGTGAAAAGCATGTGGAAGTGACAGGATTCTCCTCAAGTGTATCTGATCTCAATACAGACATTGCAAACATCCTTGTTCAATGAGAGTGTAGCTCGGTCCTAGCACCCACCAATAAGTGTCTTCCAGACATCTGGCTGCAAAGCATACACACTTCCGAGAGTCGAGCTTATGCACTGTCCCTCCCACATCCTGCCTGCAGGTACACCGCCCTCCTACCAGGCCTAGCCCCGATGCGTGACTGAAGTGTTGGGAGAGGTAAGTGGAAAGTCCCGGCCCACAAGACTAGGGCATCCAAGCTCAATCTAGCGGTTTCCTAGTATTTCCTGTGTGAGCCAGGTGCTACATCCTAAGTGCCATACGAGAGAAGCTAGCTGGACGTCTAGTTCCAAGGCAAATTACTTCTGAGAGTTGAGCTAACCCTCAGTCCCTCACAGTTGCACACTGCCTGCAGAATGAGTTTCGAACAGCAGCACCACAGCCGTTTCTCAGAGGCTTGTGAGACACAAGTGGAATCAGCAGACCTGGAGGGTGTCTCCAGCTGCAGTGGAGTGGTATTCTGGGTACCTCCCGGCTGAGAGTACTGCTACCTTCTCAGTGCCCTAAGAACGCAGCTAGTTGAAAGCGGGGCTGTAGGCATGCTTCCGTGTGCGAGCTGAGGTCAGGGCAGGACCTTCCCGCACCCTGCCTGGAGACATAGGTCCCAGCATCCTTTTGCAAGGCGTCGGAAGAGGTTGTGTGAAAAGCATATGGAAGTGATAGGACTCTGCTCAAGTGAATTTGAGTCCAATACAGACATTGCAAACGTCCTTGTTCAATGAGAGTGTAGCTCGGTCCTAGCACCCATCAATAAGTGTCTTCCATCATCTGCGTGCAAAGCATACACACTTCCGAGAGTCGAGCTTATGGACTGTCCCTCCCACATCCTGCCTGCAGGTACACTGCGCTCCTAACAGGCCTAGCCCCGATGCGTGCCTGAAGTGTTGTGAAAGGTAAGTGGAAAGTCCCGGCCCACCAGACTAGTGCATCCAAGCTCAATCTAGCGGTTTCCTAGTATTTCCTGTGTGAGCCAGGTGCTACATCCTAAGTGCCATACGAGAGAAGCTAGCTGAACGCCTTGTCCAAAAGCAACTTACTTCGGAGAGGTGACCTCACCCTCAGTCCCTCACAGTTGCCCACTGCCTGCAGAAAGAGTTTCGAACATCTGCACCAGAGCAGTTTGTCAGAGGCTTGTGAGACGCAAGTGGAATAAGCCGACCTGGAGGGTGTCTCCAGCTGCAGTGGAGTGGTATTCTGGGTACCTCCTGGCTTAGAGTACTGCTACGTTCTCAGTGCCCTAAGAACGCAGCTAGTTGAAAGCGGGGCTGTAGGCATGCTTCCGTGTGCGAGCTGAGGTCAGGGCAGGACCTTCCCGCACCCTGCCTGGAGACATAGGTCCCAGCATCCTTTTGCAAGGCGTCGGAAGAGGTTGTGTGAAAAGCATGTGGAAGTGACAGGATTCTCCTCAAGTGTATCTGATCTCAATACAGACATTGCAAACGTCCTTGTTCAATGAGAGTGTAGCTCGGTCCTAGCACCCACCAATAAGTGTCTTCCAGACATCTGGCTGCAAAGCATACACACTTCCGAGAGTCGAGCTTATGCACTGTCCCTCCCACATCCTGCCTGCAGGTACACCGCGCTCCTACCAGGCCTAGCCCCGATGCGTGACTGAAGTGTTGGGAGAGGTAAGTGGAAAGTCCCGGCCCACAAGACTAGTGCATCCAAGCTCAATCTAGCGGTTTCCTAGTATTTCCTGTGTGAGCCAGGTGCTACATCCTAAGTGCCATACGAGAGAAGCTAGCTGGACGTCTAGTCCCAAGGCAAATTACTTCTGAGAGTTGAGCTAACCCTCAGTCCCTCACAGTTGCACACTGCCTGCAGAATGAGTTTCGAACAGCAGCACCACAGCCGTTTCTCAGAGGCTTGTGAGACACAAGTGGAATCAGCAGACCTGGAGGGTGTCTCCAGCTGCAGTGGAGTGGTATTCTGGGTACCTCCTGGCTGAGAGTACTGCTACCTTCTCAGTGCCCTAAGAACGCAGCTAGTTGAAAGCGGGGCTGTAGGCATGCTTCCGTGTGCGAGCTGAGGTCAGGGCAGGACCTTCCCGCACCCTGCCTGGTGACATAGGTCCCAGCATCCTTTTGCAAGGCGTCGGAAGAGGTTTGTGAAAAGCATATGGAAGTGATAGGACTCTGCTCAAGTGAATTTGAGTCCAATACAGACATTGCAAACGTCCTTGTTCAATGAGAGTGTAGCTCGGTCCTAGCACACATCAATAAGTGTCTTCCATCATCTGCGTGCAAAGCATACACACTTCCGAGAGTCGAGCTTATGGACTGTCCCTCCCACATCCTGCCTGCAGGTACACTGCGCTCCTAACAGGCCTAGCCCCGATGCGTGCCTGAAGTGTTTTGAAAGGTAAGTGGAAAGTCCCGGCCCACCAGACTAGTGCATCCAAGCTCAATCTAGCGGTTTCCTAGTATTTCCTGTGTGAGCCAGGTGCTACATCCAAAGTGCCATACGAGAGAAGCTAGCTGAACGCCTTGTCCAAAAGCAACTTACTTCGGAGAGGTGACCTCACCCTCAGTCCCTCACAGTTGCACACTGCCTGCAGAATGAGTTTCGAACATCTGCACCAGAGCAGTTTGTCAGAGGCTTGTGAGACGCAAGTGGAATAAGCCGACCTGGAGGGTGTCTCCAGCTGCAGTGGAGTGGTATTCTGGGTACCTCCTGGCTTAGAGTACTGCTACGTTCTCAGTGCCCTAAGAACGCAGCTAGTTGAAAGCGGGGCTGTAGGCATGCTTCCGTGTGCGAGCTGAGGTCAGGGCAGGACCTTCCCGCACCCTGCCTGGAGACATAGGTCCCAGCATCCTTTTGCAAGGCGTCGGAAGAGGTTGTGTGAAAAGCATGTGGAAGTGACAGGATTCTCCTCAAGTGTATCTGATCTCAATACAGACATTGCAAACGTCCTTGTTCAATGAGAGTGTAGCTCGGTCCTAGCACCCACCAATAAGTGTCTTCCAGACATCTGGCTGCAAAGCATACACACTTCCGAGAGTCGAGCTTATGCACTGTCCCTCCCACATCCTGCCTGCAGGTACACCGCGCTCCTACCAGGCCTAGCCCCGATGCGTGACTGAAGTGTTGGGAGAGGTAAGTGGAAAGTCCCGGCCCACAAGACTAGTGCATCCAAGCTCAATCTAGCGGTTTCCTAGTATTTCCTGTGTGAGCCAGGTGCTACATCCTAAGTGCCATACGAGAGAAGCTAGCTGGACGTCTAGTCCCAAGGCAAACTACTTCTGAGAGTTGAGCTCACCCTCAGTCCCTCACAGTTGCACACTGCCTGCAGAATGAGTTTCGAACAGCAGCACCACAGCCGTTTCTCAGAGGCTTGTGAGACACAAGTGGAATCAGCAGACCTGGAGGGTGTCTCCAGCTGCAGTGGAGTGGTATTCTGGGTACCTCCTGGCTGAGAGTACTGCTACCTTCTCAGTGCCCTAAGAACGCAGCTAGTTGAAAGCGGGGCTGTAGGCATGCTTCCGTGTGCGAGCTGAGGTCAGGGCAGGACCTTCCCGCACCCTGCCTGGAGACATAGGTCCCAGCATCCTTTTGCAAGGCGTCGGAAGAGGTTGTGTGAAAAGCATGCGGAAGTGACAGGATTCTCCTCAAGTGTATCTGATCTCAATACAGACATTGCAAACGTCCTTGTTCAATGAGAGTGTAGCTCGGTCCTAGCACCCACCAATAAGTGTCTTCCAGACATCTGGCTGCAAAGCATACACACTTCCGAGAGTCGAGCTTATGCACTGTCCCTCCCACATCCTGCCTGCAGGTACACTGCGCTCCTAACAGGCCTAGCCCCGATGCGTGACTGAAGTGTTGGGAGAGGTAAGTGGAAAGTCCCGGCCCACAAGACTAGTGCATCCAAGCTCAATCTAGCGGTTTCCTAGTATTTCCTGTGTGAGCCAGGTGCTACATCCTAAGTGCCATACGAGAGAAGCTAGCTGGACGTCTAGTCCCAAGGCAAACTACTTCTGAGAGTTGAGCTCACCCTCAGTCCCTCACAGTTGCACACTGCCTGCAGAATGAGTTTCGAACAGCAGCACCACAGCCGTTTCTCAGAGGCTTGTGAGACACAAGTGGAATCAGCAGACCTGGAGGGTGTCTCCAGCTGCAGTGGAGTGGTATTCTGGGTACCTCCTGGCTGAGAGTACTGCTACCTTCTCAGTGCCCTAAGAACGCAGATAGTTGAAAGCGGGGCTGTAGGCATGCTTCCGTGTGCGAGCTGAGGTCAGGGCAGGACCTTCCCGCACCCTGCCTGGTGACATAAGTCCCAGCATCCCTTTGCAAGGCGTCGGAAGAGGTTTGTGAAAAGCATATGGAAGTGATAGGACTCTGCTCAAGTGAACTTGAGTCCAATACAGACATTGCAAACGTCCTTGTTCAATGAGAGTGTAGCTCCGTCCTAGCACCCATCAATAAGTGTCTTCCATCATCTGCGTGCAAAGCATACACACTTCCGAGAGTCGAGCTTATGGACTGTCCCTCCCACATCCTGCCTGCAGGTACACTGCGCTCCTAACAGGCCTAGCCCCGATGCGTGCCTGAAGTGTTGTGAAAGGTAAGTGGAAAGTCCCGGCCCACCAGACTAGTGCATCCAAGCTCAATCTAGCGGTTTCCTAGTATTTCCTGTGTGAGCCAGGTGCTACATCCTAAGTGCCATACGAGAGAAGCTAGCTGAACGCCTTGTCCAAAAGCAACTTACTTCGGAGAGGTGACCTCACCCTCAGTCCCTCACAGTTGCACACTGCCTGCAGAAAGAGTTTCGAACATCTGCACCAGAGCAGTTTGTCAGAGGCTTGTGAGACGCAAGTGGAATAAGCCGACCTGGAGGGTGTCTCCAGCTGCAGTGGAGTGGTATTCTGGGTACCTCCTGGCTGAGAGTACTGCTACGTTCTCAGTGCCCTAAGAACGCAGCTAGTTGAAAGCGGGGCTGTAGGCATGCTTCCGTGTGAGAGCTGAGGTCAGGGCAGGACCTTCCCGCACCCTGCCTGGAGACATAGGTCCCAGCATCCTTTTGCAAGGCGTCGGAAGAGGTTGTGTGAAAAGCATGCGGAAGTGACAGGATTCTCCTCAAGTGTATCTGATCTCAATACAGACATTGCAAACGTCCTTGTACAATGAGAGTGTAGCTCGGTCCTAGCACCCACCAATAAGTGTCTTCCAGACATCTGGCTGCAAAGCATACACACTTCCGAGAGTCGAGCTTATGCACTGTCCCTCCCACATCCTGCCTGCAAGTACACCGCGCTCCTAACAGGCCTAGCCCCGATGCGTGACTGAAGTGTTGGGAGAGGTAAGTGGAAAGTCCCGGCCCACAAGACTAGTGCATCCAAGCTCAATCTAGCGGTTTCCTAGTATTTCCTGTGTGAGCCAGGTGCTACATCCTAAGTGCCATACGAGAGAAGCTAGCTGGACGTCTAGTCCCAAGGCAAACTACTTCTGAGAGTTGAGCTCACCCTCAGTCCCTCACAGTTGCACACTGCCTGCAGAATGAGTTTCGAACAGCAGCACCACAGCCGTTTCTCAGAGGCTTGTGAGACACAAGTGGAATCAGCAGACCTGGAGGGTGTCTCCAGCTGCAGTGGAGTGGTATTCTGGGTACCTCCTGGCTGAGAGT
Organism: Vulpes vulpes; assembly: GCF_048418805.1. Classification (NCBI taxonomy): domain Eukaryota; kingdom Metazoa; phylum Chordata; class Mammalia; order Carnivora; family Canidae; genus Vulpes; species Vulpes vulpes. The sequence goes on along the minus strand of NC_132789.1, from coordinate 37,481,934 downwards.
ACTGCTACCTTCTCAGTGCCCTAAGAACGCAGCTAGTTGAAAGCGGGGCTGTAGGCATGCTTCCGTGTGCGAGCTGAGGTCAGGGCAGGACCTTCCCGCACCCTGCCTGGAGACATAGGTCCCAGCATCCTTTTGCAAGGCGTCGGAAGAGGTTGTGTGAAAAGCATGCGGAAGTGACAGGATTCTCCTCAAGTGTATCTGATCTCAATACAGACATTGCAAACGTCCTTGTTCAATGAGAGTGTAGCTCGGTCCTAGCACCCACCAATAAGTGTCTTCCAGACATCTGGCTGCAAAGCATACACACTTCCGAGAGTCGAGCTTATGCACTGTCCCTCCCACATCCTGCCTGCAGGTACACTGCGCTCCTAACAGGCCTAGCCCCGATGCGTGACTGAAGTGTTGGGAGAGGTAAGTGGAAAGTCCCGGCCCACAAGACTAGTGCATCCAAGCTCAATCTAGCGGTTTCCTAGTATTTCCTGTGTGAGCCAGGTGCTACATCCTAAGTGCCATACGAGAGAAGCTAGCTGGACGTCTAGTCCCAAGGCAAACTACTTCTGAGAGTTGAGCTCACCCTCAGTCCCTCACAGTTGCACACTGCCTGCAGAATGAGTTTCGAACAGCAGCACCACAGCCGTTTCTCAGAGGCTTGTGAGACACAAGTGGAATCAGCAGACCTGGAGGGTGTCTCCAGCTGCAGTGGAGTGGTATTCTGGGTACCTCCTGGCTGAGAGTACTGCTACCTTCTCAGTGCCCTAAGAACGCAGCTAGTTGAAAGCGGGGCTGTAGGCATGCTTCCGTGTGCGAGCTGAGGTCAGGGCAGGACCTTCCCGCACCCTGCCTGGTGACATAGGTCCCAGCATCCCTTTGCAAGGCGTCGGAAGAGGTTTGTGAAAAGCATATGGAAGTGATAGGACTCTGCTCAAGTGAACTTGAGTCCAATACAGACATTGCAAACGTCCTTGTTCAATGAGAGTGTAGCTCGGTCCTAGCACCCATCAATAAGTGTCTTCCATCATCTGCGTGCAAAGCATACACACTTCCGAGAGTCGAGCTTATGGACTGTCCCTCCCACATCCTGCCTGCAGGTACACTGCGCTCCTAACAGGCCTAGCCCCGATGCGTGCCTGAAGTGTTGTGAAAGGTAAGTGGAAAGACCCGTCCCACCAGACTAGTGCATCCAAGCTCAATCTAGCGGTTTCCTAGTATTTCCTGTGTGAGCCAGGTGCTACATCCAAAGTGCCATACGAGAGAAGCTAGCTGAACGCCTTGTCCAAAAGCAACTTACTTCGGAGAGGTGACCTCACCCTCAGTCCCTCACAGTTGCACACTGCCTGCAGAAAGAGTTTCGAACATCTGCACCAGAGCAGTTTGTCAGAGGCTTGTGAGACGCAAGTGGAATAAGCCGACCTGGAGGGTGTCTCCAGCTGCAGTGGAGTGGTATTCTGGGTACCTCCTGGCTGAGAGTACTGCTACGTTCTCAGTGCCCTAAGAACGCAGCTAGTTGAAAGCGGGGCTGTAGGCATGCTTCCGTGTGCGAGCTGAGGTCAGGGCAGGACCTTCCCGCACCCTGCCTGGAGACATAGGTCCCAGCATCCCTTTGCAAGGCGTCGGAAGAGGTTGTGTGAAAAGCATGTGGAAGTGACAGGATTCTCCTCAAGTGTATCTGATCTCAATACAGACATTGCAAACGTCCTTGTTCAATGAGAGTGTATCTCGGTCCTAGCACCCACCAATAAGTGTCTTCCAGACATCTGGCTGCAAAGCATACACACTTCCGAGAGTCGAGCTTATGCACTGTCCCTCCCACATCCTGCCTGGAGGTACACCGCGCTCCTACCAGGCCTAGCCCCGATGCGTGACTGAAGTGTTGGGAGAGGTAAGTGGAAAGTCCCGGCCCACAAGACTAGTGCATCCAAGCTCAATCTAGCGGTTTCCTAGTATTTCCTGTGTGAGCCAGGTGCTACATCCTAAGTGCCATACGAGAGAAGCTAGCTGGACGTCTAGTCCCAAGGCAAACTACTTCTGAGAGTTGAGCTCACCCTCAGTCCCTCACAGTTGCACACTGCCTGCAGATTGAGTTTCGAACAGCAGCACCACAGCCGTTTCTCAGAGGCTTGTGAGACACAAGTGGAATCAGCAGACCTGGAGGGTGTCTCCAGCTGCAGTGGAGTGGTATTCTGGGTACCTCCTGGCTTAGAGTACTGCTACGTTCTCAGTGCCCTAAGAACGCAGCTAGTTGAAAGCGGGGCTGTAGGCATGCTTCCGTGTGCGAGCTGAGGTCAGGGCAGGACCTTCCCGCACCCTGCCTGGTGACATAGGTCCCAGCATCCTTTTGCAAGGCGTCGGAAGAGGTTTGTGAAAAGCATATGGAAGTGATAGGACTCTGCTCAAGTGAATTTGAGTCCAATACAGACATTGCAAACGTCCTTGTTCAATGAGAGTGTAGCTCGGTCCTAGCACACATCAATAAGTGTCTTCCATCATCTGCGTGCAAAGCATACACACTTCCGAGAGTCGAGCTTATGGACTGTCCCTCCCACATCCTGCCTGCAGGTACACTGCGCTCCTAACAGGCCTAGCCCCGATGCGTGCCTGAAGTGTTTTGAAAGGTAAGTGGAAAGTCCCGGCCCACCAGACTAGTGCATCCAAGCTCAATCTAGCGGTTTCCTAGTATTTCCTGTGTGAGCCAGGTGCTACATCCAAAGTGCCATACGAGAGAAGCTAGCTGAACGCCTTGTCCAAAAGCAACTTACTTCGGAGAGGTGACCTCACCCTCAGTCCCTCACAGTTGCACACTGCCTGCAGAATGAGTTTCGAACATCTGCACCAGAGCAGTTTGTCAGAGGCTTGTGAGACGCAAGTGGAATAAGCCGACCTGGAGGGTGTCTCCAGCTGCAGTGGAGTGGTATTCTGGGTACCTCCTGGCTTAGAGTACTGCTACGTTCTCAGTGCCCTAAGAACGCAGCTAGTTGAAAGCGGGGCTGTAGGCATGCTTCCGTGTGCGAGCTGAGGTCAGGGCAGGACCTTCCCGCACCCTGCCTGGAGACATAGGTCCCAGCATCCTTTTGCAAGGCGTCGGAAGAGGTTGTGTGAAAAGCATGTGGAAGTGACAGGATTCTCCTCAAGTGTATCTGATCTCAATACAGACATTGCAAACGTCCTTGTTCAATGAGAGTGTAGCTCGGTCCTAGCACCCACCAATAAGTGTCTTCCAGACATCTGGCTGCAAAGCATACACACTTCCGAGAGTCGAGCTTATGCACTGTCCCTCCCACATCCTGCCTGCAGGTACACCGCGCTCCTACCAGGCCTAGCCCCGATGCGTGACTGAAGTGTTGGGAGAGGTAAGTGGAAAGTCCCGGCCCACAAGACTAGTGCATCCAAGCTCAATCTAGCGGTTTCCTAGTATTTCCTGTGTGAGCCAGGTGCTACATCCTAAGTGCCATACGAGAGAAGCTAGCTGGACGTCTAGTCCCAAGGCAAACTACTTCTGAGAGTTGAGCTCACCCTCAGTCCCTCACAGTTGCACACTGCCTGCAGAATGAGTTTCGAACAGCAGCACCACAGCCGTTTCTCAGAGGCTTGTGAGACACAAGTGGAATCAGCAGACCTGGAGGGTGTCTCCAGCTGCAGTGGAGTGGTATTCTGGGTACCTCCTGGCTGAGAGTACTGCTACCTTCTCAGTGCCCTAAGAACGCAGCTAGTTGAAAGCGGGGCTGTAGGCATGCTTCCGTGTGCGAGCTGAGGTCAGGGCAGGACCTTCCCGCACCCTGCCTGGAGACATAGGTCCCAGCATCCTTTTGCAAGGCGTCGGAAGAGGTTGTGTGAAAAGCATGCGGAAGTGACAGGATTCTCCTCAAGTGTATCTGATCTCAATACAGACATTGCAAACGTCCTTGTTCAATGAGAGTGTAGCTCGGTCCTAGCACCCACCAATAAGTGTCTTCCAGACATCTGGCTGCAAAGCATACACACTTCCGAGAGTCGAGCTTATGCACTGTCCCTCCCACATCCTGCCTGCAGGTACACTGCGCTCCTAACAGGCCTAGCCCCGATGCGTGACTGAAGTGTTGGGAGAGGTAAGTGGAAAGTCCCGGCCCACAAGACTAGTGCATCCAAGCTCAATCTAGCGGTTTCCTAGTATTTCCTGTGTGAGCCAGGTGCTACATCCTAAGTGCCATACGAGAGAAGCTAGCTGGACGTCTAGTCCCAAGGCAAACTACTTCTGAGAGTTGAGCTCACCCTCAGTCCCTCACAGTTGCACACTGCCTGCAGAATGAGTTTCGAACAGCAGCACCACAGCCGTTTCTCAGAGGCTTGTGAGACACAAGTGGAATCAGCAGACCTGGAGGGTGTCTCCAGCTGCAGTGGAGTGGTATTCTGGGTACCTCCTGGCTGAGAGTACTGCTACCTTCTCAGTGCCCTAAGAACGCAGATAGTTGAAAGCGGGGCTGTAGGCATGCTTCCGTGTGCGAGCTGAGGTCAGGGCAGGACCTTCCCGCACCCTGCCTGGTGACATAAGTCCCAGCATCCCTTTGCAAGGCGTCGGAAGAGGTTTGTGAAAAGCATATGGAAGTGATAGGACTCTGCTCAAGTGAACTTGAGTCCAATACAGACATTGCAAACGTCCTTGTTCAATGAGAGTGTAGCTCCGTCCTAGCACCCATCAATAAGTGTCTTCCATCATCTGCGTGCAAAGCATACACACTTCCGAGAGTCGAGCTTATGGACTGTCCCTCCCACATCCTGCCTGCAGGTACACTGCGCTCCTAACAGGCCTAGCCCCGATGCGTGCCTGAAGTGTTGTGAAAGGTAAGTGGAAAGTCCCGGCCCACCAGACTAGTGCATCCAAGCTCAATCTAGCGGTTTCCTAGTATTTCCTGTGTGAGCCAGGTGCTACATCCTAAGTGCCATACGAGAGAAGCTAGCTGAACGCCTTGTCCAAAAGCAACTTACTTCGGAGAGGTGACCTCACCCTCAGTCCCTCACAGTTGCACACTGCCTGCAGAAAGAGTTTCGAACATCTGCACCAGAGCAGTTTGTCAGAGGCTTGTGAGACGCAAGTGGAATAAGCCGACCTGGAGGGTGTCTCCAGCTGCAGTGGAGTGGTATTCTGGGTACCTCCTGGCTGAGAGTACTGCTACGTTCTCAGTGCCCTAAGAACGCAGCTAGTTGAAAGCGGGGCTGTAGGCATGCTTCCGTGTGAGAGCTGAGGTCAGGGCAGGACCTTCCCGCACCCTGCCTGGAGACATAGGTCCCAGCATCCTTTTGCAAGGCGTCGGAAGAGGTTGTGTGAAAAGCATGCGGAAGTGACAGGATTCTCCTCAAGTGTATCTGATCTCAATACAGACATTGCAAACGTCCTTGTTCAATGAGAGTGTAGCTCGGTCCTAGCACCCACCAATAAGTGTCTTCCAGACATCTGGCTGCAAAGCATACACACTTCCGAGAGTCGAGCTTATGCACTGTCCCTACCACATCCTGCCTGCAGGTACACCGCGCTCCTAACAGGCCTAGCCCCGATGCGTGACTGAAGTGTTGGGAGAGGTAAGTGGAAAGTCCCGGCCCACAAGACTAGGGCATCCAAGCTCAATCTAGCGGTTTCCTAGTATTTCCTGTGTGAGCCAGGTGCTACATCCTAAGTGCCATACGAGAGAAGCTAGCTGAACGCCTTGTCCAAAAGCAACTTACTTCGGAGAGGTGACTTCACCCTCAGTCCCTCACAGTTGCACACTGCCTGCAGAAAGAGTTTCGAACATCTGCACCAGAGCAGTTTGTCAGAGGCTTGTGAGACGCAAGTGGAATAAGCCGACCTGGAGGGTGTCTCCAGCTGCAGTGGAGTGGTATTCTGGGTACCTCCTGGCTTAGAGTACTGCTACGTTCTCAGTGCCCTAAGAACGCAGCTAGTTGAAAGCGGGGCTGTAGGCATGCTTCCGTGTGCTAGCTGAGGTCAGGGCAGGACCTTCCCGCATCCTGCCTGGAGACATAGGTCCCAGCATCCTTTTGCAAGGCGTCGGAAGAGGTTGTGTGAAAAGCATGTGGAAGTGACAGGATTCTCCTCAAGTGTATCTGATCTCAATACAGACATTGCAAACATCCTTGTTCAATGAGAGTGTAGCTCGGTCCTAGCACCCACCAATAAGTGTCTTCCAGACATCTGGCTGCAAAGCATACACACTTCCGAGAGTCGAGCTTATGCACTGTCCCTCCCACATCCTGCCTGCAGGTACACCGCCCTCCTACCAGGCCTAGCCCCGATGCGTGACTGAAGTGTTGGGAGAGGTAAGTGGAAAGTCCCGGCCCACAAGACTAGGGCATCCAAGCTCAATCTAGCGGTTTCCTAGTATTTCCTGTGTGAGCCAGGTGCTACATCCTAAGTGCCATACGAGAGAAGCTAGCTGGACGTCTAGTTCCAAGGCAAATTACTTCTGAGAGTTGAGCTAACCCTCAGTCCCTCACAGTTGCACACTGCCTGCAGAATGAGTTTCGAACAGCAGCACCACAGCCGTTTCTCAGAGGCTTGTGAGACACAAGTGGAATCAGCAGACCTGGAGGGTGTCTCCAGCTGCAGTGGAGTGGTATTCTGGGTACCTCCCGGCTGAGAGTACTGCTACCTTCTCAGTGCCCTAAGAACGCAGCTAGTTGAAAGCGGGGCTGTAGGCATGCTTCCGTGTGCGAGCTGAGGTCAGGGCAGGACCTTCCCGCACCCTGCCTGGAGACATAGGTCCCAGCATCCTTTTGCAAGGCGTCGGAAGAGGTTGTGTGAAAAGCATATGGAAGTGATAGGACTCTGCTCAAGTGAATTTGAGTCCAATACAGACATTGCAAACGTCCTTGTTCAATGAGAGTGTAGCTCGGTCCTAGCACCCATCAATAAGTGTCTTCCATCATCTGCGTGCAAAGCATACACACTTCCGAGAGTCGAGCTTATGGACTGTCCCTCCCACATCCTGCCTGCAGGTACACTGCGCTCCTAACAGGCCTAGCCCCGATGCGTGCCTGAAGTGTTGTGAAAGGTAAGTGGAAAGTCCCGGCCCACCAGACTAGTGCATCCAAGCTCAATCTAGCGGTTTCCTAGTATTTCCTGTGTGAGCCAGGTGCTACATCCTAAGTGCCATACGAGAGAAGCTAGCTGAACGCCTTGTCCAAAAGCAACTTACTTCGGAGAGGTGACCTCACCCTCAGTCCCTCACAGTTGCCCACTGCCTGCAGAAAGAGTTTCGAACATCTGCACCAGAGCAGTTTGTCAGAGGCTTGTGAGACGCAAGTGGAATAAGCCGACCTGGAGGGTGTCTCCAGCTGCAGTGGAGTGGTATTCTGGGTACCTCCTGGCTTAGAGTACTGCTACGTTCTCAGTGCCCTAAGAACGCAGCTAGTTGAAAGCGGGGCTGTAGGCATGCTTCCGTGTGCGAGCTGAGGTCAGGGCAGGACCTTCCCGCACCCTGCCTGGAGACATAGGTCCCAGCATCCTTTTGCAAGGCGTCGGAAGAGGTTGTGTGAAAAGCATGTGGAAGTGACAGGATTCTCCTCAAGTGTATCTGATCTCAATACAGACATTGCAAACGTCCTTGTTCAATGAGAGTGTAGCTCGGTCCTAGCACCCACCAATAAGTGTCTTCCAGACATCTGGCTGCAAAGCATACACACTTCCGAGAGTCGAGCTTATGCACTGTCCCTCCCACATCCTGCCTGCAGGTACACCGCGCTCCTACCAGGCCTAGCCCCGATGCGTGACTGAAGTGTTGGGAGAGGTAAGTGGAAAGTCCCGGCCCACAAGACTAGTGCATCCAAGCTCAATCTAGCGGTTTCCTAGTATTTCCTGTGTGAGCCAGGTGCTACATCCTAAGTGCCATACGAGAGAAGCTAGCTGGACGTCTAGTCCCAAGGCAAATTACTTCTGAGAGTTGAGCTAACCCTCAGTCCCTCACAGTTGCACACTGCCTGCAGAATGAGTTTCGAACAGCAGCACCACAGCCGTTTCTCAGAGGCTTGTGAGACACAAGTGGAATCAGCAGACCTGGAGGGTGTCTCCAGCTGCAGTGGAGTGGTATTCTGGGTACCTCCTGGCTGAGAGTACTGCTACCTTCTCAGTGCCCTAAGAACGCAGCTAGTTGAAAGCGGGGCTGTAGGCATGCTTCCGTGTGCGAGCTGAGGTCAGGGCAGGACCTTCCCGCACCCTGCCTGGTGACATAGGTCCCAGCATCCTTTTGCAAGGCGTCGGAAGAGGTTTGTGAAAAGCATATGGAAGTGATAGGACTCTGCTCAAGTGAATTTGAGTCCAATACAGACATTGCAAACGTCCTTGTTCAATGAGAGTGTAGCTCGGTCCTAGCACACATCAATAAGTGTCTTCCATCATCTGCGTGCAAAGCATACACACTTCCGAGAGTCGAGCTTATGGACTGTCCCTCCCACATCCTGCCTGCAGGTACACTGCGCTCCTAACAGGCCTAGCCCCGATGCGTGCCTGAAGTGTTTTGAAAGGTAAGTGGAAAGTCCCGGCCCACCAGACTAGTGCATCCAAGCTCAATCTAGCGGTTTCCTAGTATTTCCTGTGTGAGCCAGGTGCTACATCCAAAGTGCCATACGAGAGAAGCTAGCTGAACGCCTTGTCCAAAAGCAACTTACTTCGGAGAGGTGACCTCACCCTCAGTCCCTCACAGTTGCACACTGCCTGCAGAATGAGTTTCGAACATCTGCACCAGAGCAGTTTGTCAGAGGCTTGTGAGACGCAAGTGGAATAAGCCGACCTGGAGGGTGTCTCCAGCTGCAGTGGAGTGGTATTCTGGGTACCTCCTGGCTTAGAGTACTGCTACGTTCTCAGTGCCCTAAGAACGCAGCTAGTTGAAAGCGGGGCTGTAGGCATGCTTCCGTGTGCGAGCTGAGGTCAGGGCAGGACCTTCCCGCACCCTGCCTGGAGACATAGGTCCCAGCATCCTTTTGCAAGGCGTCGGAAGAGGTTGTGTGAAAAGCATGTGGAAGTGACAGGATTCTCCTCAAGTGTATCTGATCTCAATACAGACATTGCAAACGTCCTTGTTCAATGAGAGTGTAGCTCGGTCCTAGCACCCACCAATAAGTGTCTTCCAGACATCTGGCTGCAAAGCATACACACTTCCGAGAGTCGAGCTTATGCACTGTCCCTCCCACATCCTGCCTGCAGGTACACCGCGCTCCTACCAGGCCTAGCCCCGATGCGTGACTGAAGTGTTGGGAGAGGTAAGTGGAAAGTCCCGGCCCACAAGACTAGTGCATCCAAGCTCAATCTAGCGGTTTCCTAGTATTTCCTGTGTGAGCCAGGTGCTACATCCTAAGTGCCATACGAGAGAAGCTAGCTGGACGTCTAGTCCCAAGGCAAACTACTTCTGAGAGTTGAGCTCACCCTCAGTCCCTCACAGTTGCACACTGCCTGCAGAATGAGTTTCGAACAGCAGCACCACAGCCGTTTCTCAGAGGCTTGTGAGACACAAGTGGAATCAGCAGACCTGGAGGGTGTCTCCAGCTGCAGTGGAGTGGTATTCTGGGTACCTCCTGGCTGAGAGTACTGCTACCTTCTCAGTGCCCTAAGAACGCAGCTAGTTGAAAGCGGGGCTGTAGGCATGCTTCCGTGTGCGAGCTGAGGTCAGGGCAGGACCTTCCCGCACCCTGCCTGGAGACATAGGTCCCAGCATCCTTTTGCAAGGCGTCGGAAGAGGTTGTGTGAAAAGCATGCGGAAGTGACAGGATTCTCCTCAAGTGTATCTGATCTCAATACAGACATTGCAAACGTCCTTGTTCAATGAGAGTGTAGCTCGGTCCTAGCACCCACCAATAAGTGTCTTCCAGACATCTGGCTGCAAAGCATACACACTTCCGAGAGTCGAGCTTATGCACTGTCCCTCCCACATCCTGCCTGCAGGTACACTGCGCTCCTAACAGGCCTAGCCCCGATGCGTGACTGAAGTGTTGGGAGAGGTAAGTGGAAAGTCCCGGCCCACAAGACTAGTGCATCCAAGCTCAATCTAGCGGTTTCCTAGTATTTCCTGTGTGAGCCAGGTGCTACATCCTAAGTGCCATACGAGAGAAGCTAGCTGGACGTCTAGTCCCAAGGCAAACTACTTCTGAGAGTTGAGCTCACCCTCAGTCCCTCACAGTTGCACACTGCCTGCAGAATGAGTTTCGAACAGCAGCACCACAGCCGTTTCTCAGAGGCTTGTGAGACACAAGTGGAATCAGCAGACCTGGAGGGTGTCTCCAGCTGCAGTGGAGTGGTATTCTGGGTACCTCCTGGCTGAGAGTACTGCTACCTTCTCAGTGCCCTAAGAACGCAGATAGTTGAAAGCGGGGCTGTAGGCATGCTTCCGTGTGCGAGCTGAGGTCAGGGCAGGACCTTCCCGCACCCTGCCTGGTGACATAAGTCCCAGCATCCCTTTGCAAGGCGTCGGAAGAGGTTTGTGAAAAGCATATGGAAGTGATAGGACTCTGCTCAAGTGAACTTGAGTCCAATACAGACATTGCAAACGTCCTTGTTCAATGAGAGTGTAGCTCCGTCCTAGCACCCATCAATAAGTGTCTTCCATCATCTGCGTGCAAAGCATACACACTTCCGAGAGTCGAGCTTATGGACTGTCCCTCCCACATCCTGCCTGCAGGTACACTGCGCTCCTAACAGGCCTAGCCCCGATGCGTGCCTGAAGTGTTGTGAAAGGTAAGTGGAAAGTCCCGGCCCACCAGACTAGTGCATCCAAGCTCAATCTAGCGGTTTCCTAGTATTTCCTGTGTGAGCCAGGTGCTACATCCTAAGTGCCATACGAGAGAAGCTAGCTGAACGCCTTGTCCAAAAGCAACTTACTTCGGAGAGGTGACCTCACCCTCAGTCCCTCACAGTTGCACACTGCCTGCAGAAAGAGTTTCGAACATCTGCACCAGAGCAGTTTGTCAGAGGCTTGTGAGACGCAAGTGGAATAAGCCGACCTGGAGGGTGTCTCCAGCTGCAGTGGAGTGGTATTCTGGGTACCTCCTGGCTGAGAGTACTGCTACGTTCTCAGTGCCCTAAGAACGCAGCTAGTTGAAAGCGGGGCTGTAGGCATGCTTCCGTGTGAGAGCTGAGGTCAGGGCAGGACCTTCCCGCACCCTGCCTGGAGACATAGGTCCCAGCATCCTTTTGCAAGGCGTCGGAAGAGGTTGTGTGAAAAGCATGCGGAAGTGACAGGATTCTCCTCAAGTGTATCTGATCTCAATACAGACATTGCAAACGTCCTTGTACAATGAGAGTGTAGCTCGGTCCTAGCACCCACCAATAAGTGTCTTCCAGACATCTGGCTGCAAAGCATACACACTTCCGAGAGTCGAGCTTATGCACTGTCCCTCCCACATCCTGCCTGCAAGTACACCGCGCTCCTAACAGGCCTAGCCCCGATGCGTGACTGAAGTGTTGGGAGAGGTAAGTGGAAAGTCCCGGCCCACAAGACTAGTGCATCCAAGCTCAATCTAGCGGTTTCCTAGTATTTCCTGTGTGAGCCAGGTGCTACATCCTAAGTGCCATACGAGAGAAGCTAGCTGGACGTCTAGTCCCAAGGCAAACTACTTCTGAGAGTTGAGCTCACCCTCAGTCCCTCACAGTTGCACACTGCCTGCAGAATGAGTTTCGAACAGCAGCACCACAGCCGTTTCTCAGAGGCTTGTGAGACACAAGTGGAATCAGCAGACCTGGAGGGTGTCTCCAGCTGCAGTGGAGTGGTATTCTGGGTACCTCCTGGCTGAGAGTACTGCTACCTTCTCAGTGCCCTAAGAACGCAGCTAGTTGAAAGCGGGGCTGTAGGCATGCTTCCGTGTGCGAGCTGAGGTCAGGGCAGGACCTTCCCGCACCCTGCCTGGAGACATAGGTCCCAGCATCCTTTTGCAAGGCGTCGGAAGAGGTTGTGTGAAAAGCATGCGGAAGTGACAGGATTCTCCTCAAGTGTATCTGATCTCAATACAGACATTGCAAACGTCCTTGTTCAATGAGAGTGTAGCTCGGTCCTAGCACCCACCAATAAGTGTCTTCCAGACATCTGGCTGCAAAGCATACACACTTCCGAGAGTCGAGCTTATGCACTGTCCCTCCCACATCCTGCCTGCAGGTACACTGCGCTCCTAACAGGCCTAGCCCCGATGCGTGACTGAAGTGTTGGGAGAGGTAAGTGGAAAGTCCCGGCCCACAAGACTAGTGCATCCAAGCTCAATCTAGCGGTTTCCTAGTATTTCCTGTGTGAGCCAGGTGCTACATCCTAAGTGCCATACGAGAGAAGCTAGCTGGACGTCTAGTCCCAAGGCAAACTACTTCTGAGAGTTGAGCTCACCCTCAGTCCCTCACAGTTGCACACTGCCTGCAGAATGAGTTTCGAACAGCAGCACCACAGCCGTTTCTCAGAGGCTTGTGAGACACAAGTGGAATCAGCAGACCTGGAGGGTGTCTCCAGCTGCAGTGGAGTGGTATTCTGGGTACCTCCTGGCTGAGAGTACTGCTACCTTCTCAGTGCCCTAAGAACGCAGCTAGTTGAAAGCGGGGCTGTAGGCATGCTTCCGTGTGCGAGCTGAGGTCAGGGCAGGACCTTCCCGCACCCTGCCTGGTGACATAGGTCCCAGCATCCCTTTGCAAGGCGTCGGAAGAGGTTTGTGAAAAGCATATGGAAGTGATAGGACTCTGCTCAAGTGAACTTGAGTCCAATACAGACATTGCAAACGTCCTTGTTCAATGAGAGTGTAGCTCGGTCCTAGCACCCATCAATAAGTGTCTTCCATCATCTGCGTGCAAAGCATACACACTTCCGAGAGTCGAGCTTATGGACTGTCCCTCCCACATCCTGCCTGCAGGTACACTGCGCTCCTAACAGGCCTAGCCCCGATGCGTGCCTGAAGTGTTGTGAAAGGTAAGTGGAAAGACCCGTCCCACCAGACTAGTGCATCCAAGCTCAATCTAGCGGTTTCCTAGTATTTCCTGTGTGAGCCAGGTGCTACATCCAAAGTGCCATACGAGAGAAGCTAGCTGAACGCCTTGTCCAAAAGCAACTTACTTCGGAGAGGTGACCTCACCCTCAGTCCCTCACAGTTGCACACTGCCTGCAGAAAGAGTTTCGAACATCTGCACCAGAGCAGTTTGTCAGAGGCTTGTGAGACGCAAGTGGAATAAGCCGACCTGGAGGGTGTCTCCAGCTGCAGTGGAGTGGTATTCTGGGTACCTCCTGGCTGAGAGTACTGCTACGTTCTCAGTGCCCTAAGAACGCAGCTAGTTGAAAGCGGGGCTGTAGGCATGCTTCCGTGTGCGAGCTGAGGTCAGGGCAGGACCTTCCCGCACCCTGCCTGGAGACATAGGTCCCAGCATCCCTTTGCAAGGCGTCGGAAGAGGTTGTGTGAAAAGCATGTGGAAGTGACAGGATTCTCCTCAAGTGTATCTGATCTCAATACAGACATTGCAAACGTCCTTGTTCAATGAGAGTGTATCTCGGTCCTAGCACCCACCAATAAGTGTCTTCCAGACATCTGGCTGCAAAGCATACACACTTCCGAGAGTCGAGCTTATGCACTGTCCCTCCCACATCCTGCCTGGAGGTACACCGCGCTCCTACCAGGCCTAGCCCCGATGCGTGACTGAAGTGTTGGGAGAGGTAAGTGGAAAGTCCCGGCCCACAAGACTAGTGCATCCAAGCTCAATCTAGCGGTTTCCTAGTATTTCCTGTGTGAGCCAGGTGCTACATCCTAAGTGCCATACGAGAGAAGCTAGCTGGACGTCTAGTCCCAAGGCAAACTACTTCTGAGAGTTGAGCTCACCCTCAGTCCCTCACAGTTGCACACTGCCTGCAGATTGAGTTTCGAACAGCAGCACCACAGCCGTTTCTCAGAGGCTTGTGAGACACAAGTGGAATCAGCAGACCTGGAGGGTGTCTCCAGCTGCAGTGGAGTGGTATTCTGGGTACCTCCTGGCTGAGAGTACTGCTACGTTCTCAGTGCCCTAAGAACGCAGCTAGTTGAAAGCGGGGCTGTAGGCATGCTTCCGTGTGCGAGCTGAGGTCAGGGCAGGACCTTCCCGCACCCTGCCTGGAGACATAGGTCCCAGCATCCTTTTGCAAGGCGTCGGAAGAGGTTGTGTGAAAAGCATATGGAAGTGATAGGACTCTGCTCAAGTGAATTTGAGTCCAATACAGACATTGCAAACGTCCTTGTTCAATGAGAGTGTAGCTCGGTCCTAGCACCCATCAATAAGTGTCTTCCATCATCTGCGTGCAAAGCATACACACTTCCGAGAGTCGAGCTTATGGACTGTCCCTCCCACATCCTGCCTGCAGGTACACTGCGCTCCTAACAGGCCTAGCCCCGATGCGTGCCTGAAGTGTTGTGAAAGGTAAGTGGAAAGTCCCGGCCCACCAGACTAGTGCATCCAAGCTCAATCTAGCGGTTTCCTAGTATTTCCTGTTTGAGCCAGGTGCTACATCCTAAGTGCCATACGAGAGAAGCTAGCTGAACGCCTTGTCCAAAAGCAACTTACTTCGGAGAGGGGACCTCACCCTCAGTCTCTCACAGTTGCCCACTGCCTGCAGAAAGAGTTTCGAACATCTGCACCAGAGCAGTTTGTCAGAGGCTTGTGAGACGCAAGTGGAATAAGCCGACCTGGAGGGTGTCTCCAGCTGCAGTGGAGTGGTATTCTGGGTACCTCCTGGCTGAGAGTACTGCTACCTTCTCAGTGCCCTAAGAACGCAGCTAGTTGAAAGCGGGGCTGTAGGCATGCTTCCGTGTGCGAGCTGAGGTCAGGGCAGGACCTTCCCGCACCCTGCCTGGTGACATAGGTCCCAGCATCCCTTTGCAAGGCGTCGGAAGAGGTTTGTGAAAAGCATATGGAAGTGATAGGACTCTGCTCAAGTGAACTTGAGTCCAATACAGACATTGCAAACGTCCTTGTTCAATGAGAGTGTAGCTCGGTCCTAGCACCCATCAATAAGTGTCTTCCATCATCTGCGTGCAAAGCATACACACTTCCGAGAGTCGAGCTTATGGACTGTCCCTCCCACATCCTGCCTGCAGGTACACTGCGCTCCTAACAGGCCTAGCCCCGATGCGTGCCTGAAGTGTTGTGAAAGGTAAGTGGAAAGTCCCGGCCCACCAGACTAGTGCATCCAAGCTCAATCTAGCGGTTTCCTAGTATTTCCTGTTTGAGCCAGGTGCTACATCCTAAGTGCCATACGAGAGAAGCTAGCTGAACGCCTTGTCCAAAAGCAACTTACTTCGGAGAGGGGACCTCACCCTCAGTCTCTCACAGTTGCCCACTGCCTGCAGAAAGAGTTTCGAACATCTGCACCAGAGCAGTTTGTCAGAGGCTTGTGAGACGCAAGTGGAATAAGCCGACCTGGAGGGTGTCTCCAGCTGCAGTGGAGTGGTATTCTGGGTACCTCCTGGCTGAGAGTACTGCTACCTTCTCAGTGCCCTAAGAACGCAGCTAGTTGAAAGCGGGGCTGTAGGCATGCTTCCGTGTGCGAGCTGAGGTCAGGGCAGGACCTTCCCGCACCCTGCCTGGTGACATAGGTCCCAGCATCCCTTTGCAAGGCGTCGGAAGAGGTTTGTGAAAAGCATATGGAAGTGATAGGACTCTGCTCAAGTGAACTTGAGTCCAATACAGACATTGCAAACGTCCTTGTTCAATGAGAGTGTAGCTCGGTCCTAGCACCCATCAATAAGTGTCTTCCATCATCTGCGTGCAAAGCATACACACTTCCGAGAGTCGAGCTTATGGACTGTCCCTCCCACATCCTGCCTGCAGGTACACTGCGCTCCTAACAGGCCTAGCCCCGATGCGTGCCTGAAGTGTTGTGAAAGGTAAGTGGAAAGTCCCGGCCCACCAGACTAGTGCATCCAAGCTCAATCTAGCGGTTTCCTAGTATTTCCTGTGTGAGCCAGGTGCTACATCCTAAGTGCCATACGAGAGAAGCTAGCTGAACGCCTTGTCCAAAAGCAACTTACTTCGGAGAGGTGACCTCACCCTCAGTCCCTCACAGTTGCACACTGCCTGCAGAAAGAGTTTCGAACATCTGCACCAGAGCAGTTTGTCAGAGGCTTGTGAGACGCAAGTGGAATAAGCCGACCTGGAGGGTGTCTCCAGCTGCAGGGGAGTGGTATTCTGGGTACCTCCTGGCTTAGAGTACTGCTACGTTCTCAGTGCCCTAAGAACGCAGCTAGTTGAAAGCGGGGCTGTAGGCATGCTTCCGTGTGAGAGCTGAGGTCAGGGCAGGACCTTCCCGCACCCTGCCTGGAGACATAGGTCCCAGCATCCTTTTGCAAGGCGTCGGAAGAGGTTGTGTGAAAAGCATGCGGAAGTGACAGGATTCTCCTCAAGTGTATCTGATCTCAATACAGACATTGCAAACGTCCTTGTACAATGAGAGTGTAGCTCGGTCCTAGCACCCACCAATAAGTGTCTTCCAGACATCTGGCTGCAAAGCATACACACTTCCGAGAGTCGAGCTTATGCACTGTCCCTCCCACATCCTGCCTGCAAGTACACCGCGCTCCTAACAGGCCTAGCCCCGATGCGTGACTGAAGTGTTGGGAGAGGTAAGTGGAAAGTCCCGGCCCAGAAGACTAGTGCATCCAAGCTCAATCTAGCGGTTTCCTAGTATTTCCTGTGTGAGCCAGGTGCTACATCCTAAGTGCCATACGAGAGAAGCTAGCTGGACGTCTAGTCCCAAGGCAAACTACTTCTGAGAGTTGAGCTCACCCTCAGTCCCTCACAGTTGCACACTGCCTGCAGAATGAGTTTCGAACAGCAGCACCACAGCCGTTTCTCAGAGGCTTGTGAGACACAAGTGGAATCAGCAGACCTGGAGGGTGTCTCCAGCTGCAGTGGAGTGGTATTCTGGGTACCTCCTGGCTGAGAGTACTGCTACCTTCTCAGTGCCCTAAGAACGCAGCTAGTTGAAAGCGGGGCTGTAGGCATGCTTCCCTGTCCGAGCTGAGGTGAGGGCAGGACCCACCCGCATCCTAACTGCTCCTTGCGATAGATCACAGCATCCTTATTTTAGGCGCCGGAAGGGGTTGTGTGAAAAGCATGTGGAAGTGACAGGATTCTCCTCAACTGTATCTCATCTCAATACAGACATTGCAGACGTCCTTGTCCAATGAATGTGTAGCTCGGTGCTAGCTTCCATCAATAAGTGTCTGGCAGGCATCTGCCTGCAAAGCCTACACCCTTCTGAGAGTTGAGCTTATGGCCTATCGCTCCCACATCCTGATGCCTGTACGGTTCGCTTGCACAGCATTTCGTTCTACGCGGGACACTAGCAGACAGAGAACCGAGTGACTGGCTTGTCAATTTCGCGCCTAGCACACAGCTGCCTCCAAGGCATGCACACTCCTTTGGGTTGAACTTATGGCTTCAACCTCCCACATGCTGACCGCCTGTACCCTTTGCAGTCAAGGGATTTCGTTGGACACGGGATTCAAGCTTTGTGAGAGGCAAGTGTCAGCTCAATCCAGTGACTTCTGACGACTTCCTCCCTCAGATGGGTGGTACATATTAACTTCCAACCCTGAGTACCTAGTTGCAAGCTCTCTCTCAGGGGAACTTCCTTCTGTGTGATGAGCTGACTTGCTGTCCTTCCCAGTTCCACACTGCCTGCACATGGAGTTACGAACATCCTCACTAGACATGTTTGTCAGAAGCTCATGGGACTCAAGGGGCAAGCTGCAGGCCTCAATGGTGCTGTCACTCGGTGCAGTAGAGCAGTATAAACGCAACGTCCTGACTTCCAGTGCTGCTGCGTTCTCACGGCCATAAGAACGCAGCTAGTGGAAAGCTGCATTCGGGGCATGCTACCTTTGGAGAGTTGAGCTCAACGAAGGATCCTCCCGCCTCGGGTACCCCTGTGGGTGAGCTGCCAAAATCCTCATGTCAGGTGCAGACAGGTGGTGAGAAATGCGTGTGGAAGCGTCAGGCCTGTCCTCACGGCAATGTGAGTTGAATACAGCGATTGCCAACGTCCTTGTTCAATGAGAGTGTAGCTAGGTTCTAACTCCCCTGTATGAGTGCGGAGCAGACATCTGCCCCCTAGCCATACACGCTCCTGAGAGTTGAGCTTATGGCCTGTCCCTCCCACATCCTGCCTGCAGGTACACCGCGCTCCTACCAGGCCTAGCCCCGATGCGTGACTGAAGTGTTGGGAGAGGTAAGTGGAAAGTCCCGGCCCACAAGACTAGTGCATCCAAGCTCAATCTAGCGGTTTCCTAGTATTTCCTGTGTGAGCCAGGTGCTACATCCTAAGTGCCATACGAGAGAAGCTAGCTGGACGTCTAGTCCCAAGGCAAACTACTTCTGAGAGTTGAGCTCACCCTCAGTCCCTCACAGTTGCACACTGCCTGCAGATTGAGTTTCGAACAGCAGCACCACAGCCGTTTCTCAGAGGCTTGTGAGACACAAGTGGAATCAGCAGACCTGGAGGGTGTCTCCAGCTGCAGTGGAGTGGTATTCTGGGTACCTCCTGGCTGAGAGTACTGCTACCTTCTCAGTGCCCTAAGAACGCAGCTAGTTGAAAGCGGGGCTGTAGGCATGCTTCCGTGTGCGAGCTGAGGTCAGGGCAGGACCTTCCCGCACCCTGCCTGGTGACATAGGTCCCAGCATCCTTTTGCAAGGCGTCGGAAGAGGTTTGTGAAAAGCATATGGAAGTGATAGGACTCTGCTCAAGTGAATTTGAGTCCAATACAGACATTGCAAACGTCCTTGTTCAATGAGAGTGTAGCTCGGTCCTAGCACACATGAATAAGTGTCTTCCATCATCTGCGTGCAAAGCATACACACTTCCGAGAGTCGAGCTTATGGACTGTCCCTCCCACATCCTGCCTGCAGGTACACTGCGCTCCTAACAGGCCTAGCCCCGATGCGTGCCTGAAGTGTTTTGAAAGGTAAGTGGAAAGACCCGTCCCACCAGACTAGTGCATCCAAGCTCAATCTAGCGGTTTCCTAGTATTTCCTGTGTGAGCCAGGTGCTACATCCAAAGTGCCATACGAGAGAAGCTAGCTGAACGCCTTGTCCAAAAGCAACTTACTTCGGAGAGGTGACCTCACCCTCAGTCCCTCACAGTTGCACACTGCCTGCAGAAAGAGTTTCGAACATCTGCACCAGAGCAGTTTGTCAGAGGCTTGTGAGACGCAAGTGGAATAAGCCGACCTGGAGGGTGTCTCCAGCTGCAGTGGAGTGGTATTCTGGGTACCTCCTGGCTGAGAGTACTGCTACGTTCTCAGTGCCCTAAGAACGCAGCTAGTTGAAAGCGGGGCTGTAGGCATGCTTCCGTGTGCGAGCTGAGGTCAGGGCAGGACCTTCCCGCACCCTGCCTGGAGACATAGGTCCCAGCATCCCTTTGCAAGGCGTCGGAAGAGGTTGTGTGAAAAGCATGTGGAAGTGACAGGATTCTCCTCAAGTGTATCTGATCTCAATACAGACATTGCAAACGTCCTTGTTCAATGAGAGTGTATCTCGGTCCTAGCACCCACCAATAAGTGTCTTCCAGACATCTGGCTGCAAAGCATACACACTTCCGAGAGTCGAGCTTATGCACTGTCCCTCCCACATCCTGCCTGGAGGTACACCGCGCTCCTACCAGGCCTAGCCCCGATGCGTGACTGAAGTGTTGGGAGAGGTAAGTGGAAAGTCCCGGCCCACAAGACTAGTGCATCCAAGCTCAATCTAGCGGTTTCCTAGTATTTCCTGTGTGAGCCAGGTGCTACATCCTAAGTGCCATACGAGAGAAGCTAGCTGGACGTCTAGTCCCAAGGCAAACTACTTCTGAGAGTTGAGCTCACCCTCAGTCCCTCACAGTTGCACACTGCCTGCAGATTGAGTTTCGAACAGCAGCACCACAGCCGTTTCTCAGAGGCTTGTGAGACACAAGTGGAATCAGCAGACCTGGAGGGTGTCTCCAGCTGCAGTGGAGTGGTATTCTGGGTACCTCCTGGCTGAGAGTACTGCTACGTTCTCAGTGCCCTAAGAACGCAGCTAGTTGAAAGCGGGGCTGTAGGCATGCTTCCGTGTGCGAGCTGAGGTCAGGGCAGGACCTTCCCGCACCCTGCCTGGAGACATAGGTCCCAGCATCCTTTTGCAAGGCGTCGGAAGAGGTTGTGTGAAAAGCATATGGAAGTGATAGGACTCTGCTCAAGTGAATTTGAGTCCAATACAGACATTGCAAACGTCCTTGTTCAATGAGAGTGTAGCTCGGTCCTAGCACCCATCAATAAGTGTCTTCCATCATCTGCGTGCAAAGCATACACACTTCCGAGAGTCGAGCTTATGGACTGTCCCTCCCACATCCTGCCTGCAGGTACACTGCGCTCCTAACAGGCCTAGCCCCGATGCGTGCCTGAAGTGTTGTGAAAGGTAAGTGGAAAGTCCCGGCCCACCAGACTAGTGCATCCAAGCTCAATCTAGCGGTTTCCTAGTATTTCCTGTTTGAGCCAGGTGCTACATCCTAAGTGCCATACGAGAGAAGCTAGCTGAACGCCTTGTCCAAAAGCAACTTACTTCGGAGAGGGGACCTCACCCTCAGTCTCTCACAGTTGCCCACTGCCTGCAGAAAGAGTTTCGAACATCTGCACCAGAGCAGTTTGTCAGAGGCTTGTGAGACGCAAGTGGAATAAGCCGACCTGGAGGGTGTCTCCAGCTGCAGTGGAGTGGTATTCTGGGTACCTCCTGGCTGAGAGTACTGCTACCTTCTCAGTGCCCTAAGAACGCAGCTAGTTGAAAGCGGGGCTGTAGGCATGCTTCCGTGTGCGAGCTGAGGTCAGGGCAGGACCTTCCCGCACCCTGCCTGGTGACATAGGTCCCAGCATCCCTTTGCAAGGCGTCGGAAGAGGTTTGTGAAAAGCATATGGAAGTGATAGGACTCTGCTCAAGTGAACTTGAGTCCAATACAGACATTGCAAACGTCCTTGTTCAATGAGAGTGTAGCTCGGTCCTAGCACCCATCAATAAGTGTCTTCCATCATCTGCGTGCAAAGCATACACACTTCCGAGAGTCGAGCTTATGGACTGTCCCTCCCACATCCTGCCTGCAGGTACACTGCGCTCCTAACAGGCCTAGCCCCGATGCGTGCCTGAAGTGTTGTGAAAGGTAAGTGGAAAGTCCCGGCCCACCAGACTAGTGCATCCAAGCTCAATCTAGCGGTTTCCTAGTATTTCCTGTGTGAGCCAGGTGCTACATCCTAAGTGCCATACGAGAGAAGCTAGCTGAACGCCTTGTCCAAAAGCAACTTACTTCGGAGAGGTGACCTCACCCTCAGTCCCTCACAGTTGCACACTGCCTGCAGAAAGAGTTTCGAACATCTGCACCAGAGCAGTTTGTCAGAGGCTTGTGAGACGCAAGTGGAATAAGCCGACCTGGAGGGTGTCTCCAGCTGCAGGGGAGTGGTATTCTGGGTACCTCCTGGCTTAGAGTACTGCTACGTTCTCAGTGCCCTAAGAACGCAGCTAGTTGAAAGCGGGGCTGTAGGCATGCTTCCGTGTGAGAGCTGAGGTCAGGGCAGGACCTTCCCGCACCCTGCCTGGAGACATAGGTCCCAGCATCCTTTTGCAAGGCGTCGGAAGAGGTTGTGTGAAAAGCATGCGGAAGTGACAGGATTCTCCTCAAGTGTATCTGATCTCAATACAGACATTGCAAACGTCCTTGTACAATGAGAGTGTAGCTCGGTCCTAGCACCCACCAATAAGTGTCTTCCAGACATCTGGCTGCAAAGCATACACACTTCCGAGAGTCGAGCTTATGCACTGTCCCTCCCACATCCTGCCTGCAAGTACACCGCGCTCCTAACAGGCCTAGCCCCGATGCGTGACTGAAGTGTTGGGAGAGGTAAGTGGAAAGTCCCGGCCCACAAGACTAGTGCATCCATGCTCAATCTAGCGGTTTCCTAGTATTTCCTGTGTGAGCCAGGTGCTACATCCTAAGTGCCATACGAGAGAAGCTAGCTGGACGTCTAGTCCCAAGGCAAACTACTTCTGAGAGTTGAGCTCACCCTCAGTCCCTCACAGTTGCACACTGCCTGCAGAATGAGTTTCGAACAGCAGCACCACAGCCGTTTCTCAGAGGCTTGTGAGACACAAGTGGAATCAGCAGACCTGGAGGGTGTCTCCAGCTGCAGTGGAGTGGTATTCTGGGTACCTCCTGGCTGAGAGTACTGCTACCTTCTCAGTGCCCTAAGAACGCAGCTAGTTGAAAGCGGGGCTGTAGGCATGCTTCCCTGTCCGAGCTGAGGTGAGGGCAGGACCCACCCGCATCCTAACTGCTCCTTGCGATAGATCACAGCATCCTTATTTTAGGCGCCGGAAGGGGTTGTGTGAAAAGCATGTGGAAGTGACAGGATTCTCCTCAACTGTATCTCATCTCAATACAGACATTGCAGACGTCCTTGTCCAATGAATGTGTAGCTCGGTGCTAGCTTCCATCAATAAGTGTCTGGCAGGCATCTGCCTGCAAAGCCTACACCCTTCTGAGAGTTGAGCTTATGGCCTATCGCTCCCACATCCTGATGCCTGTACGGTTCGCTTGCACAGCATTTCGTTCTACGCGGGACACTAGCAGACAGAGAACCGAGTGACTGGCTTGTCAATTTCGCGCCTAGCACACAGCTGCCTCCAAGGCATGCACACTCCTTTGGGTTGAACTTATGGCTTCAACCTCCCACATGCTGACCGCCTGTACCCTTTGCAGTCAAGGGATTTCGTTGGACACGGGATTCAAGCTTTGTGAGAGGCAAGTGTCAGCTCAATCCAGTGACTTCTGACGACTTCCTCCCTCAGATGGGTGGTACATATTAACTTCCAACCCTGAGTACCTAGTTGCAAGCTCTCTCTCAGGGGAACTTCCTTCTGTGTGATGAGCTGACTTGCTGTCCTTCCCAGTTCCACACTGCCTGCACATGGAGTTACGAACATCCTCACTAGACATGTTTGTCAGAAGCTCATGGGACTCAAGGGGCAAGCTGCAGGCCTCAATGGTGCTGTCACTCGGTGCAGTAGAGCAGTATAAACGCAACGTCCTGACTTCCAGGGCTGCTGCGTTCTCACGGCCATAAGAACGCAGCTACTGGAAAGCTGCATTCGGGGCATGCTACCTTTGGAGAGTTGAGCTCAACGAAGGATCCTCCCGCCTCGGGTACCCCTGTGGGTGAGCTGCCAAAATCCTCATGTCAGGTGCAGACAGGTGGTGAGAAATGCGTGTGGAAGCGTCAGGCCTGTCCTCACGGCAATGTGAGTTGAATACAGCGATTGCCAACGTCCTTGTTCAATGAGAGTGTAGCTAGGTTCTAACTCCCCTGTATGAGTGCGGAGCAGACATCTGCCCCCTAGCCATACACGCTCCTGAGAGTTGAGCTTATGGCCTGTCCCTCCCACATCCTGCCTGCAGGTACACCGCGCTCCTACCAGGCCTAGCCCCGATGCGTGACTGAAGTGTTGGGAGAGGTAAGTGGAAAGTCCCGGCCCACAAGACTAGTGCATCCAAGCTCAATCTAGCGGTTTCCTAGTATTTCCTGTGTGAGCCAGGTGCTACATCCTAAGTGCCATACGAGAGAAGCTAGCTGGACGTCTAGTCCCAAGGCAAACTACTTCTGAGAGTTGAGCTCACCCTCAGTCCCTCACAGTTGCACACTGCCTGCAGATTGAGTTTCGAACAGCAGCACCACAGCCGTTTCTCAGAGGCTTGTGAGACACAAGTGGAATCAGCAGACCTGGAGGGTGTCTCCAGCTGCAGTGGAGTGGTATTCTGGGTACCTCCTGACTGAGAGTACTGCTACGTTCTCAGTGCCCTAAGAACGCAGCTAGTTGAAAGCGGGGCTGTAGGCATGCTTCCGTGTGCGAGCTGAGGTCAGGGCAGGACCTTCCCGCACCCTGCCTGGAGACATAGGTCCCAGCATCCTTTTGCAAGGCGTCGGAAGAGGTTGTGTGAAAAGCATATGGAAGTGATAGGACTCTGCTCAAGTGAATTTGAGTCCAATACAGACATTGCAAACGTCCTTGTTCAATGAGAGTGTAGCTCGGTCCTAGCACCCATCAATAAGTGTCTTCCATCATCTGCGTGCAAAGCATACACACTTCCGAGAGTCGAGCTTATGGACTGTCCCTCCCACATCCTGCCTGCAGGTACACTGCGCTCCTAACAGGCCTAGCCCCGATGCGTGCCTGAAGTGTTGTGAAAGGTAAGTGGAAAGTCCCGGCCCACCAGACTAGTGCATCCAAGCTCAATCTAGCGGTTTCCTAGTATTTCCTGTGTGAGCCAGGTGCTACATCCTAAGTGCCATACGAGAGAAGCTAGCTGAACGCCTTGTCCAAAAGCAACTTACTTCGGAGAGGGGACCTCACCCTCAGTCTCTCACAGTTGCCCACTGCCTGCAGAAAGAGTTTCGAACATCTGCACCAGAGCAGTTTGTCAGAGGCTTGTGAGACGCAAGTGGAATAAGCCGACCTGGAGGGTGTCTCCAGCTGCAGTGGAGTGGTATTCTGGGTACCTCCTGGCTGAGAGTACTGCTACCTTCTCAGTGCCCTAAGAACGCAGCTAGTTGAAAGCGGGGCTGTAGGCATGCTTCCGTGTGCGAGCTGAGGTCAGGGCAGGACCTTCCCGCACCCTGCCTGGAGACATAGGTCCCAGCATCCTTTTGCAAGGCGTCGGAAGAGGTTGTGTGAAAAGCATGCGGAAGTGACAGGATTCTTCTCAAGTGTATCTGACCTCAATACAGACATTGCAAACGACCTTGTTCAATGAGAGTGTAGCTCGGTCCTAGCACCCACCAATAAGTGTCTTCCAGACATCTGGCTGCAAAGCATACACACTTCCGAGAGTCGAGCTTATGCACTGTCCCTCCCACATCCTGCCTGCAGGTACACCGCGCTCCTACCAGGCCTAGCCCCGATGCGTGACTGAAGTGTTGGGAGAGGTAAGTGGAAAGTCCCGGCCCACAAGACTAGTGCATCCAAGCTCAATCTAGCGGTTTCCTAGTATTTCCTGTGTGAGCCAGGTGCTACATCCTAAGTGCCATACGAGAGAAGCTAGCTGGACGTCTAGTCCCAAGGCAAACTACTTCTGAGAGTTGAGCTCACCCTCAGTCCCTCACAGTTGCACACTGCCTGCAGAATGAGTTTCGAACAGCAGCACCACAGCCGTTTCTCAGAGGCTTGTGAGACACAAGTGGAATCAGCAGACCTGGAGGGTGTCTCCAGCTGCAGTGGAGTGGTATTCTGGGTACCTCCTGGCTGAGAGTACTGCTACCTTCTCAGTGCCCTAAGAACGCAGCTAGTTGAAAGCGGGGCTGTAGGCATGCTTCCGTGTGCGAGCTGAGGTCAGGGCAGGACCTTCCCGCACCCTGCCTGGAGACATAGGTCCCAGCATCCTTTTGCAAGGCGTCGGAAGAGGTTGTGTGAAAAGCATGCGGAAGTGACAGGATTCTCCTCAAGTGTATCTGATCTCAATACAGACATTGCAAACGTCCTTGTTCAATGAGAGTGTATCTCGGTCCTAGCACCCACCAATAAGTGTCTTCCAGACATCTGGCTGCAAAGCATACACACTTCCGAGAGTCGAGCTTATGCACTGTCCCTCCCACATCCTGCCTGCAGGTACACTGCGCTCCTAACAGGCCTAGCCCCGATGCGTGACTGAAGTGTTGGGAGAGGTAAGTGGAAAGTCCCGGCCCACAAGACTAGTGCATCCAAGCTCAATCTAGCGGTTTCCTAGTATTTCCTGTGTGAGCCAGGTGCTACATCCTAAGTGCCATACGAGAGAAGCTAGCTGGACGTCTAGTCCCAAGGCAAACTACTTCTGAGAGTTGAGCTCACCCTCAGTCCCTCACAGTTGCACACTGCCTGCAGAAAGAGTTTCGAACATCTGCACCAGAGCAGTTTGTCAGAGGCTTGTGAGACGCAAGTGGAATAAGCCGACCTGGAGGGTGTCTCCAGCTGCAGGGGAGTGGTATTCTGGGTACCTCCTGGCTTAGAGTACTGCTACGTTCTCAGTGCCCTAAGAACGCAGCTAGTTGAAAGCGGGGCTGTAAGCATGCTTCCGTGTGCGAGCTGAGGTCAGGGCAGGACCTTCCCGCACCCTGCCTGGAGACATAGGTCCCAGCATCCTTTTGCAAGGCGTCGGAAGAGGTTGTGTGAAAAGCATGCGGAAGTGACAGGATTCTCCTCAAGTGTATCTGATCTCAATACAGACATTGCAAACGTCCTTGTACAATGAGAGTGTAGCTCGGTCCTAGCACCCACCAATAAGTGTCTTCCAGACATCTGGCTGCAAAGCATACACACTTCCGAGAGTCGAGCTTATGCACTGTCCCTCCCACATCCTGCCTGCAAGTACACCGCGCTCCTAACAGGCCTAGCCCCGATGCGTGACTGAAGTGTTGGGAGAGGTAAGTGGAAAGTCCCGGCCCACCAGACTAGTGCATCCAAGCTCAATCTAGCGGTTTCCTAGTATTTCCTGTGTGAGCCAGGTGCTACATCCTAAGTGCCATACGAGAGAAGCTAGCTGAACGCCTTGTCCAAAAGCAACTTACTTCGGAGAGGTGACCTCACCCTCAGTCCCTCACAGTTGCACACTGCCTGCAGAAAGAGTTTCGAACATCTGCACCAGAGCAGTTTGTCAGAGGCTTGTGAGACGCAAGTGGAATAAGCCGACCTGGAGGGTGTCTCCAGCTGAAGGGGAGTGGTATTCTGGGTACCTCCTGGCTTAGAGTACTGCTACGTTCTCAGTGCCCTAAGAACGCAGCTAGTTGAAAGCGGGGCTGTAGGCATGCTTCCGTGTGCGAGCTGAGGTCAGGGCAGGACCTTCCCGCACCCTGCCTGGAGACATAGGTCCCAGCATCCTTTTGCAAGGCGTCGGAAGAGGTTGTGTGAAAAGCATGCGGAAGTGACAGGATTCTCCTCAAGTGTATCTGATCTCAATACAGACATTGCAAACGTCCTTGTACAATGAGAGTGTAGCTCGGTCCTAGCACCCACCAATAAGTGTCTTCCAGACATCTGGCTGCAAAGCATACACACTTCCGAGAGTCGAGCTTATGCACTGTCCCTCCCACATCCTGCCTGCAAGTACACCGCGCTCCTAACAGGCCTAGCCCCGATGCGTGACTGAAGTGTTGGGAGAGGTAAGTGGAAAGTCCCGGCCCACAAGACTAGTGCATCCAAGCTCAATCTAGCGGTTTCCTAGTATTTCCTGTGTGAGCCAGGTGCTACATCCTAAGTGCCATACGAGAGAAGCTAGCTGGACGTCTAGTCCCAAGGCAAACTACTTCTGAGAGTTGAGCTCACCCTCAGTCCCTCACAGTTGCACACTGCCTGCAGAATGAGTTTCGAACAGCAGCACCACAGCCGTTTCTCAGAGGCTTGTGAGACACAAGTGGAATCAGCAGACCTGGAGGGTGTCTCCAGCTGCAGTGGAGTGGTATTCTGGGTACCTCCTGGCTGAGAGTACTGCTACCTTCTCAGTGCCCTAAGAACGCAGCTAGTTGAAAGCGGGGCTGTAGGCATGCTTCCCTGTCCGAGCTGAGGTGAGGGCAGGACCCACCCGCATCCTAACTGCTCCTTGCGATAGATCACAGCATCCTTATTTTAGGCGCCGGAAGGGGTTGTGTGAAAAGCATGTGGAAGTTACAGGATTCTCCTCAACTGTATCTCATCTCAATACAGACATTGCAGACGTCCTTGTCCAATGAATGTGTAGCTCGGTGCTAGCTTCCATCAATAAGTGTCTGGCAGGCATCTGCCTGCAAAGCCTACACCCTTCTGAGAGTTGAGCTTATGGCCTATCGCTCCCACATCCTGATGCCTGTACGGTTCGCTTGCACAGCATTTCGTTCTACGCGGGACACTAGCAGACAGAGAACCGAGTGACTGGCTTGTCAATTTCGCGCCTAGCACACAGCTGCCTCCAAGGCATGCACACTCCTTTGGGTTGAACTTATGGCTTCAACCTCCCACATGCTGACCGCCTGTACCCTTTGCAGTCAAGGGATTTCGTTGGACACGGGATTCAAGCTTTGTGAGAGGCAAGTGTCAGCTCAATCCAGTGACTTCTGACGACTTCCTCCCTCAGATGGGTGGTACATATTAACTTCCAACCCTGAGTACCTAGTTGCAAGCTCTCTCTCAGGGGAACTTCCTTCTGTGTGATGAGCTGACTTGCTGTCCTTCCCAGTTCCACACTGCCTGCACATGGAGTTACGAACATCCTCACTAGACATGTTTGTCAGAAGCTCATGGGACTCAAGGGGCAAGCTGCAGGCCTCAATGGTGCTGTCACTCGGTGCAGTAGAGCAGTATAAACGCAACGTCCTGACTTCCAGTGCTGCTGCGTTCTCACGGCCATAAGAACGCAGCTAGTGGAAAGCTGCATTCGGGGCATGCTACCTTTGGAGAGTTGAGCTCAACGAAGGATCCTCCCGCCTCGGGTACCCCTGTGGGTGAGCTGCCAAAATCCTCATGTCAGGTGCAGACAGGTGGTGAGAAATGCGTGTGGAAGCGTCAGGCCTGTCCTCACGGCAATGTGAGTTGAATACAGCGATTGCCAACGTCCTTGTTCAATGAGAGTGTAGCTAGGTTCTAACTCCCCTGTATGAGTGCGGAGCAGACATCTGCCCCCTAGCCATACACGCTCCTGAGAGTTGAGCTTATGGCCTGTCCCTCCCACATCCTGCCTGCAGGTACACCGCGCTCCTACCAGGCCTAGCCCCGATGCGTGACTGAAGTGTTGGGAGAGGTAAGTGGAAAGTCCCGGCCCACAAGACTAGTGCATCCAAGCTCAATCTAGCGGTTTCCTAGTATTTCCTGTGTGAGCCAGGTGCTACATCCTAAGTGCCATACGAGAGAAGCTAGCTGGACGTCTAGTCCCAAGGCAAACTACTTCTGAGAGTTGAGCTCACCCTCAGTCCCTCACAGTTGCACACTGCCTGCAGATTGAGTTTCGAACAGCAGCACCACAGCCGTTTCTCAGAGGCTTGTGAGACACAAGTGGAATCAGCAGACCTGGAGGGTGTCTCCAGCTGCAGTGGAGTGGTATTCTGGGTACCTCCTGGCTGAGAGTACTGCTACCTTCTCAGTGCCCTAAGAACGCAGCTAGTTGAAAGCGGGGCTGTAGGCATGCTTCCGTGTGCGAGCTGAGGTCAGGGCAGGACCTTCCCGCACCCTGCCTGGTGACATAGGTCCCAGCATCCTTTTGCAAGGCGTCGGAAGAGGTTTGTGAAAAGCATATGGAAGTGATAGGACTCTGCTCAAGTGAATTTGAGTCCAATACAGACATTGCAAACGTCCTTGTTCAATGAGAGTGTAGCTCGGTCCTAGCACACATCAATAAGTGTCTTCCATCATCTGCGTGCAAAGCATACACACTTCCGAGAGTCGAGCTTATGGACTGTCCCTCCCACATCCTGCCTGCAGGTACACTGCGCTCCTAACAGGCCTAGCCCCGATGCGTGCCTGAAGTGTTTTGAAAGGTAAGTGGAAAGACCCGTCCCACCAGACTAGTGCATCCAAGCTCAATCTAGCGGTTTCCTAGTATTTCCTGTGTGAGCCAGGTGCTACATCCAAAGTGCCATACGAGAGAAGCTAGCTGAACGCCTTGTCCAAAAGCAACTTACTTCGGAGAGGTGACCTCACCCTCAGTCCCTCACAGTTGCACACTGCCTGCAGAAAGAGTTTCGAACATCTGCACCAGAGCAGTTTGTCAGAGGCTTGTGAGACGCAAGTGGAATAAGCCGACCTGGAGGGTGTCTCCAGCTGCAGTGGAGTGGTATTCTGGGTACCTCCTGGCTGAGAGTACTGCTACGTTCTCAGTGCCCTAAGAACGCAGCTAGTTGAAAGCGGGGCTGTAGGCATGCTTCCGTGTGCGAGCTGAGGTCAGGGCAGGACCTTCCCGCACCCTGCCTGGAGACATAGGTCCCAGCATCCCTTTGCAAGGCGTCGGAAGAGGTTGTGTGAAAAGCATGTGGAAGTGACAGGATTCTCCTCAAGTGTATCTGATCTCAATACAGACATTGCAAACGTCCTTGTTCAATGAGAGTGTATCTCGGTCCTAGCACCCACCAATAAGTGTCTTCCAGACATCTGGCTGCAAAGCATACACACTTCCGAGAGTCGAGCTTATGCACTGTCCCTCCCACATCCTGCCTGCAGGTACACCGCGCTCCTACCAGGCCTAGCCCCGATGCGTGACTGAAGTGTTGGGAGAGGTAAGTGGAAAGTCCCGGCCCACAAGACTAGTGCATCCAAGCTCAATCTAGCGGTTTCCTAGTATTTCCTGTGTGAGCCAGGTGCTACATCCTAAGTGCCATACGAGAGAAGCTAGCTGGACGTCTAGTCCCAAGGCAAACTACTTCTGAGAGTTGAGCTCACCCTCAGTCCCTCACAGTTGCACACTGCCTGCAGATTGAGTTTCGAACAGCAGCACCACAGCCGTTTCTCAGAGGCTTGTGAGACACAAGTGGAATCAGCAGACCTGGAGGGTGTCTCCAGCTGCAGTGGAGTGGTATTCTGGGTACCTCCTGGCTGAGAGTACTGCTACGTTCTCAGTGCCCTAAGAACGCAGCTAGTTGAAAGCGGGGCTGTAGGCATGCTTCCGTGTGCGAGCTGAGGTCAGGGCAGGACCTTCCCGCACCCTGCCTGGAGACATAGGTCCCAGCATCCTTTTGCAAGGCGTCGGAAGAGGTTGTGTGAAAAGCATATGGAAGTGATAGGACTCTGCTCAAGTGAATTTGAGTCCAATACAGACATTGCAAACGTCCTTGTTCAATGAGAGTGTAGCTCGGTCCTAGCACCCATCAATAAGTGTCTTCCATCATCTGCGTGCAAAGCATACACACTTCCGAGAGTCGAGCTTATGGACTGTCCCTCCCACATCCTGCCTGCAGGTACACTGCGCTCCTAACAGGCCTAGCCCCGATGCGTGCCTGAAGTGTTGTGAAAGGTAAGTGGAAAGTCCCGGCCCACCAGACTAGTGCATCCAAGCTCAATCTAGCGGTTTCCTAGTATTTCCTGTTTGAGCCAGGTGCTACATCCTAAGTGCCATACGAGAGAAGCTAGCTGAACGCCTTGTCCAAAAGCAACTTACTTCGGAGAGGGGACCTCACCCTCAGTCTCTCACAGTTGCCCACTGCCTGCAGAAAGAGTTTCGAACATCTGCACCAGAGCAGTTTGTCAGAGGCTTGTGAGACGCAAGTGGAATAAGCCGACCTGGAGGGTGTCTCCAGCTGCAGTGGAGTGGTATTCTGGGTACCTCCTGGCTGAGAGTACTGCTACCTTCTCAGTGCCCTAAGAACGCAGCTAGTTGAAAGCGGGGCTGTAGGCATGCTTCCGTGTGCGAGCTGAGGTCAGGGCAGGACCTTCCCGCACCCTGCCTGGTGACATAGGTCCCAGCATCCCTTTGCAAGGCGTCGGAAGAGGTTTGTGAAAAGCATATGGAAGTGATAGGACTCTGCTCAAGTGAACTTGAGTCCAATACAGACATTGCAAACGTCCTTGTTCAATGAGAGTGTAGCTCGGTCCTAGCACCCATCAATAAGTGTCTTCCATCATCTGCGTGCAAAGCATACACACTTCCGAGAGTCGAGCTTATGGACTGTCCCTCCCACATCCTGCCTGCAGGTACACTGCGCTCCTAACAGGCCTAGCCCCGATGCGTGCCTGAAGTGTTGTGAAAGGTAAGTGGAAAGTCCCGGCCCACCAGACTAGTGCATCCAAGCTCAATCTAGCGGTTTCCTAGTATTTCCTGTGTGAGCCAGGTGCTACATCCTAAGTGCCATACGAGAGAAGCTAGCTGAACGCCTTGTCCAAAAGCAACTTACTTCGGAGAGGTGACCTCACCCTCAGTCCCTCACAGTTGCACACTGCCTGCAGAAAGAGTTTCGAACATCTGCACCAGAGCAGTTTGTCAGAGGCTTGTGAGACGCAAGTGGAATAAGCCGACCTGGAGGGTGTCTCCAGCTGCAGGGGAGTGGTATTCTGGGTACCTCCTGGCTTAGAGTACTGCTACGTTCTCAGTGCCCTAAGAACGCAGCTAGTTGAAAGCGGGGCTGTAGGCATGCTTCCGTGTGAGAGCTGAGGTCAGGGCAGGACCTTCCCGCACCCTGCCTGGAGACATAGGTCCCAGCATCCTTTTGCAAGGCGTCGGAAGAGGTTGTGTGAAAAGCATGCGGAAGTGACAGGATTCTCCTCAAGTGTATCTGATCTCAATACAGACATTGCAAACGTCCTTGTACAATGAGAGTGTAGCTCGGTCCTAGCACCCACCAATAAGTGTCTTCCAGACATCTGGCTGCAAAGCATACACACTTCCGAGAGTCGAGCTTATGCACTGTCCCTCCCACATCCTGCCTGCAAGTACACCGCGCTCCTAACAGGCCTAGCCCCGATGCGTGACTGAAGTGTTGGGAGAGGTAAGTGGAAAGTCCCGGCCCACAAGACTAGTGCATCCAAGCTCAATCTAGCGGTTTCCTAGTATTTCCTGTGTGAGCCAGGTGCTACATCCTAAGTGCCATACGAGAGAAGCTAGCTGGACGTCTAGTCCCAAGGCAAACTACTTCTGAGAGTTGAGCTCACCCTCAGTCCCTCACAGTTGCACACTGCCTGCAGAATGAGTTTCGAACAGCAGCACCACAGCCGTTTCTCAGAGGCTTGTGAGACACAAGTGGAATCAGCAGACCTGGAGGGTGTCTCCAGCTGCAGTGGAGTGGTATTCTGGGTACCTCCTGGCTGAGAGTACTGCTACCTTCTCAGTGCCCTAAGAACGCAGCTAGTTGAAAGCGGGGCTGTAGGCATGCTTCCCTGTCCGAGCTGAGGTGAGGGCAGGACCCACCCGCATCCTAACTGCTCCTTGCGATAGATCACAGCATCCTTATTTTAGGCGCCGGAAGGGGTTGTGTGAAAAGCATGTGGAAGTGACAGGATTCTCCTCAACTGTATCTCATCTCAATACAGACATTGCAGACGTCCTTGTCCAATGAATGTGTAGCTCGGTGCTAGCTTCCATCAATAAGTGTCTGGCAGGCATCTGCCTGCAAAGCCTACACCCTTCTGAGAGTTGAGCTTATGGCCTATCGCTCCCACATCCTGATGCCTGTACGGTTCGCTTGCACAGCATTTCGTTCTACGCGGGACACTAGCAGACAGAGAACCGAGTGACTGGCTTGTCAATTTCGCGCCTAGCACACAGCTGCCTCCAAGGCATGCACACTCCTTTGGGTTGAACTTATGGCTTCAACCTCCCACATGCTGACCGCCTGTACCCTTTGCAGTCAAGGGATTTCGTTGGACACGGGATTCAAGCTTTGTGAGAGGCAAGTGTCAGCTCAATCCAGTGACTTCTGACGACTTCCTCCCTCAGATGGGTGGTACATATTAACTTCCAACCCTGAGTACCTAGTTGCAAGCTCTCTCTCAGGGGAACTTCCTTCTGTGTGATGAGCTGACTTGCTGTCCTTCCCAGTTCCACACTGCCTGCACATGGAGTTACGAACATCCTCACTAGACATGTTTGTCAGAAGCTCATGGGACTCAAGGGGCAAGCTGCAGGCCTCAATGGTGCTGTCACTCGGTGCAGTAGAGCAGTATAAACGCAACGTCCTGACTTCCAGTGCTGCTGCGTTCTCACGGCCATAAGAACGCAGCTAGTGGAAAGCTGCATTCGGGGCATGCTACCTTTGGAGAGTTGAGCTCAACGAAGGATCCTCCCGCCTCGGGTACCCCTGTGGGTGAGCTGCCAAAATCCTCATGTCAGGTGCAGACAGGTGGTGAGAAATGCGTGTGGAAGCGTCAGGCCTGTCCTCACGGCAATGTGAGTTGAATACAGCGATTGCCAACGTCCTTGTTCAATGAGAGTGTAGCTAGGTTCTAACTCCCCTGTATGAGTGCGGAGCAGACATCTGCCCCCTAGCCATACACGCTCCTGAGAGTTGAGCTTATGGCCTGTCCCTCCCACATCCTGCCTGCAGGTACACCGCGCTCCTACCAGGCCTAGCCCCGATGCGTGACTGAAGTGTTGGGAGAGGTAAGTGGAAAGTCCCGGCCCACAAGACTAGTGCATCCAAGCTCAATCTAGCGGTTTCCTAGTATTTCCTGTGTGAGCCAGGTGCTACATCCTAAGTGCCATACGAGAGAAGCTAGCTGGACGTCTAGTCCCAAGGCAAACTACTTCTGAGAGTTGAGCTCACCCTCAGTCCCTCACAGTTGCACACTGCCTGCAGATTGAGTTTCGAACAGCAGCACCACAGCCGTTTCTCAGAGGCTTGTGAGACACAAGTGGAATCAGCAGACCTGGAGGGTGTCTCCAGCTGCAGTGGAGTGGTATTCTGGGTACCTCCTGGCTGAGAGTACTGCTACCTTCTCAGTGCCCTAAGAACGCAGCTAGTTGAAAGCGGGGCTGTAGGCATGCTTCCGTGTGCGAGCTGAGGTCAGGGCAGGACCTTCCCGCACCCTGCCTGGTGACATAGGTCCCAGCATCCTTTTGCAAGGCGTCGGAAGAGGTTTGTGAAAAGCATATGGAAGTGATAGGACTCTGCTCAAGTGAATTTGAGTCCAATACAGACATTGCAAACGTCCTTGTTCAATGAGAGTGTAGCTCGGTCCTAGCACACATGAATAAGTGTCTTCCATCATCTGCGTGCAAAGCATACACACTTCCGAGAGTCGAGCTTATGGACTGTCCCTCCCACATCCTGCCTGCAGGTACACTGCGCTCCTAACAGGCCTAGCCCCGATGCGTGCCTGAAGTGTTTTGAAAGGTAAGTGGAAAGACCCGTCCCACCAGACTAGTGCATCCAAGCTCAATCTAGCGGTTTCCTAGTATTTCCTGTGTGAGCCAGGTGCTACATCCAAAGTGCCATACGAGAGAAGCTAGCTGAACGCCTTGTCCAAAAGCAACTTACTTCGGAGAGGTGACCTCACCCTCAGTCCCTCACAGTTGCACACTGCCTGCAGAAAGAGTTTCGAACATCTGCACCAGAGCAGTTTGTCAGAGGCTTGTGAGACGCAAGTGGAATAAGCCGACCTGGAGGGTGTCTCCAGCTGCAGTGGAGTGGTATTCTGGGTACCTCCTGGCTGAGAGTACTGCTACGTTCTCAGTGCCCTAAGAACGCAGCTAGTTGAAAGCGGGGCTGTAGGCATGCTTCCGTGTGCGAGCTGAGGTCAGGGCAGGACCTTCCCGCACCCTGCCTGGAGACATAGGTCCCAGCATCCCTTTGCAAGGCGTCGGAAGAGGTTGTGTGAAAAGCATGTGGAAGTGACAGGATTCTCCTCAAGTGTATCTGATCTCAATACAGACATTGCAAACGTCCTTGTTCAATGAGAGTGTATCTCGGTCCTAGCACCCACCAATAAGTGTCTTCCAGACATCTGGCTGCAAAGCATACACACTTCCGAGAGTCGAGCTTATGCACTGTCCCTCCCACATCCTGCCTGGAGGTACACCGCGCTCCTACCAGGCCTAGCCCCGATGCGTGACTGAAGTGTTGGGAGAGGTAAGTGGAAAGTCCCGGCCCACAAGACTAGTGCATCCAAGCTCAATCTAGCGGTTTCCTAGTATTTCCTGTGTGAGCCAGGTGCTACATCCTAAGTGCCATACGAGAGAAGCTAGCTGGACGTCTAGTCCCAAGGCAAACTACTTCTGAGAGTTGAGCTCACCCTCAGTCCCTCACAGTTGCACACTGCCTGCAGATTGAGTTTCGAACAGCAGCACCACAGCCGTTTCTCAGAGGCTTGTGAGACACAAGTGGAATCAGCAGACCTGGAGGGTGTCTCCAGCTGCAGTGGAGTGGTATTCTGGGTACCTCCTGGCTGAGAGTACTGCTACCTTCTCAGTGCCCTAAGAACGCAGCTAGTTGAAAGCGGGGCTGTAGGCATGCTTCCGTGTGCGAGCTGAGGTCAGGGCAGGACCTTCCCGCACCCTGCCTGGAGACATAGGTCCCAGCATCCTTTTGCAAGGCGTCGGAAGAGGTTGTGTGAAAAGCATATGGAAGTGATAGGACTCTGCTCAAGTGAATTTGAGTCCAATACAGACATTGCAAACGTCCTTGTTCAATGAGAGTGTAGCTCGGTCCTAGCACCCATCAATAAGTGTCTTCCATCATCTGCGTGCAAAGCATACACACTTCCGAGAGTCGAGCTTATGGACTGTCCCTCCCACATCCTGCCTGCAGGTACACTGCGCTCCTAACAGGCCTAGCCCCGATGCGTGCCTGAAGTGTTGTGAAAGGTAAGTGGAAAGTCCCGGCCCACCAGACTAGTGCATCCAAGCTCAATCTAGCGGTTTCCTAGTATTTCCTGTTTGAGCCAGGTGCTACATCCTAAGTGCCATACGAGAGAAGCTAGCTGAACGCCTTGTCCAAAAGCAACTTACTTCGGAGAGGGGACCTCACCCTCAGTCTCTCACAGTTGCCCACTGCCTGCAGAAAGAGTTTCGAACATCTGCACCAGAGCAGTTTGTCAGAGGCTTGTGAGACGCAAGTGGAATAAGCCGACCTGGAGGGTGTCTCCAGCTGCAGTGGAGTGGTATTCTGGGTACCTCCTGGCTGAGAGTACTGCTACCTTCTCAGTGCCCTAAGAACGCAGCTAGTTGAAAGCGGGGCTGTAGGCATGCTTCCGTGTGCGAGCTGAGGTCAGGGCAGGACCTTCCCGCACCCTGCCTGGTGACATAGGTCCCAGCATCCCTTTGCAAGGCGTCGGAAGAGGTTTGTGAAAAGCATATGGAAGTGATAGGACTCTGCTCAAGTGAACTTGAGTCCAATACAGACATTGCAAACGTCCTTGTTCAATGAGAGTGTAGCTCGGTCCTAGCACCCATCAATAAGTGTCTTCCATCATCTGCGTGCAAAGCATACACACTTCCGAGAGTCGAGCTTATGGACTGTCCCTCCCACATCCTGCCTGCAGGTACACTGCGCTCCTAACAGGCCTAGCCCCGATGCGTGCCTGAAGTGTTGTGAAAGGTAAGTGGAAAGTCCCGGCCCACCAGACTAGTGCATCCAAGCTCAATCTAGCGGTTTCCTAGTATTTCCTGTGTGAGCCAGGTGCTACATCCTAAGTGCCATACGAGAGAAGCTAGCTGAACGCCTTGTCCAAAAGCAACTTACTTCGGAGAGGTGACCTCACCCTCAGTCCCTCACAGTTGCACACTGCCTGCAGAAAGAGTTTCGAACATCTGCACCAGAGCAGTTTGTCAGAGGCTTGTGAGACGCAAGTGGAATAAGCCGACCTGGAGGGTGTCTCCAGCTGCAGGGGAGTGGTATTCTGGGTACCTCCTGGCTTAGAGTACTGCTACGTTCTCAGTGCCCTAAGAACGCAGCTAGTTGAAAGCGGGGCTGTAGGCATGCTTCCGTGTGAGAGCTGAGGTCAGGGCAGGACCTTCCCGCACCCTGCCTGGAGACATAGGTCCCAGCATCCTTTTGCAAGGCGTCGGAAGAGGTTGTGTGAAAAGCATGCGGAAGTGACAGGATTCTCCTCAAGTGTATCTGATCTCAATACAGACATTGCAAACGTCCTTGTACAATGAGAGTGTAGCTCGGTCCTAGCACCCACCAATAAGTGTCTTCCAGACATCTGGCTGCAAAGCATACACACTTCCGAGAGTCGAGCTTATGCACTGTCCCTCCCACATCCTGCCTGCAAGTACACCGCGCTCCTAACAGGCCTAGCCCCGATGCGTGACTGAAGTGTTGGGAGAGGTAAGTGGAAAGTCCCGGCCCACAAGACTAGTGCATCCATGCTCAATCTAGCGGTTTCCTAGTATTTCCTGTGTGAGCCAGGTGCTACATCCTAAGTGCCATACGAGAGAAGCTAGCTGGACGTCTAGTCCCAAGGCAAACTACTTCTGAGAGTTGAGCTCACCCTCAGTCCCTCACAGTTGCACACTGCCTGCAGAATGAGTTTCGAACAGCAGCACCACAGCCGTTTCTCAGAGGCTTGTGAGACACAAGTGGAATCAGCAGACCTGGAGGGTGTCTCCAGCTGCAGTGGAGTGGTATTCTGGGTACCTCCTGGCTGAGAGTACTGCTACCTTCTCAGTGCCCTAAGAACGCAGCTAGTTGAAAGCGGGGCTGTAGGCATGCTTCCCTGTCCGAGCTGAGGTGAGGGCAGGACCCACCCGCATCCTAACTGCTCCTTGCGATAGATCACAGCATCCTTATTTTAGGCGCCGGAAGGGGTTGTGTGAAAAGCATGTGGAAGTGACAGGATTCTCCTCAACTGTATCTCATCTCAATACAGACATTGCAGACGTCCTTGTCCAATGAATGTGTAGCTCGGTGCTAGCTTCCATCAATAAGTGTCTGGCAGGCATCTGCCTGCAAAGCCTACACCCTTCTGAGAGTTGAGCTTATGGCCTATCGCTCCCACATCCTGATGCCTGTACGGTTCGCTTGCACAGCATTTCGTTCTACGCGGGACACTAGCAGACAGAGAACCGAGTGACTGGCTTGTCAATTTCGCGCCTAGCACACAGCTGCCTCCAAGGCATGCACACTCCTTTGGGTTGAACTTATGGCTTCAACCTCCCACATGCTGACCGCCTGTACCCTTTGCAGTCAAGGGATTTCGTTGGACACGGGATTCAAGCTTTGTGAGAGGCAAGTGTCAGCTCAATCCAGTGACTTCTGACGACTTCCTCCCTCAGATGGGTGGTACATATTAACTTCCAACCCTGAGTACCTAGTTGCAAGCTCTCTCTCAGGGGAACTTCCTTCTGTGTGATGAGCTGACTTGCTGTCCTTCCCAGTTCCACACTGCCTGCACATGGAGTTACGAACATCCTCACTAGACATGTTTGTCAGAAGCTCATGGGACTCAAGGGGCAAGCTGCAGGCCTCAATGGTGCTGTCACTCGGTGCAGTAGAGCAGTATAAACGCAACGTCCTGACTTCCAGGGCTGCTGCGTTCTCACGGCCATAAGAACGCAGCTACTGGAAAGCTGCATTCGGGGCATGCTACCTTTGGAGAGTTGAGCTCAACGAAGGATCCTCCCGCCTCGGGTACCCCTGTGGGTGAGCTGCCAAAATCCTCATGTCAGGTGCAGACAGGTGGTGAGAAATGCGTGTGGAAGCGTCAGGCCTGTCCTCACGGCAATGTGAGTTGAATACAGCGATTGCCAACGTCCTTGTTCAATGAGAGTGTAGCTAGGTTCTAACTCCCCTGTATGAGTGCGGAGCAGACATCTGCCCCCTAGCCATACACGCTCCTGAGAGTTGAGCTTATGGCCTGTCCCTCCCACATCCTGCCTGCAGGTACACCGCGCTCCTACCAGGCCTAGCCCCGATGCGTGACTGAAGTGTTGGGAGAGGTAAGTGGAAAGTCCCGGCCCACAAGACTAGTGCATCCAAGCTCAATCTAGCGGTTTCCTAGTATTTCCTGTGTGAGCCAGGTGCTACATCCTAAGTGCCATACGAGAGAAGCTAGCTGGACGTCTAGTCCCAAGGCAAACTACTTCTGAGAGTTGAGCTCACCCTCAGTCCCTCACAGTTGCACACTGCCTGCAGATTGAGTTTCGAACAGCAGCACCACAGCCGTTTCTCAGAGGCTTGTGAGACACAAGTGGAATCAGCAGACCTGGAGGGTGTCTCCAGCTGCAGTGGAGTGGTATTCTGGGTACCTCCTGACTGAGAGTACTGCTACGTTCTCAGTGCCCTAAGAACGCAGCTAGTTGAAAGCGGGGCTGTAGGCATGCTTCCGTGTGCGAGCTGAGGTCAGGGCAGGACCTTCCCGCACCCTGCCTGGAGACATAGGTCCCAGCATCCTTTTGCAAGGCGTCGGAAGAGGTTGTGTGAAAAGCATATGGAAGTGATAGGACTCTGCTCAAGTGAATTTGAGTCCAATACAGACATTGCAAACGTCCTTGTTCAATGAGAGTGTAGCTCGGTCCTAGCACC
Organism: Vulpes vulpes; assembly: GCF_048418805.1. Taxonomy (NCBI): domain Eukaryota; kingdom Metazoa; phylum Chordata; class Mammalia; order Carnivora; family Canidae; genus Vulpes; species Vulpes vulpes. Next base: position 37,442,051 of record NC_132789.1, on the reverse strand, counting down.
CATCAATAAGTGTCTTCCATCATCTGCGTGCAAAGCATACACACTTCCGAGAGTCGAGCTTATGGACTGTCCCTCCCACATCCTGCCTGCAGGTACACTGCGCTCCTAACAGGCCTAGCCCCGATGCGTGCCTGAAGTGTTGTGAAAGGTAAGTGGAAAGTCCCGGCCCACCAGACTAGTGCATCCAAGCTCAATCTAGCGGTTTCCTAGTATTTCCTGTTTGAGCCAGGTGCTACATCCTAAGTGCCATACGAGAGAAGCTAGCTGAACGCCTTGTCCAAAAGCAACTTACTTCGGAGAGGTGACCTCACCCTCAGTCCCTCACAGTTGCCCACTGCCTGCAGAAAGAGTTTCGAACATCTGCACCAGAGCAGTTTGTCAGAGGCTTGTGAGACGCAAGTGGAATAAGCCGACCTGGAGGGTGTCTCCAGCTGCAGTGGAGTGGTATTCTGGGTACCTCCTGGCTGAGAGTACTGCTACGTTCTCAGTGCCCTAAGAACGCAGCTAGTTGAAAGCGGGGCTGTAGGCATGCTTCCGTGTGCGAGCTGAGGTCAGGGCAGGACCTTCCCGCACCCTGCCTGGAGACATAGGTCCCAGCATCCTTTTGCAAGGCGTCGGAAGAGGTTGTGTGAAAAGCATGTGGAAGTGACAGGATTCTTCTCAAGTGTATCTGATCTCAATACAGACATTGCAAACGACCTTGTTCAATGAGAGTGTAGCTCGGTCCTAGCACCCACCAATAAGTGTCTTCCAGACATCTGGCTGCAAAGCATACACACTTCCGAGAGTCGAGCTTATGCACTGTCCCTCCCACATACTGCCTGCAGGTACACCGCGCTCCTACCAGGCCTAGCCCCGATGCGTGACTGAAGTGCTGGGAGAGGTAAGTGGAAAGTCCCGGCCCACAAGACTAGTGCATCCAAGCTCAATCCAGCGGTTTCCTAGTATTTCCTGTGTGAGCCAGGTGCTACATCCTAAGTGCCATACGAGAGAAGCTAGCTGGACGTCTAGTCCCAAGGCAAACTACTTCTGAGAGTTGAGCTCACCCTCAGTCCCTCACAGTTGCACACTGCCTGCAGATTGAGTTTCGAACAGCAGCACCACAGCCGTTTCTCAGAGGCTTGTGAGACACAAGTGGAATCAGCAGACCTGGAGGGTGTCTCCAGCTGTAGTGGAGTGGTATTCTGGGTACCTCCTGGCTGAGAGTACTGCTACGTTCTCAGTGCCCTAAGAACGCAGCTAGTTGAAAGCGGGGCTGTAAGCATGCTTCCGTGTGCGAGCTGAGGTCAGGGCAGGACCTTCCCGCACCGTGCCTGGAGACATAGGTCCCAGCATCCTTTTGCAAGGCGTCGGAAGAGGTTGTGTGAAAAGCATGTGGAAGTGACAGGATTCTCCTCAAGTGTATCTGATCTCAATACAGACATTGCAAACATCCTTGTTCAATGAGAGTCTAGCTCGGTCCTAGCACCCACCAATAAGTGTCTTCCAGATATCTGGCTGCAAAGCATACACACTTCCGAGAGTCGAGCTTATGCACTGTCCCTCCCACATCCTGCCTGCAGGTACACCGCGCTCCTACCAGGCCTAGCCCCGATGCGTGACTGAAGTGTTGGGAGAGGTAAGTGGAAAGTCCCGGCCCACAAGACTAGGGCATCCAAGCTCAATCTAGCGGTTTCCTAGTATTTCCTGTGTGAGCCAGGTGCTACATCCTAAGTGCCATACGAGAGAAGCTAGCTGGACGTCTAGTCCCAAGGCAAATTACTTCTGAGAGTTGAGCTCACCCTCAGTCCCTCACAGTTGCACACTGCCTGCAGAATGAGTTTCGAACAGCAGCACCACAGCCGTTTCTCAGAGGCTTGTGAGACACAAGTGGAATCAGCAGACCTGGAGGGTGTCTCCAGCTGCAGTGGAGTGGTATTCTGGGTACCTCCTAGCTGAGAGTACTGCTACGTTCTCAGTGCCCTAAGAACGCAGCTAGTTGAAAGCGGGGCTGTAGGCATGCTTCCGTGTGCGAGCTGAGGTCAGGGCAGGACCTTCCCGCACCCTGCCTGGTTACATAGGTCCCAGCATCCTTTTGCAAGGCGTCAGAAGAGGTTTGTGAAAAGCATATGGAAGTGATAGGACTCTGCTCAAGTGAACTTGAGTCCAATACAGACATTGCAAACGTCCTTGTTCAATGAGAGTGTAGCTCGGTCCTAGCACCCATCAATAAGTGTCTTCCATCATCTGCGTGCAAAGCATACACACTTCCGAGAGTCGAGCTTATGGACTGTCCCTCCCACATCCTGCCTGCAGGTACACCGCGCTCCTACCAGGCCTAGCCCCGATGCGTGACTGAAGTGTTGGGGGAGGTAAGTGGAAAGTCCCGGCCCACCAGAGTAGTGCATCCAAGCTCAATCTAGCGGTTTCCTAGTATTTCCTGTGTGAGCCAGGTGCTACATCCTAAGTGCCATACGAGAGAAGCTAGCTGAACGCCTTGTCCAAAAGCAACTTACTTCGGAGAGTTGAGCTCACCCTCAGTCCCTCACAGTTGCACACTGCCTGCAGAAAGAGTTTCGAACATCTGCACCAGAGCAGTTTGTCAGAGGCTTGTGAGACGCAAGTGAAATAAGCCGACCTGGAGGGTGTCTCCAGCTGCAGTGGAGTGGTATTCTGGGTACCTCCTGGCTTAGAGTACTGCTACGTTCCAGTGCCCTAAGAACGCAGCTAGTTGAAAGCGGGGCTGTTTGCATGCTTCCCTGTCCGAGCTGAGGTGAGGGCAGGACCCACCCGCATCCTAACTGCTCCTTGCGATAGATCACAGCATCCTTATTTTAGGCGCCGGAAGGGGTTGTGTGAAAAGCATGTGGAAGTTACAGGATTCTCCTCAACTGTATCTCATCTCAATACAGACATTGCAGACGTCCTTGTCCAATGAATGTGTAGCTCGGTGCTAGCTTCCATCAATAAGTGTCTGGCAGGCATCTGCCTGCAAAGCCTACACCCTTCTGAGAGTTGAGCTTATGGCCTATCGCTCCCACATCCTGATGCCTGTACGGTTCGCTTGCACAGCATTTCGTTCTACGCGGGACACTAGCAGACAGAGAACCAAGTGACTGGCTTGTCAATTTCGCGCCTAGCACACAGCTGCCTCCAAGGCATGCACACTCCTTTGGGTTGAACTTATGGCTTCAACCTCCCACATGCTGACCGCCTGTACCCTTTGCAGTCAAGGGATTTCGTTGGACACGGGATTCAAGCTTTGTGAGAGGCAAGTGTCAGCTCAATCCAGTGACTTCTGACGACTTCCTCCCTCAGATGGGTGGTACATATTAACTTCCAACCCTGAGTACCTAGTTGCAAGCTCTCTCTCAGGGGAACTTCCTTCTGTGCGATGAGCTGACTTGCTGTCCTTCCCAGTTCCACACTGCCTGCACATGGAGTTACGAACATCCTCACTAGACATGTTTGTCAGAAGCTCATGGGACTCAAGGGGCAAGCTGCAGGCCTCAATGGTGCTGTCACTCGGTGCAGTAGAGCAGTATAAACGCAACGTCCTGACTTCCAGTGCTGCTGCGTTCTCACGGCCATAAGAACGCAGCTAGTGGAAAGCTGCATTCGGGGCATGCTACCTTTGGAGAGTTGAGCTCAACGAAGGATCCTCCCGCCTCGGGTACCCCTGTGGGTGAGCTGCCAAAATCCTCATGTCAGGTGCAGACAGGTGGTGAGAAATGCGTGTGGAAGCGTCAGGCCTGTCCTCACGGCAATGTGAGTTGAATACAGCGATTGCCAACGTCCTTGTTCAATGAGAGTGTAGCTAGGTTCTAACTCCCCTGTATGAGTGCGGAGCAGACATCTGCCCCCTAGGCATACACGCTCCTGAGAGTTGAGCTTATGGCCTGTCCCTCCCACATCCTGCCTGCAGGTACACCTCGCTCATAACAGCCAAGGCTCGCTGCATGACTGAAGTGTTGTGAGAGGTAAGTGGAAAGTCTCGGCCCTCAAGACTAGTGCCTCCAAGCTCAATCCAGCGATTACCTAGTAATTCCTATGTTAGCCAGGTGCTACATCCTAAGTGCCATACGAGAGAAGCTAGCTGGACGTCTAGTCCCAAGGCAAACTACTTCTGAGAGTTGAGCTCACCCTCAGTCCCTCACAGTTGCACACTGCCTGCAGAATGAGTTTCGAACAGCAGCACCACAGCCGTTTCTCAGAGGCCTGTGAGACACAAGTGGAATCAGCAGACCTGGAGGGTGTCTCCAGCTGCAGTGCAGTGGTATTCTGGGTACCTCCTGGCTGAGAGTACTGCTACGTTCTCAGTGCCCTAAGAACGCAGCTAGTGGAAAGCCGGCTTCCAGGCATGCTTCCTTGTGCGAGCTGAGGTCAGGGCAGGACCCTCCCACATCCTGACTGCCCGTAGACCTAGGTCCCAGCATCCTAATGTTAGGCGCCGGAAGAGGTTGTGTGAAAAGCATATGGAAGTGATAGAACTCTGCTCAAGTGAATTTGAGTCCAATACGGACAGTGCAAACGTCCTTGTTCAATGAGAGTGTAGCTCGGTCCTAGCACCCATCAATAAGTGTCTTCCATCATCTGCGTGCAAAGCATACACAATTCCCGAGAGTAGAGCTTATGGACTGTCCCTCCCACATCCTGCCTGCAGGTACACCGCGCTCCTAACAGGCCTAGCCCCGATGCGTCACGGAAGTGTTGGGGGAGGTAAGTGGAAAGTCCCGGCCCACCAGAGTAGTGCATCCAAGCTCAATCTAGCGGTTTCCTAGTATTTCCTGTGTGAGCCAGGTGCTACATCCTAAGTGCCATACGAGAGAAGCTAGCTGAACGCCTTGTACAAAAGCAACTTACTTCGGAGAGATGACCTCACCCTCAGTCCCTCACAGTTGCACACTGCCTGCAGAAAGAGTTTCGAACATCTGCACCAGAGCAGTTTGTCAGAGGCTTGTGAGACGCAAGTGGAATAAGCCGACCTGGAGGGTGTCTCCAGCTGCAGTGGAGTGGTATTCTGGGTACCTCCTGGCTGAGAGTACTTCTACGTTCTCAGTGCCCTAAGAACGCAGCTAGTTGAAAGCGGGGCTGTAGGCATGCTTCCGTGTGCGAGCTGAGGTCAGGGCAGGACCTTCCCGCACCCTGCCTGGAGACATAGGTCCCAGCATCCTTTTGCAAGGCGTCGGAAGAGGTTGTGTGAAAAGCATGTGGAAGTGACAGGATTCTCCTCAAGTGTATCTGATCTCAATACAGACATTGCAAACATCCTTGTTCAATGAGAGTGTAGCTCGGTCCTAGCACCCACCAATAAGTGTCTTCCAGACATCTGGCTGCAAAGCATACACACTTCCGAGAGTCCAGCTTATGCACTGTCCCTCCCACATCCTGCCTGCAGGTACACCGCGCTCCTACCAGGCCTAGCCCCGATGCGTGACTGAAGTGTTGGGGGAGGTAAGTGGAAAGTCCCGGCCCACCAGAGTAGTGCATCCAAGCTCAATCTAGCGGTTTCCTAGTATTTCCTGTGTGAGCCAGGTGCTACATCCTAAGTGCCATACGAGACAAGCTAGCTGAACGCCTTGTCCAAAAGCAACTTACTTCGGAGAGGTGACCTCACCCTCAGTCCCTCACACTTGCACACTGCCTGCAGAAAGAGTTTCGAACATCTGCACCAGAGCAGTTTGTCAGAGGCTTGTGAGACGCAAGTGGAATAAGCCGACCTGGAGGGTGTCTCCAGCTGCAGTGGAGTGGTATTCTGGGTACCTCCTGGCTGAGAGTACTGCTACGTTCTCAGTGCCTTAAGAACGCAGCTAGTTGAAAGCGGGGCTGTAGGCATGCTTCCGTGTGCGAGCTGAGGTCAGGGCAGGACCTTCCCGCACCCTGCCTGGAGACATAGGTCCCAGCATCCTTTTGCAAGGCGTCGGAAGAGGTTGTGTGAAAAGCATGTGGAAGTGACAGGATTCTCCTCAAGTGTATCTGATCTCAATACAGACATTGCAAACATCCTTGTTCAATGAGAGTGTAGCTCGGTCCTAGCACCCACCAATAAGTGTCTTCCAGACATCTGGCTGCAAAGCATACACACTTCCGAGAGTCCAGCTTATGCACTGTCCCTCCCACATCCTGCCTGCAGGTACACCGCGCTCCTACCAGGCCTAGCCCCGATGCGTGACTGAAGTGTTGGGGGAGGTAAGTGGAAAGTCCCGGCCCACCAGAGTAGTGCATCCAAGCTCAATCTAGCGGTTTCCTAGTATTTCCTGTGTGAGCCAGGTGCTACATCCTAAGTGCCATACGAGAGAAGCTAGCTGAACGCCTTGTCCAAAAGCAACTTACTTCGGAGAGTTGAGCTCACCCTCAGTCCCTCACAGTTGCACACTGCCTGCAGAAAGAGTTTCGAACATCTGCACCAGAGCAGTTTGTCAGAGGCTTGTGAGACGCAAGTGAAATAAGCCGACCTGGAGGGTGTCTCCAGCTGCAGTGGAGTGGTATTCTGGGTACCTCCTGGCTTAGAGTACTGCTACGTTCCAGTGCCCTAAGAACGCAGCTAGTTGAAAGCGGGGCTGTTTGCATGCTTCCCTGTCCGAGCTGAGGTGAGGGCAGGACCCACCCGCATCCTAACTGCTCCTTGCGATAGATCACAGCATCCTTATTTTAGGCGCCGGAAGGGGTTGTGTGAAAAGCATGTGGAAGTTACAGGATTCTCCTCAACTGTATCTCATCTCAATACAGACATTGCAGACGTCCTTGTCCAATGAATGTGTAGCTCGGTGCTAGCTTCCATCAATAAGTGTCTGGCAGGCATCTGCCTGCAAAGCCTACACCCTTCTGAGAGTTGAGCTTATGGCCTATCGCTCCCACATCCTGATGCCTGTACGGTTCGCTTGCACAGCATTTCGTTCTACGCGGGACACTAGCAGACAGAGAACCGAGTGACTGGCTTGTCAATTTCGCGCCTAGCACACAGCTGCCTCCAAGGCATGCACACTCCTTTGGGTTGAACTTATGGCTTCAACCTCCCACATGCTGACCGCCTGTACCCTTTGCAGTCAAGGGATTTCGTTGGACACGGGATTCAAGCTTTGTGAGAGGCAAGTGTCAGCTCAATCCAGTGACTTCTGACGACTTCCTCCCTCAGATGGGTGGTACATATTAACTTCCAACCCTGAGTACCTAGTTGCAAGCTCTCTCTCAGGGGAACTTCCTTCTGTGCGATGAGCTGACTTGCTGTCCTTCCCAGTTCCACACTGCCTGCACATGGAGTTACGAACATCCTCACTAGACATGTTTGTCAGAAGCTCATGGGACTCAAGGGGCAAGCTGCAGGCCTCAATGGTGCTGTCACTCGGTGCAGTAGAGCAGTATAAACGCAACGTCCTGACTTCCAGTGCTGCTGCGTTCTCACGGCCATAAGAACGCAGCTAGTGGAAAGCTGCATTCGGGGCATGCTACCTTTGGAGAGTTGAGCTCAACGAAGGATCCTCCCGCCTCGGGTACCCCTGTGGGTGAGCTGCCAAAATCCTCATGTCAGGTGCAGACAGGTGGTGAGAAATGCGTGTGGAAGCGTCAGGCCTGTCCTCACGGCAATGTGAGTTGAATACAGCGATTGCCAACGTCCTTGTTCAATGAGAGTGTAGCTAGGTTCTAACTCCCCTGTATGAGTGCGGAGCAGACATCTGCCCCCTAGCCATACACGCTCCTGAGAGTTGAGCTTATGGCCTGTCCCTCCCACATCCTGCCTGCAGGTACACCGCGCTCCTACCAGGCCTAGCCCCGATGCGTGACTGAAGTGTTGGGAGAGGTAAGTGGAAAGTCCCGGCCCACAAGACTAGTGCATCCAAGCTCAATCTAGCGGTTTCCTAGTATTTCCTGTGTGAGCCAGGTGCTACATCCTAAGTGCCATACGAGAGAAGCTAGCTGGACGTCTAGTCCCAAGGCAAACTACTTCTGAGAGTTGAGCTCACCCTCAGTCCCTCACAGTTGCACACTGCCTGCAGAATGAGTTTCGAACAGCAGCACCACAGCCGTTTCTCAGAGGCTTGTGAGACACAAGTGGAATCAGCAGACCTGGAGGGTGTCTCCAGCTGCAGTGGAGTGGTATTCTGGGTACCTTCTGGCTGAGAGTACTGCTACGTTCTCAGTGCCCTAAGAACGCAGCTAGTTGAAAGCGGGGCTGTAGGCATGCTTCCGTGTGCGAGCTGAGGTCAGGGCAGGACCTTCCCGCATCCTGCCTGGAGACATAGGTCCCAGCATCATTTGCAAGGCGTCGGAAGAGGTTGTGTGAAAAGCATATGGAAGTGAAAGGACTCTGCTCAAGTGAATTTGAGTCCAATACAGACATTGCAAACGTCCTTGTTCAATGAGAGTGTAGCTCGGTCCTAGCACCCATCAATAAGTGTCTTCCATCATCTGCGTGCAAAGCATACACACTTCCGAGAGTAGAGCTTATGCACTGTCCCTCCCACATCCTGCCTGCAGGTACACCGCGCTCCTAACAGGCCTAGCCCCGATGCGTGACTGAAGTGTTGGGGGAGGTAAGTGGAAAGTCCCGGCCCACCAGAGTAGTGCATCCAAGCTCAATCTAGTGGTTTCCTAGTATTTCCTGTGTGAGCCAGGTGCTACATCCTAAGTGCCATACGAGAGAAGCTAGCTGAACGCCTTGTCCAAAAGCAACTTACTTCGGAGAGTTGAGCTCACCCTCAGTCCCTCACAGTTGCACACTGCCTGCAGAAAGAGTTTCGAACATCTGCACCAAAGCAGTTTGTCAGAGGCTTGTGAGACGCAAGTGAAATAAGCCGACCTGGAGGGTGTCTCCAGCTGCAGTGGAGTGGTATTCTGGGTACCTCCTGGCTTAGAGTACTGCTACGTTCTCAGTGCCCTAAGAACGCAGCTAGTTGAAAGCGGGGCTGTTGGCATGCTTCCCTGTCCGAGCTGAGGTGAGGGCAGGACCCACCCGCATCCTAACTGCTCCTTGCGATAGATCACAGCATCCTTATTTTAGGCGCCGGAAGGGGTTGTGTGAAAAGCATGTGGAAGTGAAACGACTCTGCTCAAGTGAATTTGAGTCCAATACAGACATTGCAAACGTCCTTGTTCAATGAGAGTGTAGCTCGGTCCTAGCACACATCAATAAGTGTCTTCCATCATCTGCGTGCAAAGCATACACACTTCCGAGAGTCGAGCTTATGGACTGTCCCTCCCACATCCTGCCTGCAGGTACACTGCGCTCCTAACAGGCGTAGCCCCGATGCGTGCCTGAAGTGTTGTGAAAGGTAAGTGGAAAGTCCCGGCCCACCAGACTAGTGCATCCAAGCTCAATCTAGCGGTTTCCTAGTATTTCCTGTGTGAGCCAGGTGCTACATCCTAAGTGCCATACGAGAGAAGCTAGCTGAACGCCTTGTCCAAAAGCAACTTACTTCGGAGAGGTGACCTCACCCTCAGTCCCTCACAGTTGCCCACTGCCTGCAGAAAGAGTTTCGAACATCTGCACCAGAGCAGTTTGTCAGAGGCTTGTGAGACGCAAGTGGAATAAGCCGACCTGGAGGGTGTCTCCAGCTGCAGTGGAGTGGTATTCTGGGTACCTCCTGGCTTAGAGTACTGCTACGTTCTCAGTGCCCTAAGAACGCAGCTAGTTGAAAGCGGGGCTGTAGGCATGCTTCCGTGTGCGAGCTGAGGTCAGGGCAGGACCTTCCCGCACCCTGCCTGGAGACATAGGTCCCAGCATCCTTTTACAAGGCGTCGGAAGAGGTTGTGTGAAAAGCATGTGGAAGTGACAGGATTCTCCTCAAGTGTATCTGATCTCAATACAGACATTGCAAACATCCTTGTTCAATGAGAGTGTAGCTCGGTCCTAGCACCCACCAATAAGTGTCTTCCAGACATCTGGCTGCAAAGCATACACACTTCCGAGAGTCCAGCTTATGCACTGTCCCTCCCACATCCTGCCTGCAGGTACACCGCGCTCCTACCAGGCCTAGCCCCGATGCGTGACTGAAGTGTTGGGGGAGGTAAGTGGAAAGTCCCGGCCCACCAGAGTAGTGCATCCAAGCTCAATCTAGCGGTTTCCTAGTATTTCCTGTGTGAGCCAGGTGCTACATCCTAAGTGCCATACGAGAGAAGCTAGCTGAACGCCTTGTCCAAAAGCAACTTACTTCGGAGAGTTGAGCTCACCCTCAGTCCCTCACAGTTGCACACTGCCTGCAGAAAGAGTTTCGAACATCTGCACCAGAGCAGTTTGTCAGAGGCTTGTGAGACGCAAGTGAAATAAGCCGACCTGGAGGGTGTCTCCAGCTGCAGTGGAGTGGTATTCTGGGTACCTCCTGGCTTAGAGTACTGCTACGTTCCAGTGCCCTAAGAACGCAGCTAGTTGAAAGCGGGGCTGTTTGCATGCTTCCCTGTCCGAGCTGAGGTGAGGGCAGGACCCACCCGCTTCCTAACTGCTCCTTGCGATAGATCACAGCATCCTTATTTTAGGCGCCGGAAGGGGTTGTGTGAAAAGCATGTGGAAGTTACAGGATTCTCCTCAACTGTATCTCATCTCAATACAGACATTGCAGACGTCCTTGTCCAATGAATGTGTAGCTCGGTGCTAGCTTCCATCAATAAGTGTCTGGCAGGCATCTGCCTGCAAAGCCTACACCCTTCTGAGAGTTGAGCTTATGGCCTATCGCTCCCACATCCTGATGCCTGTACGGTTCGCTTGCACAGCATTTCGTTCTACGCGGGACACTAGCAGACAGAGAACCGAGTGACTGGCTTGTCAATTTCGCGCCTAGCACACAGCTGCCTCCAAGGCATGCACACTCCTTTGGGTTGAACTTATGGCTTCAACCTCCCACATGCTGACCGCCTGTACCCTTTGCAGTCAAGGGATTTCGTTGGACACGGGATTCAAGCTTTGTGAGAGGCAAGTGTCAGCTCAATCCAGTGACTTCTGACGCCTTCCTCCCTCAGATGGGTGGTACATATTAACTTCCAACCCTGAGTACCTAGTTGCAAGCTCTCTCTCAGGGGAACTTCCTTCTGTGCGATGAGCTGACTTGCTGTCCTTCCCAGTTCCACACTGCCTGCACATGGAGTTACGAACATCCTCACTAGACATGTTTGTCAGAAGCTCATGGGACTCAAGGGGCAAGCTGCAGGCCTCAATGGTGCTGTCACTCGGTGCAGTAGAGCAGTATAAACGCAACGTCCTGACTTCCAGTGCTGCTGCGTTCTCACGGCCATAAGAACGCAGCTAGTGGAAAGCTGCATTCGGGGCATGCTACCTTTGGAGAGTTGAGCTCAACGAAGGATCCTCCCGCCTCGGGTACCCCTGTGGGTGAGCTGCCAAAATCCTCATGTCAGGTGCAGACAGGTGGTGAGAAATGCGTGTGGAAGCGTCAGGCCTGTCCTCACGGCAATGTGAGTTGAATACAGCGATTGCCAACGTCCTTGTTCAATGAGAGTGTAGCTAGGTTCTAACTCCCCTGTATGAGTGCGGAGCAGACATCTGCCCCCTAGGCATACACGCTCCTGAGAGTTGAGCTTATGGCCTGTCCCTCCCACATCCTGCCTGCAGGTACACCTCGCTCATAACAGCCAAGGCTCGCTGCATGACTGAAGTGTTGTGAGAGGTAAGTGGAAAGTCTCGGCCCTCAAGACTAGTGCCTCCAAGCTCAATCCAGCGATTACCTAGTAATTCCTATGTTAGCCAGGTGCTACATCCTAAGTGCCATACGAGAGAAGGTAGCTGGACGTCTAGTCCCAAGGCAAACTACTTCTGAGAGTTGAGCTCACCCTCAGTCCCTCACAGTTGCACACTGCCTGCAGAATGAGTTTCGAACAGCAGCACCACAGCCGTTTCTCAGAGGCCTGTGAGACACAAGTGGAATCAGCAGACCTGGAGGGTGTCTCCAGCTGCAGTGCAGTGGTATTCTGGGTACCTCCTGGCTGAGAGTACTGCTACGTTCTCAGTGCCCTAAGAACGCAGCTAGTGGAAAGCCGGCTTCCAGGCATGCTTCCTTGTGCGAGCTGAGGTCAGGGCAGGACCCTCCCACATCCTGACTGCCCGTAGACCTAGGTCCCAGCATCCTAATGTTAGGCGCCGGAAGAGGTTGTGTGAAAAGCATATGGAAGTGATAGAACTCTGCTCAAGTGAATTTGAGTCCAATACGGACAGTGCAAACGTCCTTGTTCAATGAGAGTGTAGCTCGGTCCTAGCACCCATCAATAAGTGTCTTCCATCATCTGCGTGCAAAGCATACACACTTCCCGAGAGTAGAGCTTATGGACTGTCCCTCCCACATCCTGCCTGCAGGTACACCGCGCTCCTAACAGGCCTAGCCCCGATGCGTCACGGAAGTGTTGGGGGAGGTAAGTGGAAAGTCCCGGCCCACCAGAGTAGTGCATCCAAGCTCAATCTAGCGGTTTCCTAGTATTTCCTGTGTGAGCCAGGTGCTACATCCTAAGTGCCATACGAGAGAAGCTAGCTGAACGCCTTGTCCAAAAGCAACTTACTTCGGAGAGGTGACCTCACCCTCAGTCCCTCACAGTTGCACACTGCCTGCAGAAAGAGTTTCGAACATCTGCACCAGAGCAGTTTGTCAGAGGCTTGTGAGACGCAAGTGGAATAAGCCGACCTGGAGGGTGTCTCCAGCTGCAGTGGAGTGGTATTCTGGGTACCTCCTGGCTGAGAGTACTGCTACGTTCTCAGTGCCCTAAGAACGCAGCTAGTTGAAAGCGGGGCTGTAGGCATGCTTCCGTGTGCGAGCTGAGGTCAGGGCAGGACCTTCCCGCACCCTGCCTGGAGACATAGGTCCCAGCATCCTTTTGCAAGGCGTCGGAAGAGGTTGTGTGAAAAGCATGTGGAAGTGACAGGATTCTCCTCAAGTGTATCTGATCTCAATACAGACATTGCAAACATCCTTGTTCAATGAGAGTGTAGCTCGGTCCTAGCACCCACCAATAAGTGTCTTCCAGACATCTGGCTGCAAAGCATACACACTTCCGAGAGTCGAGCTTATGCACTGTCCCTCCCACATCCTGCCTGCAGGTACACCGCGCTCCTACCAGGCCTAGCCCCGATGCGTGACTGAAGTGTTGGGGGAGGTAAGTGGAAAGTCCCGGCCCACCAGAGTAGTGCATCCAAGCTCAATCTAGCGGTTTCCTAGTATTTCCTGTGTGAGCCAGGTGCTACATCCTAAGTGCCATACGAGAGAAGCTAGCTGAACGCCTTGTCCAAAAGCAACTTTCTTCGGAGAGTTGAGCTCACCCTCAGTCCCTCACAGTTGCACACTGCCTGCAGAAAGAGTTTCGAACATCTGCACCAGAGCAGTTTGTCAGAGGCTTGTGAGACGCAAGTGAAATAAGCCGACCTGGAGGGTGTCTCCAGCTGCAGTGGAGTGGTATTCTGGGTACCTCCTGGCTTAGAGTACTGCTACGTTCCAGTGCCCTAAGAACGCAGCTAGTTGAAAGCGGGGCTGTTTGCATGCTTCCCTGTCCGAGCTGAGGTGAGGGCAGGACCCACCCGCATCCTAACTGCTCCTTGCGATAGATCACAGCATCCTTATTTTAGGCGCCGGAAGGGGTTGTGTGAAAAGCATGTGGAAGTTACAGGATTCTCCTCAACTGTATCTCATCTCAATACAGACATTGCAGACGTCCTTGTCCAATGAATGTGTAGCTCGGTGCTAGCTTCCATCAATAAGTGTCTGGCAGGCATCTGCCTGCAAAGCCTACACCCTTCTGAGAGTTGAGCTTATGGCCTATCGCTCCCACATCCTGATGCCTGTACGGTTCGCTTGCACAGCATTTCGTTCTACGCGGGACACTAGCAGACAGAGAACCGAGTGACTGGCTTGTCAATTTCGCGCCTAGCACACAGCTGCCTCCAAGGCATGCACACTCCTTTGGGTTGAACTTATGGCTTCAACCTCCCACATGCTGACCGCCTGTACCCTTTGCAGTCAAGGGATTTCGTTGGACACGGGATTCAAGCTTTGTGAGAGGCAAGTGTCAGCTCAATCCAGTGACTTCTGACGACTTCCTCCCTCAGATGGGTGGTACATATTAACTTCCAACCCTGAGTACCTAGTTGCAAGCTCTCTCTCAGGGGAACTTCCTTCTGTGCGATGAGCTGACTTGCTGTCCTTCCCAGTTCCACACTGCCTGCACATGGAGTTACGAACATCCTCACTAGACATGTTTGTCAGAAGCTCATGGGACTCAAGGGGCAAGCTGCAGGCCTCAATGGTGCTGTCACTCGGTGCAGTAGAGCAGTATAAACGCAACGTCCTGACTTCCAGTGCTGCTGCGTTCTCACGGCCATAAGAACGCAGCTAGTGGAAAGCTGCATTCGGGGCATGCTACCTTTGGAGAGTTGAGCTCAACGAAGGATCCTCCCGCCTCGGGTACCCCTGTGGGTGAGCTGCCAAAATCCTCATGTCAGGTGCAGACAGGTGGTGAGAAATGCGTGTGGAAGCGTCAGGCCTGTCCTCACGGCAATGTGAGTTGAATACAGCGATTGCCAACGTCCTTGTTCAATGAGAGTGTAGCTAGGTTCTAACTCCCCTGTATGAGTGCGGAGCAGACATCTGCCCCCTAGGCATACACGCTCCTGAGAGTTGAGCTTATGGCCTGTCCCTCCCACATCCTGCCTGCAGGTACACCTCGCTCATAACAGCCAAGGCTCGCTGCATGACTGAAGTGTTGTGAGAGGTAAGTGGAAAGTCTCGGCCCTCAAGACTAGTGCCTCCAAGCTCAATCCAGCGATTACCTAGTAATTCCTATGTTAGCCAGGTGCTACATCCTAAGTGCCATACGAGAGAAGCTAGCTGGACGTCTAGTCCCAAGGCAAACTACTTCTGAGAGTTGAGCTCACCCTCAGTCCCTCACAGTTGCACACTGCCTGCAGAATGAGTTTCGAACAGCAGCACCACAGCCGTTTCTCAGAGGCCTGTGAGACACAAGTGGAATCAGCAGACCTGGAGGGTGTCTCCAGTTGCAGTGCAGTGGTATTCTGGGTACCTCCTGGCTGAGAGTACTGCTACGTTCTCAGTGCCCTAAGAACGCAGCTAGTGGAAAGCCGGCTTCCAGGCATGCTTCCTTGTGCGAGCTGAGGTCAGGGCAGGACCCTCCCACATCCTGACTGCCCGTAGACCTAGGTCCCAGCATCCTAATGTTAGGCGCCGGAAGAGGTTGTGTGAAAAGCATATGGAAGTGATAGAACTCTGCTCAAGTGAATTTGAGTCCAATACGGACAGTGCAAACGTCCTTGTTCAATGAGAGTGTAGCTCGGTCCTAGCACCCATCAATAAGTGTCTTCCATCATCTGCGTGCAAAGCATACACAATTCCCGAGAGTAGAGCTTATGGACTGTCCCTCCCACATCCTGCCTGCAGGTACACCGCGCTCCTAACAGGCCTAGCCCCGATGCGTCACGGAAGTGTTGGGGGAGGTAAGTGGAAAGTCCCGGCCCACCAGAGTAGTGCATCCAAGCTCAATCTAGCGGTTTCCTAGTATTTCCTGTGTGAGCCAGGTGCTACATCCTAAGTGCCATACGAGAGAAGCTAGCTGAACGCCTTGTCCAAAAGCAACTTACTTCGGAGAGGTGACCTCACCCTCAGTCCCTCACAGTTGCACACTGCCTGCAGAAAGAGTTTCGAACATCTGCACCAGAGCAGTTTGTCAGAGGCTTGTGAGACGCAAGTGGAATAAGCCGACCTGGAGGGTGTCTCCAGCTGCAGTGGAGTGGTATTCTGGGTACCTCCTGGCTGAGAGTACTGCTACGTTCTCAGTGCCCTAAGAACGCAGCTAGTTGAAAGCGGGGCTGTAGGCATGCTTCCGTGTGCGAGCTGAGGTCAGGGCAGGACCTTCCCGCACCCTGCCTGGAGACATAGGTCCCAGCATCCTTTTGCAAGGCGTCGGAAGAGGTTGTGTGAAAAGCATGTGGAAGTGACAGGATTCTCCTCAAGTGTATCTGATCTCAATACAGACATTGCAAACATCCTTGTTCAATGAGAGTGTAGCTCGGTCCTAGCACCCACCAATAAGTGTCTTCCAGACATCTGGCTGCAAAGCATACACACTTCCGAGAGTCCAGCTTATGCACTGTCCCTCCCACATCCTGCCTGCAGGTACACCGCGCTCCTACCAGGCCTAGCCCCGATGCGTGACTGAAGTGTTGGGGGAGGTAAGTGGAAAGTCCCGGCCCACCAGAGTAGTGCATCCAAGCTCAATCTAGCGGTTTCCTAGTATTTCCTGTGTGAGCCAGGTGCTACATCCTAAGTGCCATACGAGAGAAGCTAGCTGAACGCCTTGTCCAAAAGCAACTTACTTCGGAGAGTTGAGCTCACCCTCAGTCCCTCACAGTTGCACACTGCCTGCAGAAAGAGTTTCGAACATCTGCACCAGAGCAGTTTGTCAGAGGCTTGTGAGACGCAAGTGAAATAAGCCGACCTGGAGGGTGTCTCCAGCTGCAGTGGAGTGGTATTCTGGGTACCTCCTGGCTTAGAGTACTGCTACGTTCCAGTGCCCTAAGAACGCAGCTAGTTGAAAGCGGGGCTGTTTGCATGCTTCCCTGTCCGAGCTGAGGTGAGGGCAGGACCCACCCGCATCCTAACTGCTCCTTGCGATAGATCACAGCATCCTTATTTTAGGCGCCGGAAGGGGTTGTGTGAAAAGCATGTGGAAGTTACAGGATTCTCCTCAACTGTATCTCATCTCAATACAGACATTGCAGACGTCCTTGTCCAATGAATGTGTAGCTCGGTGCTAGCTTCCATCAATAAGTGTCTGGCAGGCATCTGCCTGCAAAGCCTACACCCTTCTGAGAGTTGAGCTTATGGCCTATCGCTCCCACATCCTGATGCCTGTACGGTTCGCTTGCACAGCATTTCGTTCTACGCGGGACACTAGCAGACAGAGAACCGAGTGACTGGCTTGTCAATTTCGCGCCTAGCACACAGCTGCCTCCAAGGCATGCACACTCCTTTGGGTTGAACTTATGGCTTCAACCTCCCACATGCTGACCGCCTGTACCCTTTGCAGTCAAGGGATTTCGTTGGACACGGGATTCAAGCTTTGTGAGAGGCAAGTGTCAGCTCAATCCAGTGACTTCTGACGACTTCCTCCCTCAGATGGGTGGTACATATTAACTTCCAACCCTGAGTACCTAGTTGCAAGCTCTCTCTCAGGGGAACTTCCTTCTGTGCGATGAGCTGACTTGCTGTCCTTCCCAGTTCCACACTGCCTGCACATGGAGTTACGAACATCCTCACTAGACATGTTTGTCAGAAGCTCATGGGACTCAAGGGGCAAGCTGCAGGCCTCAATGGTGCTGTCACTCGGTGCAGTAGAGCAGTATAAACGCAACGTCCTGACTTCCAGTGCTGCTGCGTTCTCACGGCCATAAGAACGCAGCTAGTGGAAAGCTGCATTCGGGGCATGCTACCTTTGGAGAGTTGAGCTCAACGAAGGATCCTCCCGCCTCGGGTACCCCTGTGGGTGAGCTGCCAAAATCCTCATGTCAGGTGCAGACAGGTGGTGAGAAATGCGTGTGGAAGCGTCAGGCCTGTCCTCACGGCAATGTGAGTTGAATACAGCGATTGCCAACGTCCTTGTTCAATGAGAGTGTAGCTAGGTTCTAACTCCCCTGTATGAGTGCGGAGCAGACATCTGCCCCCTAGCCATACACGCTCCTGAGAGTTGAGCTTATGGCCTGTCCCTCCCACATCCTGCCTGCAGGTACACCGCGCTCCTACCAGGCCTAGCCCCGATGCGTGACTGAAGTGTTGGGAGAGGTAAGTGGAAAGTCCCGGCCCACAAGACTAGTGCATCCAAGCTCAATCTAGCGGTTTCCTAGTATTTCCTGTGTGAGCCAGGTGCTACATCCTAAGTGCCATACGAGAGAAGCTAGCTGGACGTCTAGTCCCAAGGCAAACTACTTCTGAGAGTTGAGCTCACCCTCAGTCCCTCACAGTTGCACACTGCCTGCAGAATGAGTTTCGAACAGCAGCACCACAGCCGTTTCTCAGAGGCTTGTGAGACACAAGTGGAATCAGCAGACCTGGAGGGTGTCTCCAGCTGCAGTGGAGTGGTATTCTGGGTACCTTCTGGCTGAGAGTACTGCTACGTTCTCAGTGCCCTAAGAACGCAGCTAGTTGAAAGCGGGGCTGTAGGCATGCTTCCGTGTGCGAGCTGAGGTCAGGGCAGGACCTTCCCGCATCCTGCCTGGAGACATAGGTCCCAGCATCATTTGCAAGGCGTTGGAAGAGGTTGTGTGAAAAGCATATGGAAGTGAAAGGACTCTGCTCAAGTGAATTTGAGTCCAATACAGACATTGCAAACGTCCTTGTTCAATGAGAGTGTAGCTCGGTCCTAGCACCCATCAATAAGTGTCTTCCATCATCTGCGTGCAAAGCATACACACTTCCGAGAGTAGAGCTTATGCACTGTCCCTCCCACATCCTGCCTGCAGGTACACCGCGCTCCTAACAGGCCTAGCCCCGATGCGTGACTGAAGTGTTGGGGGAGGTAAGTGGAAAGTCCCGGCCCACCAGAGTAGTGCATCCAAGCTCAATCTAGTGGTTTCCTAGTATTTCCTGTGTGAGCCAGGTGCTACATCCTAAGTGCCATACGAGACAAGCTAGCTGAACGCCTTGTCCAAAAGCAACTTACTTCGGAGAGGTGACCTCACCCTCAGTCCCTCACAGTTGCACACTGCCTGCAGAAAGAGTTTCGAACATCTGCACCAGAGCAGTTTGTCAGAGGCTTGTGAGACGCAAGTGGAATAAGCCGACCTGGAGGGTGTCTCCAGCTGCAGTGGAGTGGTATTCTGGGTACCTCCTGGCTGAGAGTACTGCTACGTTCTCAGTGCCCTAAGAACGCAGCTAGTTGAAAGCGGGGCTGTAGGCATGCTTCCGTGTGCGAGCTGAGGTCAGGGCAGGACCTTCCCGCACCCTGCCTGGAGACATAGGTCCCAGCATCCTTTTGCAAGGCGTCGGAAGAGGTTGTGTGAAAAGCATGTGGAAGTGACAGGATTCTCCTCAAGTGTATCTGATCTCAATACAGACATTGCAAACATCCTTGTTCAATGAGAGTGTAGCTCGGTCCTAGCACCCACCAATAAGTGTCTTCCAGACATCTGGCTGCAAAGCATACACACTTCCGAGAGTCGAGCTTATGCACTGTCCCTCCCACATCCTGCCTGCAGGTACACCGCGCTCCTACCAGGCCTAGCCCCGATGCGTGACTGAAGTGTTGGGGGAGGTAAGTGGAAAGTCCCGGCCCACCAGAGTAGTGCATCCAAGCTCAATCTAGCGGTTTCCTAGTATTTCCTGTGTGAGCCAGGTGCTACATCCTAAGTGCCATACGAGAGAAGCTAGCTGAACGCCTTGTCCAAAAGCAACTTACTTCGGAGAGTTGAGCTCACCCTCAGTCCCTCACAGTTGCACACTGCCTGCAGAAAGAGTTTCGAACATCTGCACCAGAGCAGTTTGTCAGAGGCTTGTGAGACGCAAGTGAAATAAGCCGACCTGGAGGGTGTCTCCAGCTGCAGTGGAGTGGTATTCTGGGTACCTCCTGGCTTAGAGTACTGCTACGTTCCAGTGCCCTAAGAACGCAGCTAGTTGAAAGCGGGGCTGTTTGCATGCTTCCCTGTCCGAGCTGAGGTGAGGGCAGGACCCACCCGCATCCTAACTGCTCCTTGCGATAGATCACAGCATCCTTATTTTAGGCGCCGGAAGGGGTTGTGTGAAAAGCATGTGGAAGTTACAGGATTCTCCTCAACTGTATCTCATCTCAATACAGACATTGCAGACGTCCTTGTCCAATGAATGTGTAGCTCGGTGCTAGCTTCCATCAATAAGTGTCTGGCAGGCATCTGCCTGCAAAGCCTACACCCTTCTGAGAGTTGAGCTTATGGCCTATCGCTCCCACATCCTGATGCCTGTACGGTTCGCTTGCACAGCATTTCGTTCTACGCGGGACACTAGCAGACAGAGAACCAAGTGACTGGCTTGTCAATTTCGCGCCTAGCACACAGCTGCCTCCAAGGCATGCACACTCCTTTGGGTTGAACTTATGGCTTCAACCTCCCACATGCTGACCGCCTGTACCCTTTGCAGTCAAGGGATTTCGTTGGACACGGGATTCAAGCTTTGTGAGAGGCAAGTGTCAGCTCAATCCAGTGACTTCTGACGACTTCCTCCCTCAGATGGGTGGTACATATTAACTTCCAACCCTGAGTACCTAGTTGCAAGCTCTCTCTCAGGGGAACTTCCTTCTGTGCGATGAGCTGACTTCCTGTCCTTCCCAGTTCCACACTGCCTGCACATGGAGTTACGAACATCCTCACTAGACATGTTTGTCAGAAGCTCATGGGACTCAAGGGGCAAGCTGCAGGCCTCAATGGTGCTGTCACTCGGTGCAGTAGAGCAGTATAAACGCAACGTCCTGACTTCCAGTGCTGCTGCGTTCTCACGGCCATAAGAACGCAGCTAGTGGAAAGCTGCATTCGGGGCATGCTACCTTTGGAGAGTTGAGCTCAACGAAGGATCCTCCCGCCTCGGGTACCCCTGTGGGTGAGCTGCCAAAATCCTCATGTCAGGTGCAGACAGGTGGTGAGAAATGCGTGTGGAAGCGTCAGGCCTGTCCTCACGGCAATGTGAGTTGAATACAGCGATTGCCAACGTCCTTGTTCAATGAGAGTGTAGCTAGGTTCTAACTCCCCTGTATGAGTGCGGAGCAGACATCTGCCCCCTAGGCATACACGCTCCTGAGAGTTGAGCTTATGGCCTGTCCCTCCCACATCCTGCCTGCAGGTACACCTCGCTCATAACAGCCAAGGCTCGCTGCATGACTGAAGTGTTGTGAGAGGTAAGTGGAAAGTCTCGGCCCTCAAGACTAGTGCCTCCAAGCTCAATCCAGCGATTACCTAGTAATTCCTATGTTAGCCAGGTGCTACATCCTAAGTGCCATACGAGAGAAGCTAGCTGGACGTCTAGTCCCAAGGCAAACTACTTCTGAGAGTTGAGCTCACCCTCAGTCCCTCACAGTTGCACACTGCCTGCAGAATGAGTTTCGAACAGCAGCACCACAGCCGTTTCTCAGAGGCCTGTGAGACACAAGTGGAATCAGCAGACCTGGAGGGTGTCTCCAGCTGCAGTGCAGTGGTATTCTGGGTACCTCCTGGCTGAGAGTACTGCTACGTTCTCAGTGCCCTAAGAACGCAGCTAGTGGAAAGCCGGCTTCCAGGCATGCTTCCTTGTGCGAGCTGAGGTCAGGGCAGGACCCTCCCACATCCTGACTGCCCGTAGACCTAGGTCCCAGCATCCTAATGTTAGGCGCCGGAAGAGGTTGTGTGAAAAGCATATGGAAGTGATAGAACTCTGCTCAAGTGAATTTGAGTCCAATACGGACAGTGCAAACGTCCTTGTTCAATGAGAGTGTAGCTCGGTCCTAGCACCCATCAATAAGTGTCTTCCATCATCTGCGTGCAAAGCATACACACTTCCCGAGAGTAGAGCTTATGGACTGTCCCTCCCACATCCTGCCTGCAGGTACACCGCGCTCCTAACAGGCCTAGCCCCGATGCGTCACGGAAGTGTTGGGGGAGGTAAGTGGAAAGTCCCGGCCCACCAGAGTAGTGCATCCAAGCTCAATCTAGCGGTTTCCTAGTATTTCCTGTGTGAGCCAGGTGCTACATCCTAAGTGCCATACGAGAGAAGCTAGCTGAACGCCTTGTCCAAAAGCAACTTACTTCGGAGAGGTGACCTCACCCTCAGTCCCTCACAGTTGCACACTGCCTGCAGAAAGAGTTTCGAACATCTGCACCAGAGCAGTTTGTCAGAGGCTTGTGAGACGCAAGTGGAATAAGCCGACCTGGAGGGTGTCTCCAGCTGCAGTGGAGTGGTATTCTGGGTACCTCCTGGCTGAGAGTACTGCTACGTTCTCAGTGCCCTAAGAACGCAGCTAGTTGAAAGCGGGGCTGTAGGCATGCTTCCGTGTGCGAGCTGAGGTCAGGGCAGGACCTTCCCGCACCCTGCCTGGAGACATAGGTCCCAGCATCCTTTTGCAAGGCGTCGGAAGAGGTTGTGTGAAAAGCATGTGGAAGTGACAGGATTCTCCTCAAGTGTATCTGATCTCAATACAGACATTGCAAACATCCTTGTTCAATGAGAGTGTAGCTCGGTCCTAGCACCCACCAATAAGTGTCTTCCAGACATCTGGCTGCAAAGCATACACACTTCCGAGAGTCGAGCTTATGCACTGTCCCTCCCACATCCTGCCTGCAGGTACACCGCGCTCCTACCAGGCCTAGCCCCGATGCGTGACTGAAGTGTTGGGGGAGGTAAGTGGAAAGTCCCGGCCCACCAGAGTAGTGCATCCAAGCTCAATCTAGCGGTTTCCTAGTATTTCCTGTGTGAGCCAGGTGCTACATCCTAAGTGCCATACGAGAGAAGCTAGCTGAACGCCTTGTCCAAAAGCAACTTACTTCGGAGAGGTGACCTCACCCTCAGTCCCTCACAGTTGCACACTGCCTGCAGAAAGAGTTTCGAACATCTGCACCAGAGCAGTTTGTCAGAGGCTTGTGAGACGCAAGTGGAATAAGCCGACCTGGAGGGTGTCTCCAGCTGCAGTGGAGTGGTATTCTGGGTACCTCCTGGCTGAGAGTACTGCTACGTTCTCAGTGCCCTAAGAACGCAGCTAGTTGAAAGCGGGGCTGTAGGCATGCTTCCGTGTGCGAGCTGAGGTCAGGGCAGGACCTTCCCGCACCCTGCCTGGAGACATAGGTCCCAGCATCCTTTTGCAAGGCGTCGGAAGAGGTTGTGTGAAAAGCATGTGGAAGTGACAGGATTCTCCTCAAGTGTATCTGATCTCAATACAGACATTGCAAACATCCTTGTTCAATGAGAGTGTAGCTCGGTCCTAGCACCCACCAATAAGTGTCTTCCAGACATCTGGCTGCAAAGCATACACACTTCCGAGAGTCGAGCTTATGCACTGTCCCTCCCACATCCTGCCTGCAGGTACACCGCGCTCCTAACAGGCCTAGCCCCGATGCGTCACGGAAGTGTTGGGGGAGGTAAGTGGAAAGTCCCGGCCCACCAGAGTAGTGCATCCAAGCTCAATCTAGCGGTTTCCTAGTATTTCCTGTGTGAGCCAGGTGCTACATCCTAAGTGCCATACGAGAGAAGCTAGCTGAACGCCTTGTCCAAAAGCAACTTACTTCGGAGAGTTGAGCTCACCCTCAGTCCCTCACAGTTGCACACTGCCTGCAGAAAGAGTTTCGAACATCTGCACCAGAGCAGTTTGTCAGAGGCTTGTGAGACGCAAGTGAAATAAGCCGACCTGGAGGGTGTCTCCAGCTGCAGTGGAGTGGTATTCTGGGTACCTCCTGGCTTAGAGTACTGCTACGTTCCAGTGCCCTAAGAACGCAGCTAGTTGAAAGCGGGGCTGTTTGCATGCTTCCCTGTCCGAGCTGAGGTGAGGGCAGGACCCACCCGCATCCTAACTGCTCCTTGCGATAGATCACAGCATCCTTATTTTAGGCGCCGGAAGGGGTTGTGTGAAAAGCATGTGGAAGTTACAGGATTCTCCTCAACTGTATCTCATCTCAATACAGACATTGCAGACGTCCTTGTCCAATGAATGTGTAGCTCGGTGCTAGCTTCCATCAATAAGTGTCTGGCAGGCATCTGCCTGCAAAGCCTACACCCTTCTGAGAGTTGAGCTTATGGCCTATCGCTCCCACATCCTGATGCCTGTACGGTTCGCTTGCACAGCATTTCGTTCTACGCGGGACACTAGCAGACAGAGAACCGAGTGACTGGCTTGTCAATTTCGCGCCTAGCACACAGCTGCCTCCAAGGCATGCACACTCCTTTGGGTTGAACTTATGGCTTCAACCTCCCACATGCTGACCGCCTGTACCCTTTGCAGTCAAGGGATTTCGTTGGACACGGGATTCAAGCTTTGTGAGAGGCAAGTGTCAGCTCAATCCAGTGACTTCTGACGACTTCCTCCCTCAGATGGGTGGTACATATTAACTTCCAACCCTGAGTACCTAGTTGCAAGCTCTCTCTCAGGGGAACTTCCTTCTGTGCGATGAGCTGACTTGCTGTCCTTCCCAGTTCCACACTGCCTGCACATGGAGTTACGAACATCCTCACTAGACATGTTTGTCAGAAGCTCATGGGACTCAAGGGGCAAGCTGCAGGCCTCAATGGTGCTGTCACTCGGTGCAGTAGAGCAGTATAAACGCAACGTCCTGACTTCCAGTGCTGCTGCGTTCTCACGGCCATAAGAACGCAGCTAGTGGAAAGCTGCATTCGGGGCATGCTACCTTTGGAGAGTTGAGCTCAACGAAGGATCCTCCCGCCTCGGGTACCCCTGTGGGTGAGCTGCCAAAATCCTCATGTCAGGTGCAGACAGGTGGTGAGAAATGCGTGTGGAAGCGTCAGGCCTGTCCTCACGGCAATGTGAGTTGAATACAGCGATTGCCAACGTCCTTGTTCAATGAGAGTGTAGCTAGGTTCTAACTCCCCTGTATGAGTGCGGAGCAGACATCTGCCCCCTAGGCATACACGCTCCTGAGAGTTGAGCTTATGGCCTGTCCCTCCCACATCCTGCCTGCAGGTACACCTCGCTCATAACAGCCAAGGCTCGCTGCATGACTGAAGTGTTGTGAGAGGTAAGTGGAAAGTCTCGGCCCTCAAGACTAGTGCCTCCAAGCTCAATCCAGCGATTACCTAGTAATTCCTATGTTAGCCAGGTGCTACATCCTAAGTGCCATACGAGAGAAGCTAGCTGGACGTCTAGTCCCAAGGCAAACTACTTCTGAGAGTTGAGCTCACCCTCAGTCCCTCACAGTTGCACACTGCCTGCAGAATGAGTTTCGAACAGCAGCACCACAGCCGTTTCTCAGAGGCCTGTGAGACACAAGTGGAATCAGCAGACCTGGAGGGTGTCTCCAGCTGCAGTGCAGTGGTATTCTGGGTACCTCCTGGCTGAGAGTACTGCTACGTTCTCAGTGCCCTAAGAACGCAGCTAGTGGAAAGCCGGCTTCCAGGCATGCTTCCTTGTGCGAGCTGAGGTCAGGGCAGGACCCTCCCACATCCTGACTGCCCGTAGACCTAGGTCCCAGCATCCTAATGTTAGGCGCCGGAAGAGGTTGTGTGAAAAGCATATGGAAGTGATAGAACTCTGCTCAAGTGAATTTGAGTCCAATACGGACAGTGCAAACGTCCTTGTTCAATGAGAGTGTAGCTCGGTCCTAGCACCCATCAATAAGTGTCTTCCATCATCTGCGTGCAAAGCATACACACTTCCCGAGAGTAGAGCTTATGGACTGTCCCTCCCACATCCTGCCTGCAGGTACACCGCGCTCCTAACAGGCCTAGCCCCGATGCGTCACGGAAGTGTTGGGGGAGGTAAGTGGAAAGTCCCGGCCCACCAGAGTAGTGCATCCAAGCTCAATCTAGCGGTTTCCTAGTATTTCCTGTGTGAGCCAGGTGCTACATCCTAAGTGCCATACGAGACAAGCTAGCTGAACGCCTTGTCCAAAAGCAACTTACTTCGGAGAGGTGACCTCACCCTCAGTCCCTCACAGTTGCACACTGCCTGCAGAAAGAGTTTCGAACATCTGCACCAGAGCAGTTTGTCAGAGGCTTGTGAGACGCAAGTGGAATAAGCCGACCTGGAGGGTGTCTCCAGCTGCAGTGGAGTGGTATTCTGGGTACCTCCTGGCTTAGAGTACTGCTACGTTCTCAGTGCCCTAAGAACGCAGCTAGTTGAAAGCGGGGCTGTAGGCATGCTTCCGTGTGCGAGCTGAGGTCAGGGCAGGACCTTCCCGCATCCTGCCTGGAGACATAGGTCCCAGCATCCTTTTGCAAGGCGTCGGAAGAGGTTGTGTGAAAAGCATGTGGAAGTGACAGGATTCTCCTCAAGTGTATCTGATCTCAATACAGACATTGCAAACGTCCTTGTTCAATGAGAGTGTAGCTCGGTCCTAGCACCCACCAATAAGTGTCTTCCAGACATCTGGCTGCAAAGCATACACACTTCCGAGAGTCGAGCTTATGCACTGTCCCTCCCACATCCTGCCTGCAGGTACACCGCGCTCCTACCAGGCCTAGCCCCGATGCGTGACTGAAGTGTTGGGAGAGGTAAGTGGAAAGTCCCGGCCCACAAGACTAGTGCATCCAAGCTCAATCTAGCGGTTTCCTAGTATTTCCTGTGTGAGCCAGGTGCTACATCCTAAGTGCCATACGAGAGAAGCTAGCTGGACGTCTAGTCCCAAGGCAAACTACTTCTGAGAGTTGAGCTCACCCTCAGTCCCTCACAGTTGCACACTGCCTGCAGATTGAGTTTCGAACAGCAGCACCACAGCCGTTTCTCAGAGGCTTGTGAGACACAAGTGGAATCAGCAGACCTGGAGGGTGTCTCCAGCTGTAGTGGAGTGGTATTCTGGGTACCTCCTGGCTGAGAGTACTGCTACGTTCTCAGTGCCCTAAGAACGCAGCTAGTGGAAAGCCGGCTTCCAGGCATGCTTCCTTGTGCGAGCTGAGGTCAGGGCAGGACCCTCCCACATCCTGACTGCCCGTAGACCTAGGTCCCAGCATCCTAATGTTAGGCGCCGGAAGAGGTTGTGTGAAAAGCATATGGAAGTGATAGAACTCTGCTCAAGTGAATTTGAGTCCAATACGGACAGTGCAAACGTCCTTGTTCAATGAGAGTGTAGCTCGGTCCTAGCACCCATCAATAAGTGTCTTCCATCATCTGCGTGCAAAGCATACACAATTCCCGAGAGTAGAGCTTATGGACTGTCCCTCCCACATCCTGCCTGCAGGTACACCGCGCTCCTAACAGGCCTAGCCCCGATGCGTCACGGAAGTGTTGGGGGAGGTAAGTGGAAAGTCCCGGCCCACAAGACTAGTGCATCCAAGCTCAATCTAGCGGTTTCCTAGTATTTCCTGTGTGAGCCAGGTGCTACATCCTAAGTGCCATACGAGACAAGCTAGCTGAACGCCTTGTCCAAAAGCAACTTACTTCGGAGAGGTGACCTCACCCTCAGTCCCTCACAGTTGCACACTGCCTGCAGAAAGAGTTTCGAACATCTGCACCAGAGCAGTTTGTCAGAGGCTTGTGAGACGCAAGTGGAATAAGCCGACCTGGAGGGTGTCTCCAGCTGCAGTGGAGTGGTATTCTGGGTACCTCCTGGCTGAGAGTACTGCTACGTTCTCAGTGCCCTAAGAACGCAGCTAGTTGAAAGCGGGGCTGTAGGCATGCTTCCGTGTGCGAGCTGAGGTCAGGGCAGGACCTTCCCGCACCCTGCCTGGAGACATAGGTCCCAGCATCCTTTTGCAAGGCGTCGGAAGAGGTTGTGTGAAAAGCATGTGGAAGTGACAGGATTCTCCTCAAGTGTATCTGATCTCAATACAGACATTGCAAACATCCTTGTTCAATGAGAGTGTAGCTCGGTCCTAGCACCCACCAATAAGTGTCTTCCAGACATCTGGCTGCAAAGCATACACACTTCCGAGAGTCGAGCTTATGCACTGTCCCTCCCACATCCTGCCTGCAGGTACACCGCGCTCCTACCAGGCCTAGCCCCGATGCGTGACTGAAGTGTTGGGGGAGGTAAGTGGAAAGTCCCGGCCCACCAGAGTAGTGCATCCAAGCTCAATCTAGCGGTTTCCTAGTATTTCCTGTGTGAGCCAGGTGCTACATCCTAAGTGCCATACGAGAGAAGCTAGCTGAACGCCTTGTCCAAAAGCAACTTACTTCGGAGAGGTGACCTCACCCTCAGTCCCTCACAGTTGCACACTGCCTGCAGAAAGAGTTTCGAACATCTGCACCAGAGCAGTTTGTCAGAGGCTTGTGAGACGCAAGTGGAATAAGCCGACCTGGAGGGTGTCTCCAGCTGCAGTGGAGTGGTATTCTGGGTACCTCCTGGCTGAGAGTACTGCTACGTTCTCAGTGCCTTAAGAACGCAGCTAGTTGAAAGCGGGGCTGTAGGCATGCTTCCGTGTGCGAGCTGAGGTCAGGGCAGGACCTTCCCGCACCCTGCCTGGAGACATAGGTCCCAGCATCCTTTTGCAAGGCGTCGGAAGAGGTTGTGTGAAAAGCATGTGGAAGTGACAGGATTCTCCTCAAGTGTATCTGATCTCAATACAGACATTGCAAACATCCTTGTTCAATGAGAGTGTAGCTCGGTCCTAGCACCCACCAATAAGTGTCTTCCAGACATCTGGCTGCAAAGCATACACACTTCCGAGAGTCGAGCTTATGCACTGTCCCTCCCACATCCTGCCTGCAGGTACACCGCGCTCCTACCAGGCCTAGCCCCGATGCGTGACTGAAGTGTTGGGGGAGGTAAGTGGAAAGTCCCGGCCCACCAGAGTAGTGCATCCAAGCTCAATCTAGCGGTTTCCTAGTATTTCCTGTGTGAGCCAGGTGCTACATCCTAAGTGCCATACGAGAGAAGCTAGCTGAACGCCTTGTCCAAAAGCAACTTACTTCGGAGAGTTGAGCTCACCCTCAGTCCCTCACAGTTGCACACTGCCTGCAGAAAGAGTTTCGAACATCTGCACCAGAGCAGTTTGTCAGAGGCTTGTGAGACGCAAGTGAAATAAGCCGACCTGGAGGGTGTCTCCAGCTGCAGTGGAGTGGTATTCTGGGTACCTCCTGGCTTAGAGTACTGCTACGTTCCAGTGCCCTAAGAACGCAGCTAGTTGAAAGCGGGGCTGTTTGCATGCTTCCCTGTCCGAGCTGAGGTGAGGGCAGGACCCACCCGCATCCTAACTGCTCCTTGCGATAGATCACAGCATCCTTATTTTAGGCGCCGGAAGGGGTTGTGTGAAAAGCATGTGGAAGTTACAGGATTCTCCTCAACTGTATCTCATCTCAATACAGACATTGCAGACGTCCTTGTCCAATGAATGTGTAGCTCGGTGCTAGCTTCCATCAATAAGTGTCTGGCAGGCATCTGCCTGCAAAGCCTACACCCTTCTGAGAGTTGAGCTTATGGCCTATCGCTCCCACATCCTGATGCCTGTACGGTTCGCTTGCACAGCATTTCGTTCTACGCGGGACACTAGCAGACAGAGAACCGAGTGACTGGCTTGTCAATTTCGCGCCTAGCACACAGCTGCCTCCAAGGCATGCACACTCCTTTGGGTTGAACTTATGGCTTCAACCTCCCACATGCTGACCGCCTGTACCCTTTGCAGTCAAGGGATTTCGTTGGACACGGGATTCAAGCTTTGTGAGAGGCAAGTGTCAGCTCAATCCAGTGACTTCTGACGACTTCCTCCCTCAGATGGGTGGTACATATTAACTTCCAACCCTGAGTACCTAGTTGCAAGCTCTCTCTCAGGGGAACTTCCTTCTGTGCGATGAGCTGACTTGCTGTCCTTCCCAGTTCCACACTGCCTGCACATGGAGTTACGAACATCCTCACTAGACATGTTTGTCAGAAGCTCATGGGACTCAAGGGGCAAGCTGCAGGCCTCAATGGTGCTGTCACTCGGTGCAGTAGAGCAGTATAAACGCAACGTCCTGACTTCCAGTGCTGCTGCGTTCTCACGGCCATAAGAACGCAGCTAGTGGAAAGCTGCATTCGGGGCATGCTACCTTTGGAGAGTTGAGCTCAACGAAGGATCCTCCCGCCTCGGGTACCCCTGTGGGTGAGCTGCCAAAATCCTCATGTCAGGTGCAGACAGGTGGTGAGAAATGCGTGTGGAAGCGTCAGGCCTGTCCTCACGGCAATGTGAGTTGAATACAGCGATTGCCAACGTCCTTGTTCAATGAGAGTGTAGCTAGGTTCTAACTCCCCTGTATGAGTGCGGAGCAGACATCTGCCCCCTAGGCATACACGCTCCTGAGAGTTGAGCTTATGGCCTGTCCCTCCCACATCCTGCCTGCAGGTACACCTCGCTCATAACAGCCAAGGCTCGCTGCATGACTGAAGTGTTGTGAGAGGTAAGTGGAAAGTCTCGGCCCTCAAGACTAGTGCCTCCAAGCTCAATCCAGCGATTACCTAGTAATTCCTATGTTAGCCAGGTGCTACATCCTAAGTGCCATACGAGAGAAGCTAGCTGGACGTCTAGTCCCAAGGCAAACTACTTCTGAGAGTTGAGCTCACCCTCAGTCCCTCACAGTTGCACACTGCCTGCAGAATGAGTTTCGAACAGCAGCACCACAGCCGTTTCTCAGAGGCCTGTGAGACACAAGTGGAATCAGCAGACCTGGAGGGTGTCTCCAGCTGCAGTGCAGTGGTATTCTGGGTACCTCCTGGCTGAGAGTACTGCTACGTTCTCAGTGCCCTAAGAACGCAGCTAGTGGAAAGCCGGCTTCCAGGCATGCTTCCTTGTGCGAGCTGAGGTCAGGGCAGGACCCTCCCACATCCTGACTGCCCGTAGACCTAGGTCCCAGCATCCTAATGTTAGGCGCCGGAAGAGGTTGTGTGAAAAGCATATGGAAGTGATAGAACTCTGCTCAAGTGAATTTGAGTCCAATACGGACAGTGCAAACGTCCTTGTTCAATGAGAGTGTAGCTCGGTCCTAGCACCCATCAATAAGTGTCTTCCATCATCTGCGTGCAAAGCATACACAATTCCCGAGAGTAGAGCTTATGGACTGTCCCTCCCACATCCTGCCTGCAGGTACACCGCGCTCCTAACAGGCCTAGCCCCGATGCGTCACGGAAGTGTTGGGGGAGGTAAGTGGAAAGTCCCGGCCCACCAGAGTAGTGCATCCAAGCTCAATCTAGCGGTTTCCTAGTATTTCCTGTGTGAGCCAGGTGCTACATCCTAAGTGCCATACGAGAGAAGCTAGCTGAACGCCTTGTCCAAAAGCAACTTACTTCGGAGAGGTGACCTCACCCTCAGTCCCTCACAGTTGCACACTGCCTGCAGAAAGAGTTTCGAACATCTGCACCAGAGCAGTTTGTCAGAGGCTTGTGAGACGCAAGTGGAATAAGCCGACCTGGAGGGTGTCTCCAGCTGCAGTGGAGTGGTATTCTGGGTACCTCCTGGCTGAGAGTACTGCTACGTTCTCAGTGCCCTAAGAACGCAGCTAGTTGAAAGCGGGGCTGTAGGCATGCTTCCGTGTGCGAGCTGAGGTCAGGGCAGGACCTTCCCGCACCCTGCCTGGAGACATAGGTCCCAGCATCCTTTTGCAAGGCGTCGGAAGAGGTTGTGTGAAAAGCATGTGGAAGTGACAGGATTCTCCTCAAGTGTATCTGATCTCAATACAGACATTGCAAACATCCTTGTTCAATGAGAGTGTAGCTCGGTCCTAGCACCCACCAATAAGTGTCTTCCAGACATCTGGCTGCAAAGCATACACACTTCCGAGAGTCGAGCTTATGCACTGTCCCTCCCACATCCTGCCTGCAGGTACACCGCGCTCCTAACAGGCCTAGCCCCGATGCGTCACGGAAGTGTTGGGGGAGGTAAGTGGAAAGTCCCGGCCCACCAGAGTAGTGCATCCAAGCTCAATCTAGCGGTTTCCTAGTATTTCCTGTGTGAGCCAGGTGCTACATCCTAAGTGCCATACGAGAGAAGCTAGCTGAACGCCTTGTCCAAAAGCAACTTACTTCGGAGAGTTGAGCTCACCCTCAGTCCCTCACAGTTGCACACTGCCTGCAGAAAGAGTTTCGAACATCTGCACCAGAGCAGTTTGTCAGAGGCTTGTGAGACGCAAGTGAAATAAGCCGACCTGGAGGGTGTCTCCAGCTGCAGTGGAGTGGTATTCTGGGTACCTCCTGGCTTAGAGTACTGCTACGTTCCAGTGCCCTAAGAACGCAGCTAGTTGAAAGCGGGGCTGTTTGCATGCTTCCCTGTCCGAGCTGAGGTGAGGGCAGGACCCACCCGCATCCTAACTGCTCCTTGCGATAGATCACAGCATCCTTATTTTAGGCGCCGGAAGGGGTTGTGTGAAAAGCATGTGGAAGTTACAGGATTCTCCTCAACTGTATCTCATCTCAATACAGACATTGCAGACGTCCTTGTCCAATGAATGTGTAGCTCGGTGCTAGCTTCCATCAATAAGTGTCTGGCAGGCATCTGCCTGCAAAGCCTACACCCTTCTGAGAGTTGAGCTTATGGCCTATCGCTCCCACATCCTGATGCCTGTACGGTTCGCTTGCACAGCATTTCGTTCTACGCGGGACACTAGCAGACAGAGAACCGAGTGACTGGCTTGTCAATTTCGCGCCTAGCACACAGCTGCCTCCAAGGCATGCACACTCCTTTGGGTTGAACTTATGGCTTCAACCTCCCACATGCTGACCGCCTGTACCCTTTGCAGTCAAGGGATTTCGTTGGACACGGGATTCAAGCTTTGTGAGAGGCAAGTGTCAGCTCAATCCAGTGACTTCTGACGACTTCCTCCCTCAGATGGGTGGTACATATTAACTTCCAACCCTGAGTACCTAGTTGCAAGCTCTCTCTCAGGGGAACTTCCTTCTGTGCGATGAGCTGACTTGCTGTCCTTCCCAGTTCCACACTGCCTGCACATGGAGTTACGAACATCCTCACTAGACATGTTTGTCAGAAGCTCATGGGACTCAAGGGGCAAGCTGCAGGCCTCAATGGTGCTGTCACTCGGTGCAGTAGAGCAGTATAAACGCAACGTCCTGACTTCCAGTGCTGCTGCGTTCTCACGGCCATAAGAACGCAGCTAGTGGAAAGCTGCATTCGGGGCATGCTACCTTTGGAGAGTTGAGCTCAACGAAGGATCCTCCCGCCTCGGGTACCCCTGTGGGTGAGCTGCCAAAATCCTCATGTCAGGTGCAGACAGGTGGTGAGAAATGCGTGTGGAAGCGTCAGGCCTGTCCTCACGGCAATGTGAGTTGAATACAGCGATTGCCAACGTCCTTGTTCAATGAGAGTGTAGCTAGGTTCTAACTCCCCTGTATGAGTGCGGAGCAGACATCTGCCCCCTAGGCATACACGCTCCTGAGAGTTGAGCTTATGGCCTGTCCCTCCCACATCCTGCCTGCAGGTACACCTCGCTCATAACAGCCAAGGCTCGCTGCATGACTGAAGTGTTGTGAGAGGTAAGTGGAAAGTCTCGGCCCTCAAGACTAGTGCCTCCAAGCTCAATCCAGCGATTACCTAGTAATTCCTATGTTAGCCAGGTGCTACATCCTAAGTGCCATACGAGAGAAGCTAGCTGGACGTCTAGTCCCAAGGCAAACTACTTCTGAGAGTTGAGCTCACCCTCAGTCCCTCACAGTTGCACACTGCCTGCAGAATGAGTTTCGAACAGCAGCACCACAGCCGTTTCTCAGAGGCCTGTGAGACACAAGTGGAATCAGCAGACCTGGAGGGTGTCTCCAGCTGCAGTGCAGTGGTATTCTGGGTACCTCCTGGCTGAGAGTACTGCTACGTTCTCAGTGCCCTAAGAACGCAGCTAGTGGAAAGCCGGCTTCCAGGCATGCTTCCTTGTGCGAGCTGAGGTCAGGGCAGGACCCTCCCACATCCTGACTGCCCGTAGACCTAGGTCCCAGCATCCTAATGTTAGGCGCCGGAAGAGGTTGTGTGAAAAGCATATGGAAGTGATAGAACTCTGCTCAAGTGAATTTGAGTCCAATACGGACAGTGCAAACGTCCTTGTTCAATGAGAGTGTAGCTCGGTCCTAGCACCCATCAATAAGTGTCTTCCATCATCTGCGTGCAAAGCATACACACTTCCCGAGAGTAGAGCTTATGGACTGTCCCTCCCACATCCTGCCTGCAGGTACACCGCGCTCCTAACAGGCCTAGCCCCGATGCGTCACGGAAGTGTTGGGGGAGGTAAGTGGAAAGTCCCGGCCCACCAGAGTAGTGCATCCAAGCTCAATCTAGCGGTTTCCTAGTATTTCCTGTGTGAGCCAGGTGCTACATCCTAAGTGCCATACGAGACAAGCTAGCTGAACGCCTTGTCCAAAAGCAACTTACTTCGGAGAGGTGACCTCACCCTCAGTCCCTCACAGTTGCACACTGCCTGCAGAAAGAGTTTCGAACATCTGCACCAGAGCAGTTTGTCAGAGGCTTGTGAGACGCAAGTGGAATAAGCCGACCTGGAGGGTGTCTCCAGCTGCAGTGGAGTGGTATTCTGGGTACCTCCTGGCTGAGAGTACTGCTACGTTCTCAGTGCCCTAAGAACGCAGCTAGTTGAAAGCGGGGCTGTAGGCATGCTTCCGTGTGCGAGCTGAGGTCAGGGCAGGACCTTCCCGCACCCTGCCTGGAGACATAGGTCCCAGCATCCTTTTGCAAGGCGTCGGAAGAGGTTGTGTGAAAAGCATGTGGAAGTGACAGGATTCTCCTCAAGTATATCTGATCTCAATACAGACATTGCAAACGTCCTTGTTCAATGAGAGTGTAGCTCGGTCCTAGCACCCACCAATAAGTGTCTTCCAGACATCTGGCTGCAAAGCATACACACTTCCGAGAGTCGAGCTTATGCACTGTCCCTCCCACATCCTGCCTGCAGGTACACCGCGCTCCTACCAGGCCTAGCCCCGATGCGTGACTGAAGTGTTGGGAGAGGTAAGTGGAAAGTCCCGGCCCACAAGACTAGTGCATCCAAGCTCAATCTAGCGGTTTCCTAGTATTTCCTGTGTGAGCCAGGTGCTACATCCTAAGTGCCATACGAGAGAAGCTAGCTGGACGTCTAGTCCCAAGGCAAATTACTTCTGAGAGTTGAGCTAACCCTCAGTCCCTCACAGTTGCACACTGCCTGCAGAATGAGTTTCGAACAGCAGCACCACAGCCGTTTCTCAGAGGCTTGTGAGACACAAGTGGAATCAGCAGACCTGGAGGGTGTCTCCAGCTGCAGTGGAGTGGTATTCTGGGTACCTCCTGGCTTAGAGTACTGCTACGTTCTCAGTGCCCTAAGAACGCAGCTAGTTGAAAGCGGGGCTGTAGGCATGCTTCCGTGTGCGAGCTGAGGTCAGGGCAGGACCTTCCCGCATCCTGCCTGGAGACATAGGTCCCAGCATCCTTTTGCAAGGCGTCGGAAGAGGTTGTGTGAAAAGCATGTGGAAGTGACAGGATTCTCCTCAAGTGTATCTGATCTCAATACAGACATTGCAAACGTCCTTGTTCAATGAGAGTGTAGCTCGGTCCTAGCACCCACCAATAAGTGTCTTCCAGACATCTGGCTGCAAAGCATACACACTTCCGAGAGTCGAGCTTATGCACTGTCCCTCCCACATCCTGCCTGCAGGTACACCGCGCTCCTACCAGGCCTAGCCCCGATGCGTGACTGAAGTGTTGGGAGAGGTAAGTGGAAAGTCCCGGCCCACAAGACTAGTGCATCCAAGCTCAATCTAGCGGTTTCCTAGTATTTCCTGTGTGAGCCAGGTGCTACATCCTAAGTGCCATACGAGAGAAGCTAGCTGGACGTCTAGTCCCAAGGCAAACTACTTCTGAGAGTTGAGCTCACCCTCAGTCCCTCACAGTTGCACACTGCCTGCAGATTGAGTTTCGAACAGCAGCACCACAGCCGTTTCTCAGAGGCTTGTGAGACACAAGTGGAATCAGCAGACCTGGAGGGTGTCTCCAGCTGTAGTGGAGTGGTATTCTGGGTACCTCCTGGCTGAGAGTACTGCTACGTTCTCAGTGCCCTAAGAACGCAGCTAGTGGAAAGCCGGCTTCCAGGCATGCTTCCTTGTGCGAGCTGAGGTCAGGGCAGGACCCTCCCACATCCTGACTGCCCGTAGACCTAGGTCCCAGCATCCTAATGTTAGGCGCCGGAAGAGGTTGTGTGAAAAGCATATGGAAGTGATAGAACTCTGCTCAAGTGAATTTGAGTCCAATACGGACAGTGCAAACGTCCTTGTTCAATGAGAGTGTAGCTCGGTCCTAGCACCCATCAATAAGTGTCTTCCATCATCTGCGTGCAAAGCATACACAATTCCCGAGAGTAGAGCTTATGGACTGTCCCTCCCACATCCTGCCTGCAGGTACACCGCGCTCCTAACAGGCCTAGCCCCGATGCGTCACGGAAGTGTTGGGGGAGGTAAGTGGAAAGTCCCGGCCCACAAGACTAGTGCATCCAAGCTCAATCTAGCGGTTTCCTAGTATTTCCTGTGTGAGCCAGGTGCTACATCCTAAGTGCCATACGAGACAAGCTAGCTGAACGCCTTGTCCAAAAGCAACTTACTTCGGAGAGGTGACCTCACCCTCAGTCCCTCACAGTTGCACACTGCCTGCAGAAAGAGTTTCGAACATCTGCACCAGAGCAGTTTGTCAGAGGCTTGTGAGACGCAAGTGGAATAAGCCGACCTGGAGGGTGTCTCCAGCTGCAGTGGAGTGGTATTCTGGGTACCTCCTGGCTGAGAGTACTGCTACGTTCTCAGTGCCCTAAGAACGCAGCTAGTTGAAAGCGGGGCTGTAGGCATGCTTCCGTGTGCGAGCTGAGGTCAGGGCAGGACCTTCCCGCACCCTGCCTGGAGACATAGGTCCCAGCATCCTTTTGCAAGGCGTCGGAAGAGGTTGTGTGAAAAGCATGTGGAAGTGACAGGATTCTCCTCAAGTGTATCTGATCTCAATACAGACATTGCAAACATCCTTGTTCAATGAGAGTGTAGCTCGGTCCTAGCACCCACCAATAAGTGTCTTCCAGACATCTGGCTGCAAAGCATACACACTTCCGAGAGTCGAGCTTATGCACTGTCCCTCCCACATCCTGCCTGCAGGTACACCGCGCTCCTACCAGGCCTAGCCCCGATGCGTGACTGAAGTGTTGGGGGAGGTAAGTGGAAAGTCCCGGCCCACCAGAGTAGTGCATCCAAGCTCAATCTAGCGGTTTCCTAGTATTTCCTGTGTGAGCCAGGTGCTACATCCTAAGTGCCATACGAGAGAAGCTAGCTGAACGCCTTGTCCAAAAGCAACTTACTTCGGAGAGGTGACCTCACCCTCAGTCCCTCACAGTTGCACACTGCCTGCAGAAAGAGTTTCGAACATCTGCACCAGAGCAGTTTGTCAGAGGCTTGTGAGACGCAAGTGGAATAAGCCGACCTGGAGGGTGTCTCCAGCTGCAGTGGAGTGGTATTCTGGGTACCTCCTGGCTGAGAGTACTGCTACGTTCTCAGTGCCTTAAGAACGCAGCTAGTTGAAAGCGGGGCTGTAGGCATGCTTCCGTGTGCGAGCTGAGGTCAGGGCAGGACCTTCCCGCACCCTGCCTGGAGACATAGGTCCCAGCATCCTTTTGCAAGGCGTCGGAAGAGGTTGTGTGAAAAGCATGTGGAAGTGACAGGATTCTCCTCAAGTGTATCTGATCTCAATACAGACATTGCAAACATCCTTGTTCAATGAGAGTGTAGCTCGGTCCTAGCACCCACCAATAAGTGTCTTCCAGACATCTGGCTGCAAAGCATACACACTTCCGAGAGTCGAGCTTATGCACTGTCCCTCCCACATCCTGCCTGCAGGTACACCGCGCTCCTACCAGGCCTAGCCCCGATGCGTGACTGAAGTGTTGGGGGAGGTAAGTGGAAAGTCCCGGCCCACCAGAGTAGTGCATCCAAGCTCAATCTAGCGGTTTCCTAGTATTTCCTGTGTGAGCCAGGTGCTACATCCTAAGTGCCATACGAGAGAAGCTAGCTGAACGC
Source organism: Vulpes vulpes (assembly GCF_048418805.1). Classification (NCBI taxonomy): domain Eukaryota; kingdom Metazoa; phylum Chordata; class Mammalia; order Carnivora; family Canidae; genus Vulpes; species Vulpes vulpes. The sequence continues at coordinate 37,404,487 of NC_132789.1, read as the reverse complement.
CTTGTCCAAAAGCAACTTACTTCGGAGAGTTGAGCTCACCCTCAGTCCCTCACAGTTGCACACTGCCTGCAGAAAGAGTTTCGAACATCTGCACCAGAGCAGTTTGTCAGAGGCTTGTGAGACGCAAGTGAAATAAGCCGACCTGGAGGGTGTCTCCAGCTGCAGTGGAGTGGTATTCTGGGTACCTCCTGGCTTAGAGTACTGCTACGTTCCAGTGCCCTAAGAACGCAGCTAGTTGAAAGCGGGGCTGTTTGCATGCTTCCCTGTCCGAGCTGAGGTGAGGGCAGGACCCACCCGCATCCTAACTGCTCCTTGCGATAGATCACAGCATCCTTATTTTAGGCGCCGGAAGGGGTTGTGTGAAAAGCATGTGGAAGTTACAGGATTCTCCTCAACTGTATCTCATCTCAATACAGACATTGCAGACGTCCTTGTCCAATGAATGTGTAGCTCGGTGCTAGCTTCCATCAATAAGTGTCTGGCAGGCATCTGCCTGCAAAGCCTACACCCTTCTGAGAGTTGAGCTTATGGCCTATCGCTCCCACATCCTGATGCCTGTACGGTTCGCTTGCACAGCATTTCGTTCTACGCGGGACACTAGCAGACAGAGAACCGAGTGACTGGCTTGTCAATTTCGCGCCTAGCACACAGCTGCCTCCAAGGCATGCACACTCCTTTGGGTTGAACTTATGGCTTCAACCTCCCACATGCTGACCGCCTGTACCCTTTGCAGTCAAGGGATTTCGTTGGACACGGGATTCAAGCTTTGTGAGAGGCAAGTGTCAGCTCAATCCAGTGACTTCTGACGACTTCCTCCCTCAGATGGGTGGTACATATTAACTTCCAACCCTGAGTACCTAGTTGCAAGCTCTCTCTCAGGGGAACTTCCTTCTGTGCGATGAGCTGACTTGCTGTCCTTCCCAGTTCCACACTGCCTGCACATGGAGTTACGAACATCCTCACTAGACATGTTTGTCAGAAGCTCATGGGACTCAAGGGGCAAGCTGCAGGCCTCAATGGTGCTGTCACTCGGTGCAGTAGAGCAGTATAAACGCAACGTCCTGACTTCCAGTGCTGCTGCGTTCTCACGGCCATAAGAACGCAGCTAGTGGAAAGCTGCATTCGGGGCATGCTACCTTTGGAGAGTTGAGCTCAACGAAGGATCCTCCCGCCTCGGGTACCCCTGTGGGTGAGCTGCCAAAATCCTCATGTCAGGTGCAGACAGGTGGTGAGAAATGCGTGTGGAAGCGTCAGGCCTGTCCTCACGGCAATGTGAGTTGAATACAGCGATTGCCAACGTCCTTGTTCAATGAGAGTGTAGCTAGGTTCTAACTCCCCTGTATGAGTGCGGAGCAGACATCTGCCCCCTAGGCATACACGCTCCTGAGAGTTGAGCTTATGGCCTGTCCCTCCCACATCCTGCCTGCAGGTACACCTCGCTCATAACAGCCAAGGCTCGCTGCATGACTGAAGTGTTGTGAGAGGTAAGTGGAAAGTCTCGGCCCTCAAGACTAGTGCCTCCAAGCTCAATCCAGCGATTACCTAGTAATTCCTATGTTAGCCAGGTGCTACATCCTAAGTGCCATACGAGAGAAGCTAGCTGGACGTCTAGTCCCAAGGCAAACTACTTCTGAGAGTTGAGCTCACCCTCAGTCCCTCACAGTTGCACACTGCCTGCAGAATGAGTTTCGAACAGCAGCACCACAGCCGTTTCTCAGAGGCCTGTGAGACACAAGTGGAATCAGCAGACCTGGAGGGTGTCTCCAGCTGCAGTGCAGTGGTATTCTGGGTACCTCCTGGCTGAGAGTACTGCTACGTTCTCAGTGCCCTAAGAACGCAGCTAGTGGAAAGCCGGCTTCCAGGCATGCTTCCTTGTGCGAGCTGAGGTCAGGGCAGGACCCTCCCACATCCTGACTGCCCGTAGACCTAGGTCCCAGCATCCTAATGTTAGGCGCCGGAAGAGGTTGTGTGAAAAGCATATGGAAGTGATAGAACACTGCTCAAGTGAATTTGAGTCCAATACGGACAGTGCAAACGTCCTTGTTCAATGAGAGTGTAGCTCGGTCCTAGCACCCATCAATAAGTGTCTTCCATCATCTGCGTGCAAAGCATACACACTTCCCGAGAGTAGAGCTTATGGACTGTCCCTCCCACATCCTGCCTGCAGGTACACCGCGCTCCTAACAGGCCTAGCCCCGATGCGTCACGGAAGTGTTGGGGGAGGTAAGTGGAAAGTCCCGGCCCACAAGACTAGTGCATCCAAGCTCAATCTAGCGGTTTCCTAGTATTTCCTGTGTGAGCCAGGTGCTACATCCTAAGTGCCATACGAGACAAGCTAGCTGAACGCCTTGTCCAAAAGCAACTTACTTCGGAGAGGTGACCTCACCCTCAGTCCCTCACAGTTGCACACTGCCTGCAGAAAGAGTTTCGAACATCTGCACCAGAGCAGTTTGTCAGAGGCTTGTGAGACGCAAGTGGAATAAGCCGACCTGGAGGGTGTCTCCAGCTGCAGTGGAGTGGTATTCTGGGTACCTCCTGGCTGAGAGTACTGCTACGTTCTCAGTGCCCTAAGAACGCAGCTAGTTGAAAGCGGGGCTGTAGGCATGCTTCCGTGTGCGAGCTGAGGTCAGGGCAGGACCCTCCCGCACCCTGCCTGGAGACATAGGTCCCAGCATCCTTTTGCAAGGCGTCGGAAGAGGTTGTGTGAAAAGCATGTGGAAGTGACAGGATTCTCCTCAAGTGTATCTGATCTCAATACAGACATTGCAAACGTCCTTGTTCAATGAGAGTGTAGCTCGGTCCTAGCACCCACCAATAAGTGTCTTCCAGACATCTGGCTGCAAAGCATACACACTTCCGAGAGTCGAGCTTATGCACTGTCCCTCCCACATCCTGCCTGCAGGTACACCGCGCTCCTACCAGGCCTAGCCCCGATGCGTGACTGAAGTGTTGGGAGAGGTAAGTGGAAAGTCCCGGCCCACAAGACTAGTGCATCCAAGCTCAATCTAGCGGTTTCCTAGTATTTCCTGTGTGAGCCAGGTGCTACATCCTAAGTGCCATACGAGAGAAGCTAGCTGGACGTCTAGTCCCAAGGCAAATTACTTCTGAGAGTTGAGCTAACCCTCAGTCCCTCACAGTTGCACACTGCCTGCAGAATGAGTTTCGAACAGCAGCACCACAGCCGTTTCTCAGAGGCTTGTGAGACACAAGTGGAATCAGCAGACCTGGAGGGTGTCTCCAGCTGCAGTGGAGTGGTATTCTGGGTACCTCCTGGCTTAGAGTACTGCTACGTTCTCAGTGCCCTAAGAACGCAGCTAGTTGAAAGCGGGGCTGTAGGCATGCTTCCGTGTGCGAGCTGAGGTCAGGGCAGGACCTTCCCGCATCCTGCCTGGAGACATAGGTCCCAGCATCCTTTTGCAAGGCGTCGGAAGAGGTTGTGTGAAAAGCATGTGGAAGTGACAGGATTCTCCTCAAGTGTATCTGATCTCAATACAGACATTGCAAACGTCCTTGTTCAATGAGAGTGTAGCTCGGTCCTAGCACCCACCAATAAGTGTCTTCCAGACATCTGGCTGCAAAGCATACACACTTCCGAGAGTCGAGCTTATGCACTGTCCCTCCCACATCCTGCCTGCAGGTACACCGCGCTCCTACCAGGCCTAGCCCCGATGCGTGACTGAAGTGTTGGGAGAGGTAAGTGGAAAGTCCCGGCCCACAAGACTAGTGCATCCAAGCTCAATCTAGCGGTTTCCTAGTATTTCCTGTGTGAGCCAGGTGCTACATCCTAAGTGCCATACGAGAGAAGCTAGCTGGACGTCTAGTCCCAAGGCAAACTACTTCTGAGAGTTGAGCTCACCCTCAGTCCCTCACAGTTGCACACTGCCTGCAGATTGAGTTTCGAACAGCAGCACCACAGCCGTTTCTCAGAGGCTTGTGAGACACAAGTGGAATCAGCAGACCTGGAGGGTGTCTCCAGCTGTAGTGGAGTGGTATTCTGGGTACCTCCTGGCTGAGAGTACTGCTACGTTCTCAGTGCCCTAAGAACGCAGCTAGTGGAAAGCCGGCTTCCAGGCATGCTTCCTTGTGCGAGCTGAGGTCAGGGCAGGACCCTCCCACATCCTGACTGCCCGTAGACCTAGGTCCCAGCATCCTAATGTTAGGCGCCGGAAGAGGTTGTGTGAAAAGCATATGGAAGTGATAGAACTCTGCTCAAGTGAATTTGAGTCCAATACAGACATTGCAAACATCCTTGTTCAATGAGAGTGTAGCTCGGTCCTAGCACCCACCAATAAGTGTCTTCCAGACATCTGGCTGCAAAGCATACACACTTCCGAGAGTCGAGCTTATGCACTGTCCCTCCCACATCCTGCCTGCAGGTACACCGCGCTCCTACCAGGCCTAGCCCCGATGCGTGACTGAAGTGTTGGGGGAGGTAAGTGGAAAGTCCCGGCCCACCAGAGTAGTGCATCCAAGCTCAATCTAGCGGTTTCCTAGTATTTCCTGTGTGAGCCAGGTGCTACATCCTAAGTGCCATACGAGAGAAGCTAGCTGAACGCCTTGTCCAAAAGCAACTTACTTCGGAGAGGTGACCTCACCCTCAGTCCCTCACAGTTGCACACTGCCTGCAGAAAGAGTTTCGAACATCTGCACCAGAGCAGTTTGTCAGAGGCTTGTGAGACGCAAGTGGAATAAGCCGACCTGGAGGGTGTCTCCAGCTGCAGTGGAGTGGTATTCTGGGTACCTCCTGGCTGAGAGTACTGCTACGTTCTCAGTGCCCTAAGAACGCAGCTAGTTGAAAGCGGGGCTGTAGGCATGCTTCCGTGTGCGAGCTGAGGTCAGGGCAGGACCTTCCCGCACCCTGCCTGGAGACATAGGTCCCAGCATCCTTTTGCAAGGCGTCGGAAGAGGTTGTGTGAAAAGCATGTGGAAGTGACAGGATTCTCCTCAAGTGTATCTGATCTCAATACAGACATTGCAAACATCCTTGTTCAATGAGAGTGTAGCTCGGTCCTAGCACCCACCAATAAGTGTCTTCCAGACATCTGGCTGCAAAGCATACACACTTCCGAGAGTCGAGCTTATGCACTGTCCCTCCCACATCCTGCCTGCAGGTACACCGCGCTCCTACCAGGCCTAGCCCCGATGCGTGACTGAAGTGTTGGGGGAGGTAAGTGGAAAGTCCCGGCCCACCAGAGTAGTGCATCCAAGCTCAATCTAGCGGTTTCCTAGTATTTCCTGTGTGAGCCAGGTGCTACATCCTAAGTGCCATACGAGAGAAGCTAGCTGAACGCCTTGTCCAAAAGCAACTTACTTCGGAGAGTTGAGCTCACCCTCAGTCCCTCACAGTTGCACACTGCCTGCAGAAAGAGTTTCGAACATCTGCACCAGAGCAGTTTGTCAGAGGCTTGTGAGACGCAAGTGAAATAAGCCGACCTGGAGGGTGTCTCCAGCTGCAGTGGAGTGGTATTCTGGGTACCTCCTGGCTTAGAGTACTGCTACGTTCCAGTGCCCTAAGAACGCAGCTAGTTGAAAGCGGGGCTGTTTGCATGCTTCCCTGTCCGAGCTGAGGTGAGGGCAGGACCCACCCGCATCCTAACTGCTCCTTGCGATAGATCACAGCATCCTTATTTTAGGCGCCGGAAGGGGTTGTGTGAAAAGCATGTGGAAGTTACAGGATTCTCCTCAACTGTATCTCATCTCAATACAGACATTGCAGACGTCCTTGTCCAATGAATGTGTAGCTCGGTGCTAGCTTCCATCAATAAGTGTCTGGCAGGCATCTGCCTGCAAAGCCTACACCCTTCTGAGAGTTGAGCTTATGGCCTATCGCTCCCACATCCTGATGCCTGTACGGTTCGCTTGCACAGCATTTCGTTCTACGCGGGACACTAGCAGACAGAGAACCGAGTGACTGGCTTGTCAATTTCGCGCCTAGCACACAGCTGCCTCCAAGGCATGCACACTCCTTTGGGTTGAACTTATGGCTTCAACCTCCCACATGCTGACCGCCTGTACCCTTTGCAGTCAAGGGATTTCGTTGGACACGGGATTCAAGCTTTGTGAGAGGCAAGTGTCAGCTCAATCCAGTGACTTCTGACGACTTCCTCCCTCAGATGGGTGGTACATATTAACTTCCAACCCTGAGTACCTAGTTGCAAGCTCTCTCTCAGGGGAACTTCCTTCTGTGCGATGAGCTGACTTGCTGTCCTTCCCAGTTCCACACTGCCTGCACATGGAGTTACGAACATCCTCACTAGACATGTTTGTCAGAAGCTCATGGGACTCAAGGGGCAAGCTGCAGGCCTCAATGGTGCTGTCACTCGGTGCAGTAGAGCAGTATAAACGCAACGTCCTGACTTCCAGTGCTGCTGCGTTCTCACGGCCATAAGAACGCAGCTAGTGGAAAGCTGCATTCGGGGCATGCTACCTTTGGAGAGTTGAGCTCAACGAAGGATCCTCCCGCCTCGGGTACCCCTGTGGGTGAGCTGCCAAAATCCTCATGTCAGGTGCAGACAGGTGGTGAGAAATGCGTGTGGAAGCGTCAGGCCTGTCCTCACGGCAATGTGAGTTGAATACAGCGATTGCCAACGTCCTTGTTCAATGAGAGTGTAGCTAGGTTCTAACTCCCCTGTATGAGTGCGGAGCAGACATCTGCCCCCTAGGCATACACGCTCCTGAGAGTTGAGCTTATGGCCTGTCCCTCCCACATCCTGCCTGCAGGTACACCTCGCTCATAACAGCCAAGGTTCGCTGCATGACTGAAGTGTTGTGAGAGGTAAGTGGAAAGTCTCGGCCCTCAAGACTAGTGCCTCCAAGCTCAATCCAGCGATTACCTAGTAATTCCTATGTTAGCCAGGTGCTACATCCTAAGTGCCATACGAGAGAAGCTAGCTGGACGTCTAGTCCCAAGGCAAACTACTTCTGAGAGTTGAGCTCACCCTCAGTCCCTCACAGTTGCACACTGCCTGCAGAATGAGTTTCGAACAGCAGCACCACAGCCGTTTCTCAGAGGCCTGTGAGACACAAGTGGAATCAGCAGACCTGGAGGGTGTCTCCAGCTGCAGTGGAGTGGTATTCTGGGTACCTCCTGGCTGAGAGTACTGCTACGTTCTCAGTGCCCTAAGAACGCAGCTAGTGGAAAGCCGGCTTCCAGGCATGCTTCCTTGTGCGAGCTGAGGTCAGGGCAGGACCCTCCCACATCCTGACTGCCCGTAGACCTAGGTCCCAGCATCCTAATGTTAGGCGCCGGAAGAGGTTGTGTGAAAAGCATATGGAAGTGATAGAACTCTGCTCAAGTGAATTTGAGTCCAATACGGACAGTGCAAACGTCCTTGTTCAATGAGAGTGTAGCTCGGTCCTAGCACCCATCAATAAGTGTCTTCCATCATCTGCGTGCAAAGCATACACAATTCCCGAGAGTAGAGCTTATGGACTGTCCCTCCCACATCCTGCCTGCAGGTACACCGCGCTCCTAACAGGCCTAGCCCCGATGCGTCACGGAAGTGTTGGGGGAGGTAAGTGGAAAGTCCCGGCCCACCAGAGTAGTGCATCCAAGCTCAATCTAGCGGTTTCCTAGTATTTCCTGTGTGAGCCAGGTGCTACATCCTAAGTGCCATACGAGACAAGCTAGCTGAACGCCTTGTCCAAAAGCAACTTACTTCGGAGAGGTGACCTCACCCTCAGTCCCTCACAGTTGCACACTGCCTGCAGAAAGAGTTTCGAACATCTGCACCAGAGCAGTTTGTCAGAGGCTTGTGAGACGCAAGTGGAATAAGCCGACCTGGAGGGTGTCTCCAGCTGCAGTGGAGTGGTATTCTGGGTACCTCCTGGCTGAGAGTACTGCTACGTTCTCAGTGCCCTAAGAACGCAGCTAGTTGAAAGCGGGGCTGTAGGCATGCTTCCGTGTGCGAGCTGAGGTCAGGGCAGGACCCTCCCGCACCCTGCCTGGAGACATAGGTCCCAGCATCCTTTTGCAAGGCGTCGGAAGAGGTTGTGTGAAAAGCATGTGGAAGTGACAGGATTCTCCTCAAGTGTATCTGATCTCAATACAGACATTGCAAACGTCCTTGTTCAATGAGAGTGTAGCTCGGTCCTAGCACCCACCAATAAGTGTCTTCCAGACATCTGGCTGCAAAGCATACACACTTCCGAGAGTCGAGCTTATGCACTGTCCCTCCCACATCCTGCCTGCAGGTACACCGCGCTCCTACCAGGCCTAGCCCCGATGCGTGACTGAAGTGTTGGGAGAGGTAAGTGGAAAGTCCCGGCCCACAAGACTAGTGCATCCAAGCTCAATCTAGCGGTTTCCTAGTATTTCCTGTGTGAGCCAGGTGCTACATCCTAAGTGCCATACGAGAGAAGCTAGCTGGACGTCTAGTCCCAAGGCAAATTACTTCTGAGAGTTGAGCTAACCCTCAGTCCCTCACAGTTGCACACTGCCTGCAGAATGAGTTTCGAACAGCAGCACCACAGCCGTTTCTCAGAGGCTTGTGAGACACAAGTGGAATCAGCAGACCTGGAGGGTGTCTCCAGCTGCAGTGGAGTGGTATTCTGGGTACCTCCTGGCTTAGAGTACTGCTACGTTCTCAGTGCCCTAAGAACGCAGCTAGTTGAAAGCGGGGCTGTAGGCATGCTTCCGTGTGCGAGCTGAGGTCAGGGCAGGACCTTCCCGCATCCTGCCTGGAGACATAGGTCCCAGCATCCTTTTGCAAGGCGTCGGAAGAGGTTGTGTGAAAAGCATGTGGAAGTGACAGGATTCTCCTCAAGTGTATCTGATCTCAATACAGACATTGCAAACGTCCTTGTTCAATGAGAGTGTAGCTCGGTCCTAGCACCCACCAATAAGTGTCTTCCAGACATCTGGCTGCAAAGCATACACACTTCCGAGAGTCGAGCTTATGCACTGTCCCTCCCACATCCTGCCTGCAGGTACACCGCGCTCCTACCAGGCCTAGCCCCGATGCGTGACTGAAGTGTTGGGAGAGGTAAGTGGAAAGTCCCGGCCCACAAGACTAGTGCATCCAAGCTCAATCTAGCGGTTTCCTAGTATTTCCTGTGTGAGCCAGGTGCTACATCCTAAGTGCCATACGAGAGAAGCTAGCTGGACGTCTAGTCCCAAGGCAAACTACTTCTGAGAGTTGAGCTCACCCTCAGTCCCTCACAGTTGCACACTGCCTGCAGATTGAGTTTCGAACAGCAGCACCACAGCCGTTTCTCAGAGGCTTGTGAGACACAAGTGGAATCAGCAGACCTGGAGGGTGTCTCCAGCTGCAGTGGAGTGGTATTCTGGGTACCTCCTGGCTGAGAGTACTGCTACGTTCTCAGTGCCCTAAGAACGCAGCTAGTGGAAAGCCGGCTTCCAGGCATGCTTCCTTGTGCGAGCTGAGGTCAGGGCAGGACCCTCCCACATCCTGACTGCCCGTAGACCTAGGTCCCAGCATCCTAATGTTAGGCGCCGGAAGAGGTTGTGTGAAAAGCATATGGAAGTGATAGAACTCTGCTCAAGTGAATTTGAGTCCAATACGGACAGTGCAAACGTCCTTGTTCAATGAGAGTGTAGCTCGGTCCTAGCACCCATCAATAAGTGTCTTCCATCATCTGCGTGCAAAGCATACACAATTCCCGAGAGTAGAGCTTATGGACTGTCCCTCCCACATCCTGCCTGCAGGTACACCGCGCTCCTAACAGGCCTAGCCCCGATGCGTCACGGAAGTGTTGGGGGAGGTAAGTGGAAAGTCCCGGCCCACAAGACTAGTGCATCCAAGCTCAATCTAGCGGTTTCCTAGTATTTCCTGTGTGAGCCAGGTGCTACATCCTAAGTGCCATACGAGACAAGCTAGCTGAACGCCTTGTCCAAAAGCAACTTACTTCGGAGAGGTGACCTCACCCTCAGTCCCTCACAGTTGCACACTGCCTGCAGAAAGAGTTTCGAACATCTGCACCAGAGCAGTTTGTCAGAGGCTTGTGAGACGCAAGTGGAATAAGCCGACCTGGAGGGTGTCTCCAGCTGCAGTGGAGTGGTATTCTGGGTACCTCCTGGCTGAGAGTACTGCTACGTTCTCAGTGCCCTAAGAACGCAGCTAGTTGAAAGCGGGGCTGTAGGCATGCTTCCGTGTGCGAGCTGAGGTCAGGGCAGGACCTTCCCGCACCCTGCCTGGAGACATAGGTCCCAGCATCCTTTTGCAAGGCGTCGGAAGAGGTTGTGTGAAAAGCATGTGGAAGTGACAGGATTCTCCTCAAGTGTATCTGATCTCAATACAGACATTGCAAACATCCTTGTTCAATGAGAGTGTAGCTCGGTCCTAGCACCCACCAATAAGTGTCTTCCAGACATCTGGCTGCAAAGCATACACACTTCCGAGAGTCGAGCTTATGCACTGTCCCTCCCACATCCTGCCTGCAGGTACACCGCGCTCCTACCAGGCCTAGCCCCGATGCGTGACTGAAGTGTTGGGGGAGGTAAGTGGAAAGTCCCGGCCCACCAGAGTAGTGCATCCAAGCTCAATCTAGCGGTTTCCTAGTATTTCCTGTGTGAGCCAGGTGCTACATCCTAAGTGCCATACGAGAGAAGCTAGCTGAACGCCTTGTCCAAAAGCAACTTACTTCGGAGAGGTGACCTCACCCTCAGTCCCTCACAGTTGCACACTGCCTGCAGAAAGAGTTTCGAACATCTGCACCAGAGCAGTTTGTCAGAGGCTTGTGAGACGCAAGTGGAATAAGCCGACCTGGAGGGTGTCTCCAGCTGCAGTGGAGTGGTATTCTGGGTACCTCCTGGCTGAGAGTACTGCTACGTTCTCAGTGCCCTAAGAACGCAGCTAGTTGAAAGCGGGGCTGTAGGCATGCTTCCGTGTGCGAGCTGAGGTCAGGGCAGGACCTTCCCGCACCCTGCCTGGAGACATAGGTCCCAGCATCCTTTTGCAAGGCGTCGGAAGAGGTTGTGTGAAAAGCATGTGGAAGTGACAGGATTCTCCTCAAGTGTATCTGATCTCAATACAGACATTGCAAACATCCTTGTTCAATGAGAGTGTAGCTCGGTCCTAGCACCCACCAATAAGTGTCTTCCAGACATCTGGCTGCAAAGCATACACACTTCCGAGAGTCGAGCTTATGCACTGTCCCTCCCACATCCTGCCTGCAGGTACACCGCGCTCCTACCAGGCCTAGCCCCGATGCGTGACTGAAGTGTTGGGGGAGGTAAGTGGAAAGTCCCGGCCCACCAGAGTAGTGCATCCAAGCTCAATCTAGCGGTTTCCTAGTATTTCCTGTGTGAGCCAGGTGCTACATCCTAAGTGCCATACGAGAGAAGCTAGCTGAACGCCTTGTCCAAAAGCAACTTACTTCGGAGAGTTGAGCTCACCCTCAGTCCCTCACAGTTGCACACTGCCTGCAGAAAGAGTTTCGAACATCTGCACCAGAGCAGTTTGTCAGAGGCTTGTGAGACGCAAGTGAAATAAGCCGACCTGGAGGGTGTCTCCAGCTGCAGTGGAGTGGTATTCTGGGTACCTCCTGGCTTAGAGTACTGCTACGTTCCAGTGCCCTAAGAACGCAGCTAGTTGAAAGCGGGGCTGTTTGCATGCTTCCCTGTCCGAGCTGAGGTGAGGGCAGGACCCACCCGCATCCTAACTGCTCCTTGCGATAGATCACAGCATCCTTATTTTAGGCGCCGGAAGGGGTTGTGTGAAAAGCATGTGGAAGTTACAGGATTCTCCTCAACTGTATCTCATCTCAATACAGACATTGCAGACGTCCTTGTCCAATGAATGTGTAGCTCGGTGCTAGCTTCCATCAATAAGTGTCTGGCAGGCATCTGCCTGCAAAGCCTACACCCTTCTGAGAGTTGAGCTTATGGCCTATCGCTCCCACATCCTGATGCCTGTACGGTTCGCTTGCACAGCATTTCGTTCTACGCGGGACACTAGCAGACAGAGAACCGAGTGACTGGCTTGTCAATTTCGCGCCTAGCACACAGCTGCCTCCAAGGCATGCACACTCCTTTGGGTTGAACTTATGGCTTCAACCTCCCACATGCTGACCGCCTGTACCCTTTGCAGTCAAGGGATTTCGTTGGACACGGGATTCAAGCTTTGTGAGAGGCAAGTGTCAGCTCAATCCAGTGACTTCTGACGACTTCCTCCCTCAGATGGGTGGTACATATTAACTTCCAACCCTGAGTACCTAGTTGCAAGCTCTCTCTCAGGGGAACTTCCTTCTGTGCGATGAGCTGACTTGCTGTCCTTCCCAGTTCCACACTGCCTGCACATGGAGTTACGAACATCCTCACTAGACATGTTTGTCAGAAGCTCATGGGACTCAAGGGGCAAGCTGCAGGCCTCAATGGTGCTGTCACTCGGTGCAGTAGAGCAGTATAAACGCAACGTCCTGACTTCCAGTGCTGCTGCGTTCTCACGGCCATAAGAACGCAGCTAGTGGAAAGCTGCATTCGGGGCATGCTACCTTTGGAGAGTTGAGCTCAACGAAGGATCCTCCCGCCTCGGGTACCCCTGTGGGTGAGCTGCCAAAATCCTCATGTCAGGTGCAGACAGGTGGTGAGAAATGCGTGTGGAAGCGTCAGGCCTGTCCTCACGGCAATGTGAGTTGAATACAGCGATTGCCAACGTCCTTGTTCAATGAGAGTGTAGCTAGGTTCTAACTCCCCTGTATGAGTGCGGAGCAGACATCTGCCCCCTAGGCATACACGCTCCTGAGAGTTGAGCTTATGGCCTGTCCCTCCCACATCCTGCCTGCAGGTACACCTCGCTCATAACAGCCAAGGCTCGCTGCATGACTGAAGTGTTGTGAGAGGTAAGTGGAAAGTCTCGGCCCTCAAGACTAGTGCCTCCAAGCTCAATCCAGCGATTACCTAGTAATTCCTATGTTAGCCAGGTGCTACATCCTAAGTGCCATACGAGAGAAGCTAGCTGGACGTCTAGTCCCAAGGCAAACTACTTCTGAGAGTTGAGCTCACCCTCAGTCCCTCACAGTTGCACACTGCCTGCAGAATGAGTTTCGAACAGCAGCACCACAGCCGTTTCTCAGAGGCCTGTGAGACACAAGTGGAATCAGCAGACCTGGAGGGTGTCTCCAGCTGCAGTGCAGTGGTATTCTGGGTACCTCCTGGCTGAGAGTACTGCTACGTTCTCAGTGCCCTAAGAACGCAGCTAGTGGAAAGCCGGCTTCCAGGCATGCTTCCTTGTGCGAGCTGAGGTCAGGGCAGGACCCTCCCACATCCTGACTGCCCGTAGACCTAGGTCCCAGCATCCTAATGTTAGGCGCCGGAAGAGGTTGTGTGAAAAGCATATGGAAGTGATAGAACTCTGCTCAAGTGAATTTGAGTCCAATACGGACAGTGCAAACGTCCTTGTTCAATGAGAGTGTAGCTCGGTCCTAGCACCCATCAATAAGTGTCTTCCATCATCTGCGTGCAAAGCATACACAATTCCCGAGAGTAGAGCTTATGGACTGTCCCTCCCACATCCTGCCTGCAGGTACACCGCGCTCCTAACAGGCCTAGCCCCGATGCGTCACGGAAGTGTTGGGGGAGGTAAGTGGAAAGTCCCGGCCCACCAGAGTAGTGCATCCAAGCTCAATCTAGCGGTTTCCTAGTATTTCCTGTGTGAGCCAGGTGCTACATCCTAAGTGCCATACGAGACAAGCTAGCTGAACGCCTTGTCCAAAAGCAACTTACTTCGGAGAGGTGACCTCACCCTCAGTCCCTCACAGTTGCACACTGCCTGCAGAAAGAGTTTCGAACATCTGCACCAGAGCAGTTTGTCAGAGGCTTGTGAGACGCAAGTGGAATAAGCCGACCTGGAGGGTGTCTCCAGCTGCAGTGGAGTGGTATTCTGGGTACCTCCTGGCTTAGAGTACTGCTACGTTCTCAGTGCCCTAAGAACGCAGCTAGTTGAAAGCGGGGCTGTAGGCATGCTTCCGTGTGCGAGCTGAGGTCAGGGCAGGACCTTCCCGCACCCTGCCTGGAGACATAGGTCCCAGCATCCTTTTGCAAGGCGTCGGAAGAGGTTGTGTGAAAAGCATGTGGAAGTGACAGGATTCTCCTCAAGTGTATCTGATCTCAATACAGACATTGCAAACGTCCTTGTTCAATGAGAGTGTAGCTCGGTCCTAGCACCCACCAATAAGTGTCTTCCAGACATCTGGCTGCAAAGCATACACACTTCCGAGAGTCGAGCTTATGCACTGTCCCTCCCACATCCTGCCTGCAGGTACACCGCGCTCCTACCAGGCCTAGCCCCGATGCGTGACTGAAGTGTTGGGAGAGGTAAGTGGAAAGTCCCGGCCCACAAGACTAGTGCATCCAAGCTCAATCTAGCGGTTTCCTAGTATTTCCTGTGTGAGCCAGGTGCTACATCCTAAGTGCCATACGAGAGAAGCTAGCTGGACGTCTAGTCCCAAGGCAAATTACTTCTGAGAGTTGAGCTAACCCTCAGTCCCTCACAGTTGGACACTGCCTGCAGAATGAGTTTCGAACAGCAGCACCACAGCCGTTTCTCAGAGGCTTGTGAGACACAAGTGGAATCAGCAGACCTGGAGGGTGTCTCCAGCTGCAGTGGAGTGGTATTCTGGGTACCTCCTGGCTTAGAGTACTGCTACGTTCTCAGTGCCCTAAGAACGCAGCTAGTTGAAAGCGGGGCTGTAGGCATGCTTCCGTGTGCGAGCTGAGGTCAGGGCAGGACCTTCCCGCATCCTGCCTGGAGACATAGGTCCCAGCATCCTTTTGCAAGGCGTCGGAAGAGGTTGTGTGAAAAGCATGTGGAAGTGACAGGATTCTCCTCAAGTGTATCTGATCTCAATACAGACATTGCAAACATCCTTGTTCAATGAGAGTGTAGCTCGGTCCTAGCACCCACCAATGAGTGTCTTCCAGACATCTGGCTGCAAAGCATACACACTTCCGAGAGTCGAGCTTATGCACTGTCCCTCCCACATCCTGCCTGCAGGTACACCGCGCTCCTACCAGGCCTAGCCCCGATGCGTGACTGAAGTGTTGGGAGAGGTAAGTGGAAAGTCCCCGCCAACAAGACTAGGGCATCCAAGCTCAATCTAGCGGTTTCCTAGTATTTCCTGTGTGAGCCAGGTGCTACATCCTAAGTGCCATACGAGAGAAGCTAGCTGGACGTCTAGTCCCAAGGCAAATTACTTCTGAGAGTTGAGCTAACCCTCAGTCCCTCACAGTTGCACACTGCCTGCAGAATGAGTTTCGAACAGCAGCACCACAGCCGTTTCTCAGAGGCTTGTGAGACACAAGTGGAATCAGCAGACCTGGAGGGTGTCTCCAGCTGCAGTGGAGTGTTATTCTGGGTACCTCCTGGCTGAGAGTACTGCTACGTTCTCAGTGCCCTAAGAACGCAGCTAGTTGAAAGCGGGGCTGTAGGCATGCTTCCGTGTGCGAGCTGAGGTCAGGGCAGGACCTTCCCGCACCCTGCCTGGAGACATAGGTCCCAGCATCCTTTTGCAAGGCGTCGGAAGAGGTTGTGTGAAAAGCATATGGAAGTGATAGGACTCTGCTCAAGTGAATTTGAGTCCAATACAGACATTGCAAACGTCCTTGTTCAATGAGAGTGTAGCTCGGTCCTAGCACCCATCAATAAGTGTCTTCCATCATCTGCGTGCAAAGCATACACACTTCCGAGAGTCGAGCTTATGGACTGTCCCTCCCACATCCTGCCTGCAGGTACACTGCGCTCCTAACAGGCCTAGCCGCGATGCGTGCCTGAAGTGTTGTGAAAGGTAAGTGGAAAGTCCCGGCCCACAAGACTAGTGCATCCAAGCTCAATCTAGCGGTTTCCCAGTATTTCCTGTGTGAGCCAGGTGCTACATCCTAAGTGCCATACGAGAGAAGCTAGCTGAACGCCTTGTCCAAAAGCAACTTACTTCGGAGAGGTGACCTCACCCTCAGTCCCTCACAGTTGCCCACTGCCTGCAGAAAGAGTTTCGAACATCTGCACCAGAGCAGTTTGTCAGAGGCTTGTGAGACGCAAGTGGAATAAGCCGACCTGGAGGGTGTCTCCAGCTGCAGTGGAGTGGTATTCTGGGTACCTCCTGGCTTAGAGTACTGCTACGTTCTCAGTGCCCTAAGAACGCAGCTAGTTGAAAGCGGGGCTGTAGGCATGCTTCCGTGTGCGAGCTGAGGTCAGGGCAGGACCTTCCCGCACCCTGCCTGGAGACATAGGTCCCAGCATCCTTTTGCAAGGCGTCGGAAGAGGTTGTGTGAAAAGCATGTGGAAGTGACAGGATTCTCCTCAAGTGTATCTGATCTCAATACAGACATTGCAAACGTCCTTGTTCAATGAGAGTGTAGCTCGGTCCTAGCACCCACCAATAAGTGTCTTCCAGACATCTGGCTGCAAAGCATACACACTTCCGAGAGTCGAGCTTATGCACTGTCCCTCCCACATCCTGCCTGCAGGTACACCGCGCTCCTACCAGGCCTAGCCCCGATGCGTGACTGAAGTGTTGGGAGAGGTAAGTGGAAAGTCCCGGCCCACAAGACTAGTGCATCCAAGCTCAATCTAGCGGTTTCCTAGTATTTCCTGTGTGAGCCAGGTGCTACATCCTAAGTGCCATACGAGAGAAGCTAGCTGGACGTCTAGTCCCAAGGCAAACTACTTCTGAGAGTTGAGCTCACCCTCAGTCCCTCACAGTTGCACACTGCCTGCAGATTGAGTTTCGAACAGCAGCACCACAGCCGTTTCTCAGAGGCTTGTGAGACACAAGTGGAATCAGCAGACCTGGAGGGTGTCTCCAGCTGTAGTGGAGTGGTATTCTGGGTACCTCCTGGCTGAGAGTACTGCTACGTTCTCAGTGCCCTAAGAACGCAGCTAGTGGAAAGCCGGCTTCCAGGCATGCTTCCTTGTGCGAGCTGAGGTCAGGGCAGGACCCTCCCACATCCTGACTGCCCGTAGACCTAGGTCCCAGCATCCTAATGTTAGGCGCCGGAAGAGGTTGTGTGAAAAGCATATGGAAGTGATAGAACTCTGCTCAAGTGAATTTGAGTCCAATACGGACAGTGCAAACGTCCTTGTTCAATGAGAGTGTAGCTCGGTCCTAGCACCCATCAATAAGTGTCTTCCATCATCTGCGTGCAAAGCATACACAATTCCCGAGAGTAGAGCTTATGGACTGTCCCTCCCACATCCTGCCTGCAGGTACACTGCGCTCCTAACAGGCCTAGCCCCGATGCGTGCCTGAAGTGTTGTGAAAGGTAAGTGGAAAGTCCCGGCCCACAAGACTAGTGCATCCAAGCTCAATCTAGCGGTTTCCTAGTATTTCCTGTGTGAGCCAGGTGCTACATCCTAAGTGCCATACGAGAGAAGCTAGCTGAACGCCTTGTCCAAAAGCAACTTACTTCGGAGAGGTGACCTCACCCTCAGTCCCTCACAGTTGCCCACTGCCTGCAGAAAGAGTTTCGAACATCTGCACCAGAGCAGTTTGTCAGAGGCTTGTGAGACGCAAGTGGAATAAGCCGACCTGGAGGGTGTCTCCAGCTGCAGTGGAGTGGTATTCTGGGTACCTCCTGGCTTAGAGTACTGCTACGTTCTCAGTGCCCTAAGAACGCAGCTAGTTGAAAGCGGGGCTGTAGGCATGCTTCCGTGTGCGAGCTGAGGTCAGGGCAGGACCTTCCCGCACCCTGCCTGGAGACATAGGTCCCAGCATCCTTTTGCAAGGCGTCGGAAGAGGTTGTGTGAAAAGCATGTGGAAGTGACAGGATTCTCCTCAAGTGTATCTGATCTCAATACAGACATTGCAAACGTCCTTGTTCAATGAGAGTGTAGCTCGGTCCTAGCACCCACCAATAAGTGTCTTCCAGACATCTGGCTGCAAAGCATACACACTTCCGAGAGTCGAGCTTATGCACTGTCCCTCCCACATCCTGCCTGCAGGTACACCGCGCTCCTACCAGGCCTAGCCCCGATGCGTGACTGAAGTGTTGGGAGAGGTAAGTGGAAAGTCCCGGCCCACAAGACTAGTGCATCCAAGCTCAATCTAGCGGTTTCCTAGTATTTCCTGTGTGAGCCAGGTGCTACATCCTAAGTGCCATACGAGAGAAGCTAGCTGGACGTCTAGTCCCAAGGCAAACTACTTCTGAGAGTTGAGCTCACCCTCAGTCCCTCACAGTTGCACACTGCCTGCAGAATGAGTTTCGAACAGCAGCACCACAGCCGTTTCTCAGAGGCTTGTGAGACACAAGTGGAATCAGCAGACCTGGAGGGTGTCTCCAGCTGTAGTGGAGTGGTATTCTGGGTACCTCCTGGCTGAGAGTACTGCTACGTTCTCAGTGCCCTAAGAACGCAGCTAGTGGAAAGCCGGCTTCCAGGCATGCTTCCTTGTGCGAGCTGAGGTCAGGGCAGGACCCTCCCACATCCTGACTGCCCGTAGACCTAGGTCCCAGCATCCTAATGTTAGGCGCCGGAAGAGGTTGTGTGAAAAGCATATGGAAGTGATAGAACTCTGCTCAAGTGAATTTGAGTCCAATACGGACAGTGCAAACGTCCTTGTTCAATGAGAGTGTAGCTCGGTCCTAGCACCCATCAATAAGTGTCTTCCATCATCTGCGTGCAAAGCATACACAATTCCCGAGAGTAGAGCTTATGGACTGTCCCTCCCACATCCTGCCTGCAGGTACACTGCGCTCCTAACAGGCCTAGCCCCGATGCGTGCCTGAAGTGTTGTGAAAGGTAAGTGGAAAGTCCCGGCCCACAAGACTAGTGCATCCAAGCTCAATCTAGCGGTTTCCTAGTATTTCCTGTGTGAGCCAGGTGCTACATCCTAAGTGCCATACGAGAGAAGCTAGCTGAACGCCTTGTCCAAAAGCAACTTACTTCGGAGAGGTGACCTCACCCTCAGTCCCTCACAGTTGCCCACTGCCTGCAGAAAGAGTTTCGAACATCTGCACCAGAGCAGTTTGTCAGAGGCTTGTGAGACGCAAGTGGAATAAGCCGACCTGGAGGGTGTCTCCAGCTGCAGTGGAGTGGTATTCTGGGTACCTCCTGGCTTAGAGTACTGCTACGTTCTCAGTGCCCTAAGAACGCAGCTAGTTGAAAGCGGGGCTGTAGGCATGCTTCCGTGTGCGAGCTGAGATCAGGGCAGGACCTTCCCGCACCCTGCCTGGAGACATAGGTCCCAGCATCCTTTTGCAAGGCGTCGGAAGAGGTTGTGTGAAAAGCATGTGGAAGTGACAGGATTCTCCTCAAGTGTATCTGATCTCAATACAGACATTGCAAACGTCCTTGTTCAATGAGAGTGTAGCTCGGTCCTAGCACCCACCAATAAGTGTCTTCCAGACATCTGGCTGCAAAGCATACACACTTCCGAGAGTCGAGCTTATGCACTGTCCCTCCCACATCCTGCCTGCAGGTACACCGCGCTCCTACCAGGCCTAGCCCCGATGCGTGACTGAAGTGTTGGGAGAGGTAAGTGGAAAGTCCCGGCCCACAAGACTAGTGCATCCAAGCTCAATCTAGCGGTTTCCTAGTATTTCCTGTGTGAGCCAGGTGCTACATCCTAAGTGCCATACGAGAGAAGCTAGCTGAACGCCTTGTCCAAAAGCAACTTACTTCGGAGAGTTGAGCTCACCCTCAGTCCCTCACAGTTGCACACTGCCTGCAGAAAGAGTTTCGAACATCTGCACCAGAGCAGTTTGTCAGAGGCTTGTGAGACGCAAGTGAAATAAGCCGACCTGGAGGGTGTCTCCAGCTGCAGTGGAGTGGTATTCTGGGTACCTCCTGGCTTAGAGTACTGCTACGTTCCAGTGCCCTAAGAACGCAGCTAGTTGAAAGCGGGGCTGTTTGCATGCTTCCCTGTCCGAGCTGAGGTGAGGGCAGGACCCACCCGCATCCTAACTGCTCCTTGCGATAGATCACAGCATCCTTATTTTAGGCGCCGGAAGGGGTTGTGTGAAAAGCATGTGGAAGTTACAGGATTCTCCTCAACTGTATCTCATCTCAATACAGACATTGCAGACGTCCTTGTCCAATGAATGTGTAGCTCGGTGCTAGCTTCCATCAATAAGTGTCTGGCAGGCATCTGCCTGCAAAGCCTACACCCTTCTGAGAGTTGAGCTTATGGCCTATCGCTCCCACATCCTGATGCCTGTACGGTTCGCTTGCACAGCATTTCGTTCTACGCGGGACACTAGCAGACAGAGAACCGAGTGACTGGCTTGTCAATTTCGCGCCTAGCACACAGCTGCCTCCAAGGCATGCACACTCCTTTGGGTTGAACTTATGGCTTCAACCTCCCACATGCTGACCGCCTGTACCCTTTGCAGTCAAGGGATTTCGTTGGACACGGGATTCAAGCTTTGTGAGAGGCAAGTGTCAGCTCAATCCAGTGACTTCTGACGACTTCCTCCCTCAGATGGGTGGTACATATTAACTTCCAACCCTGAGTACCTAGTTGCAAGCTCTCTCTCAGGGGAACTTCCTTCTGTGCGATGAGCTGACTTGCTGTCCTTCCCAGTTCCACACTGCCTGCACATGGAGTTACGAACATCCTCACTAGACATGTTTGTCAGAAGCTCATGGGACTCAAGGGGCAAGCTGCAGGCCTCAATGGTGCTGTCACTCGGTGCAGTAGAGCAGTATAAACGCAACGTCCTGACTTCCAGTGCTGCTGCGTTCTCACGGCCATAAGAACGCAGCTAGTGGAAAGCTGCATTCGGGGCATGCTACCTTTGGAGAGTTGAGCTCAACGAAGGATCCTCCCGCCTCGGGTACCCCTGTGGGTGAGCTGCCAAAATCCTCATGTCAGGTGCAGACAGGTGGTGAGAAATGCGTGTGGAAGCGTCAGGCCTGTCCTCACGGCAATGTGAGTTGAATACAGCGATTGCCAACGTCCTTGTTCAATGAGAGTGTAGCTAGGTTCTAACTCCCCTGTATGAGTGCGGAGCAGACATCTGCCCCCTAGGCATACACGCTCCTGAGAGTTGAGCTTATGGCCTGTCCCTCCCACATCCTGCCTGCAGGTACACCTCGCTCATAACAGCCAAGGCTCGCTGCATGACTGAAGTGTTGTGAGAGGTAAGTGGAAAGTCTCGGCCCTCAAGACTAGTGCCTCCAAGCTCAATCCAGCGATTACCTAGTAATTCCTATGTTAGCCAGGTGCTACATCCTAAGTGCCATACGAGAGAAGCTAGCTGGACGTCTAGTCCCAAGGCAAACTACTTCTGAGAGTTGAGCTCACCCTCAGTCCCTCACAGTTGCACACTGCCTGCAGAATGAGTTTCGAACAGCAGCACCACAGCCGTTTCTCAGAGGCCTGTGAGACACAAGTGGAATCAGCAGACCTGGAGGGTGTCTCCAGCTGCAGTGCAGTGGTATTCTGGGTACCTCCTGGCTGAGAGTACTGCTACGTTCTCAGTGCCCTAAGAACGCAGCTAGTGGAAAGCCGGCTTCCAGGCATGCTTCCTTGTGCGAGCTGAGGTCAGGGCAGGACCCTCCCACATCCTGACTGCCCGTAGACCTAGGTCCCAGCATCCTAATGTTAGGCGCCGGAAGAGGTTGTGTGAAAAGCATATGGAAGTGATAGAACTCTGCTCAAGTGAATTTGAGTCCAATACGGACAGTGCAAACGTCCTTGTTCAATGAGAGTGTAGCTCGGTCCTAGCACCCATCAATAAGTGTCTTCCATCATCTGCGTGCAAAGCATACACAATTCCCGAGAGTAGAGCTTATGGACTGTCCCTCCCACATCCTGCCTGCAGGTACACCGCGCTCCTAACAGGCCTAGCCCCGATGCGTCACGGAAGTGTTGGGGGAGGTAAGTGGAAAGTCCCGGCCCACCAGAGTAGTGCATCCAAGCTCAATCTAGCGGTTTCCTAGTATTTCCTGTGTGAGCCAGGTGCTACATCCTAAGTGCCATACGAGACAAGCTAGCTGAACGCCTTGTCCAAAAGCAACTTACTTCGGAGAGGTGACCTCACCCTCAGTCCCTCACAGTTGCACACTGCCTGCAGAAAGAGTTTCGAACATCTGCACCAGAGCAGTTTGTCAGAGGCTTGTGAGACGCAAGTGGAATAAGCCGACCTGGAGGGTGTCTCCAGCTGCAGTGGAGTGGTATTCTGGGTACCTCCTGGCTTAGAGTACTGCTACGTTCTCAGTGCCCTAAGAACGCAGCTAGTTGAAAGCGGGGCTGTAGGCATGCTTCCGTGTGCGAGCTGAGGTCAGGGCAGGACCTTCCCGCACCCTGCCTGGAGACATAGGTCCCAGCATCCTTTTGCAAGGCGTCGGAAGAGGTTGTGTGAAAAGCATGTGGAAGTGACAGGATTCTCCTCAAGTGTATCTGATCTCAATACAGACATTGCAAACGTCCTTGTTCAATGAGAGTGTAGCTCGGTCCTAGCACCCACCAATAAGTGTCTTCCAGACATCTGGCTGCAAAGCATACACACTTCCGAGAGTCGAGCTTATGCACTGTCCCTCCCACATCCTGCCTGCAGGTACACCGCGCTCCTACCAGGCCTAGCCCCGATGCGTGACTGAAGTGTTGGGAGAGGTAAGTGGAAAGTCCCGGCCCACAAGACTAGTGCATCCAAGCTCAATCTAGCGGTTTCCTAGTATTTCCTGTGTGAGCCAGGTGCTACATCCTAAGTGCCATACGAGAGAAGCTAGCTGGACGTCTAGTCCCAAGGCAAATTACTTCTGAGAGTTGAGCTAACCCTCAGTCCCTCACAGTTGCACACTGCCTGCAGAATGAGTTTCGAACAGCAGCACCACAGCCGTTTCTCAGAGGCTTGTGAGACACAAGTGGAATCAGCAGACCTGGAGGGTGTCTCCAGCTGCAGTGGAGTGGTATTCTGGGTACCTCCTGGCTTAGAGTACTGCTACGTTCTCAGTGCCCTAAGAACGCAGCTAGTTGAAAGCGGGGCTGTAGGCATGCTTCCGTGTGCGAGCTGAGGTCAGGGCAGGACCTTCCCGCATCCTGCCTGGAGACATAGGTCCCAGCATCCTTTTGCAAGGCGTCGGAAGAGGTTGTGTGAAAAGCATGTGGAAGTGACAGGATTCTCCTCAAGTGTATCTGATCTCAATACAGACATTGCAAACATCCTTGTTCAATGAGAGTGTAGCTCGGTCCTAGCACCCACCAATGAGTGTCTTCCAGACATCTGGCTGCAAAGCATACACACTTCCGAGAGTCGAGCTTATGCACTGTCCCTCCCACATCCTGCCTGCAGGTACACCGCGCTCCTACCAGGCCTAGCCCCGATGCGTGACTGAAGTGTTGGGAGAGGTAAGTGGAAAGTCCCCGCCAACAAGACTAGGGCATCCAAGCTCAATCTAGCGGTTTCCTAGTATTTCCTGTGTGAGCCAGGTGCTACATCCTAAGTGCCATACGAGAGAAGCTAGCTGGACGTCTAGTCCCAAGGCAAATTACTTCTGAGAGTTGAGCTAACCCTCAGTCCCTCACAGTTGCACACTGCCTGCAGAATGAGTTTCGAACAGCAGCACCACAGCCGTTTCTCAGAGGCTTGTGAGACACAAGTGGAATCAGCAGACCTGGAGGGTGTCTCCAGCTGCAGTGGAGTGTTATTCTGGGTACCTCCTGGCTGAGAGTACTGCTACGTTCTCAGTGCCCTAAGAACGCAGCTAGTTGAAAGCGGGGCTGTAGGCATGCTTCCGTGTGCGAGCTGAGGTCAGGGCAGGACCTTCCCGCACCCTGCCTGGAGACATAGGTCCCAGCATCCTTTTGCAAGGCGTCGGAAGAGGTTGTGTGAAAAGCATATGGAAGTGATAGGACTCTGCTCAAGTGAATTTGAGTCCAATACAGACATTGCAAACGTCCTTGTTCAATGAGAGTGTAGCTCGGTCCTAGCACCCATCAATAAGTGTCTTCCATCATCTGCGTGCAAAGCATACACACTTCCGAGAGTCGAGCTTATGGACTGTCCCTCCCACATCCTGCCTGCAGGTACACTGCGCTCCTAACAGGCCTAGCCGCGATGCGTGCCTGAAGTGTTGTGAAAGGTAAGTGGAAAGTCCCGGCCCACAAGACTAGTGCATCCAAGCTCAATCTAGCGGTTTCCCAGTATTTCCTGTGTGAGCCAGGTGCTACATCCTAAGTGCCATACGAGAGAAGCTAGCTGAACGCCTTGTCCAAAAGCAACTTACTTCGGAGAGGTGACCTCACCCTCAGTCCCTCACAGTTGCCCACTGCCTGCAGAAAGAGTTTCGAACATCTGCACCAGAGCAGTTTGTCAGAGGCTTGTGAGACGCAAGTGGAATAAGCCGACCTGGAGGGTGTCTCCAGCTGCAGTGGAGTGGTATTCTGGGTACCTCCTGGCTTAGAGTACTGCTACGTTCTCAGTGCCCTAAGAACGCAGCTAGTTGAAAGCGGGGCTGTAGGCATGCTTCCGTGTGCGAGCTGAGGTCAGGGCAGGACCTTCCCGCACCCTGCCTGGAGACATAGGTCCCAGCATCCTTTTGCAAGGCGTCGGAAGAGGTTGTGTGAAAAGCATGTGGAAGTGACAGGATTCTCCTCAAGTGTATCTGATCTCAATACAGACATTGCAAACGTCCTTGTTCAATGAGAGTGTAGCTCGGTCCTAGCACCCACCAATAAGTGTCTTCCAGACATCTGGCTGCAAAGCATACACACTTCCGAGAGTCGAGCTTATGCACTGTCCCTCCCACATCCTGCCTGCAGGTACACCGCGCTCCTACCAGGCCTAGCCCCGATGCGTGACTGAAGTGTTGGGAGAGGTAAGTGGAAAGTCCCGGCCCACAAGACTAGTGCATCCAAGCTCAATCTAGCGGTTTCCTAGTATTTCCTGTGTGAGCCAGGTGCTACATCCTAAGTGCCATACGAGAGAAGCTAGCTGGACGTCTAGTCCCAAGGCAAACTACTTCTGAGAGTTGAGCTCACCCTCAGTCCCTCACAGTTGCACACTGCCTGCAGATTGAGTTTCGAACAGCAGCACCACAGCCGTTTCTCAGAGGCTTGTGAGACACAAGTGGAATCAGCAGACCTGGAGGGTGTCTCCAGCTGTAGTGGAGTGGTATTCTGGGTACCTCCTGGCTGAGAGTACTGCTACGTTCTCAGTGCCCTAAGAACGCAGCTAGTGGAAAGCCGGCTTCCAGGCATGCTTCCTTGTGCGAGCTGAGGTCAGGGCAGGACCCTCCCACATCCTGACTGCCCGTAGACCTAGGTCCCAGCATCCTAATGTTAGGCGCCGGAAGAGGTTGTGTGAAAAGCATATGGAAGTGATAGAACTCTGCTCAAGTGAATTTGAGTCCAATACGGACAGTGCAAACGTCCTTGTTCAATGAGAGTGTAGCTCGGTCCTAGCACCCATCAATAAGTGTCTTCCATCATCTGCGTGCAAAGCATACACAATTCCCGAGAGTAGAGCTTATGGACTGTCCCTCCCACATCCTGCCTGCAGGTACACTGCGCTCCTAACAGGCCTAGCCCCGATGCGTGCCTGAAGTGTTGTGAAAGGTAAGTGGAAAGTCCCGGCCCACAAGACTAGTGCATCCAAGCTCAATCTAGCGGTTTCCTAGTATTTCCTGTGTGAGCCAGGTGCTACATCCTAAGTGCCATACGAGAGAAGCTAGCTGAACGCCTTGTCCAAAAGCAACTTACTTCGGAGAGGTGACCTCACCCTCAGTCCCTCACAGTTGCCCACTGCCTGCAGAAAGAGTTTCGAACATCTGCACCAGAGCAGTTTGTCAGAGGCTTGTGAGACGCAAGTGGAATAAGCCGACCTGGAGGGTGTCTCCAGCTGCAGTGGAGTGGTATTCTGGGTACCTCCTGGCTTAGAGTACTGCTACGTTCTCAGTGCCCTAAGAACGCAGCTAGTTGAAAGCGGGGCTGTAGGCATGCTTCCGTGTGCGAGCTGAGGTCAGGGCAGGACCTTCCCGCACCCTGCCTGGAGACATAGGTCCCAGCATCCTTTTGCAAGGCGTCGGAAGAGGTTGTGTGAAAAGCATGTGGAAGTGACAGGATTCTCCTCAAGTGTATCTGATCTCAATACAGACATTGCAAACGTCCTTGTTCAATGAGAGTGTAGCTCGGTCCTAGCACCCACCAATAAGTGTCTTCCAGACATCTGGCTGCAAAGCATACACACTTCCGAGAGTCGAGCTTATGCACTGTCCCTCCCACATCCTGCCTGCAGGTACACCGCGCTCCTACCAGGCCTAGCCCCGATGCGTGACTGAAGTGTTGGGAGAGGTAAGTGGAAAGTCCCGGCCCACAAGACTAGTGCATCCAAGCTCAATCTAGCGGTTTCCTAGTATTTCCTGTGTGAGCCAGGTGCTACATCCTAAGTGCCATACGAGAGAAGCTAGCTGGACGTCTAGTCCCAAGGCAAACTACTTCTGAGAGTTGAGCTCACCCTCAGTCCCTCACAGTTGCACACTGCCTGCAGATTGAGTTTCGAACAGCAGCACCACAGCCGTTTCTCAGAGGCTTGTGAGACACAAGTGGAATCAGCAGACCTGGAGGGTGTCTCCAGCTGTAGTGGAGTGGTATTCTGGGTACCTCCTGGCTGAGAGTACTGCTACGTTCTCAGTGCCCTAAGAACGCAGCTAGTGGAAAGCCGGCTTCCAGGCATGCTTCCTTGTGCGAGCTGAGGTCAGGGCAGGACCCTCCCACATCCTGACTGCCCGTAGACCTAGGTCCCAGCATCCTAATGTTAGGCGCCGGAAGAGGTTGTGTGAAAAGCATATGGAAGTGATAGAACTCTGCTCAAGTGAATTTGAGTCCAATACGGACAGTGCAAACGTCCTTGTTCAATGAGAGTGTAGCTCGGTCCTAGCACCCATCAATAAGTGTCTTCCATCATCTGCGTGCAAAGCATACACAATTCCCGAGAGTAGAGCTTATGGACTGTCCCTCCCACATCCTGCCTGCAGGTACACTGCGCTCCTAACAGGCCTAGCCCCGATGCGTGCCTGAAGTGTTGTGAAAGGTAAGTGGAAAGTCCCGGCCCACAAGACTAGTGCATCCAAGCTCAATCTAGCGGTTTCCTAGTATTTCCTGTGTGAGCCAGGTGCTACATCCTAAGTGCCATACGAGAGAAGCTAGCTGAACGCCTTGTCCAAAAGCAACTTACTTCGGAGAGGTGACCTCACCCTCAGTCCCTCACAGTTGCCCACTGCCTGCAGAAAGAGTTTCGAACATCTGCACCAGAGCAGTTTGTCAGAGGCTTGTGAGACGCAAGTGGAATAAGCCGACCTGGAGGGTGTCTCCAGCTGCAGTGGAGTGGTATTCTGGGTACCTCCTGGCTTAGAGTACTGCTACGTTCTCAGTGCCCTAAGAACGCAGCTAGTTGAAAGCGGGGCTGTAGGCATGCTTCCGTGTGTGAGCTGAGGTCAGGGCAGGACCTTCCCGCACCCTGCCTGGAGACATAGGTCCCAGCATCCTTTTGCAAGGCGTCGGAAGAGGTTGTGTGAAAAGCATGTGGAAGTGACAGGATTCTCCTCAAGTGTATCTGATCTCAATACAGACATTGCAAACGTCCTTGTTCAATGAGAGTGTAGCTCGGTCCTAGCACCCACCAATAAGTGTCTTCCAGACATCTGGCTGCAAAGCATACACACTTCCGAGAGTCGAGCTTATGCACTGTCCCTCCCACATCCTGCCTGCAGGTACACCGCGCTCCTACCAGGCCTAGCCCCGATGCGTGACTGAAGTGTTGGGAGAGGTAAGTGGAAAGTCCCGGCCCACAAGACTAGTGCATCCAAGCTCAATCTAGCGGTTTCCTAGTATTTCCTGTGTGAGCCAGGTGCTACATCCTAAGTGCCATACGAGAGAAGCTAGCTGGACGTCTAGTCCCAAGGCAAATTACTTCTGAGAGTTGAGCTAACCCTCAGTCCCTCACAGTTGCACACTGCCTGCAGAATGAGTTTCGAACAGCAGCACCACAGCCGTTTCTCAGAGGCTTGTGAGACACAAGTGGAATCAGCAGACCTGGAGGGTGTCTCCAGCTGCAGTGGAGTGGTATTCTGGGTACCTCCTGGCTGAGAGTACTGCTACGTTCTCAGTGCCCTAAGAACGCAGCTAGTTGAAAGCGGGGCTGTAGGCATGCTTCCGTGTGCGAGCTGAGGTCAGGGCAGGACCTTCCCGCACCCTGCCTGGAGACATAGGTCCCAGCATCCTTTTGCAAGGCGTCGGAAGAGGTTGTGTGAAAAGCATATGGAAGTGATAGGACTCTGCTCAAGTGAATTTGAGTCCAATACAGACATTGCAAACGTCCTTGTTCAATGAGAGTGTAGCTCGGTCCTAGCACCCATCAATAAGTGTCTTCCATCATCTGCGTGCAAAGCATACACACTTCCGAGAGTCGAGCTTATGGACTGTCCCTCCCACATCCTGCCTGCAGGTACACTGCGCTCCTAAGAGGCCTAGCCCCGATGCGTGCCTGAAGTGTTGGGAGAGGTAAGTGGAAAGTCCCGGCCCACCAGACTAGTGCATCCAAGCTCAATCTAGCGGTTTCCTAGTATTTCCTGTGTGAGCCAGGTGCTACATCCTAAGTGCCATACGAGAGAAGCTAGCTGAACGCCTTGTCCAAAAGCAACTTACTTCGGAGAGGTGACCTCACCCTCAGTCCCTCACAGTTGCCCACTGCCTGCAGAAAGAGTTTCGAACATCTGCACCAGAGCAGTTTGTCAGAGGCTTGTGAGACGCAAGTGGAATAAGCCGACCTGGAGGGTGTCTCCAGCTGCAGTGGAGTGGTATTCTGGGTACCTCCTGGCTTAGAGTACTGCTACGTTCTCAGTGCCCTAAGAACGCAGCTAGTTGAAAGCGGGGCTGTAGGCATGCTTCCGTGTGCGAGCTGAGGTCAGGGCAGGACCTTCCCGCACCCTGCCTGGAGACATAGGTCCCAGCATCCTTTTGCAAGGCGTCGGAAGAGGTTGTGTGAAAAGCATGTGGAAGTGACAGGATTCTCCTCAAGTGTATCTGATCTCAATACAGACATTGCAAACGTCCTTGTTCAATGAGAGTGTAGCTCGGTCCTAGCACCCACCAATAAGTGTCTTCCAGACATCTGGCTGCAAAGCATACACACTTCCGAGAGTCGAGCTTATGCACTGTCCCTCCCACATCCTGCCTGCAGGTACACCGCGCTCCTACCAGGCCTAGCCCCGATGCGTGACTGAAGTGTTGGGAGAGGTAAGTGGAAAGTCCCGGCCCACAAGACTAGTGCATCCAAGCTCAATCTAGCGGTTTCCTAGTATTTCCTGTGTGAGCCAGGTGCTACATCCTAAGTGCCATACGAGAGAAGCTAGCTGGACGTCTAGTCCCAAGGCAAACTACTTCTGAGAGTTGAGCTCACCCTCAGTCCCTCACAGTTGCACACTGCCTGCAGATTGAGTTTCGAACAGCAGCACCACAGCCGTTTCTCAGAGGCTTGTGAGACACAAGTGGAATCAGCAGACCTGGAGGGTGTCTCCAGCTGTAGTGGAGTGGTATTCTGGGTACCTCCTGGCTGAGAGTACTGCTACGTTCTCAGTGCCCTAAGAACGCAGCTAGTGGAAAGCCGGCTTCCAGGCATGCTTCCTTGTGCGAGCTGAGGTCAGGGCAGGACCCTCCCACATCCTGACTGCCCGTAGACCTAGGTCCCAGCATCCTAATGTTAGGCGCCGGAAGAGGTTGTGTGAAAAGCATATGGAAGTGATAGAACTCTGCTCAAGTGAATTTGAGTCCAATACGGACAGTGCAAACGTCCTTGTTCAATGAGAGTGTAGCTCGGTCCTAGCACCCATCAATAAGTGTCTTCCATCATCTGCGTGCAAAGCATACACAATTCCCGAGAGTAGAGCTTATGGACTGTCCCTCCCACATCCTGCCTGCAGGTACACTGCGCTCCTAACAGGCCTAGCCCCGATGCGTGCCTGAAGTGTTGTGAAAGGTAAGTGGAAAGTCCCGGCCCACAAGACTAGTGCATCCAAGCTCAATCTAGCGGTTTCCTAGTATTTCCTGTGTGAGCCAGGTGCTACATCCTAAGTGCCATACGAGAGAAGCTAGCTGAACGCCTTGTCCAAAAGCAACTTACTTCGGAGAGGTGACCTCACCCTCAGTCCCTCACAGTTGCCCACTGCCTGCAGAAAGAGTTTCGAACATCTGCACCAGAGCAGTTTGTCAGAGGCTTGTGAGACGCAAGTGGAATAAGCCGACCTGGAGGGTGTCTCCAGCTGCAGTGGAGTGGTATTCTGGGTACCTCCTGGCTTAGAGTACTGCTACGTTCTCAGTGCCCTAAGAACGCAGCTAGTTGAAAGCGGGGCTGTAGGCATGCTTCCGTGTGCGAGCTGAGGTCAGGGCAGGACCTTCCCGCACCCTGCCTGGAGACATAGGTCCCAGCATCCTTTTGCAAGGCGTCGGAAGAGGTTGTGTGAAAAGCATGTGGAAGTGACAGGATTCTCCTCAAGTGTATCTGATCTCAATACAGACATTGCAAACGTCCTTGTTCAATGAGAGTGTAGCTCGGTCCTAGCACCCACCAATAAGTGTCTTCCAGACATCTGGCTGCAAAGCATACACACTTCCGAGAGTCGAGCTTATGCACTGTCCCTCCCACATCCTGCCTGCAGGTACACCGCGCTCCTACCAGGCCTAGCCCCGATGCGTGACTGAAGTGTTGGGAGAGGTAAGTGGAAAGTCCCGGCCCACAAGACTAGTGCATCCAAGCTCAATCTAGCGGTTTCCTAGTATTTCCTGTGTGAGCCAGGTGCTACATCCTAAGTGCCATACGAGAGAAGCTAGCTGGACTTCTAGTCCCAAGGCAAACTACTTCTGAGAGTTGAGCTCACCCTCAGTCCCTCACAGTTGCACACTGCCTGCAGATTGAGTTTCGAACAGCAGCACCACAGCCGTTTCTCAGAGGCTTGTGAGACACAAGTGGAATCAGCAGACCTGGAGGGTGTCTCCAGCTGTAGTGGAGTGGTATTCTGGGTACCTCCTGGCTGAGAGTACTGCTACGTTCTCAGTGCCCTAAGAACGCAGCTAGTGGAAAGCCGGCTTCCAGGCATGCTTCCTTGTGCGAGCTGAGGTCAGGGCAGGACCCTCCCACATCCTGACTGCCCGTAGACCTAGGTCCCAGCATCCTAATGTTAGGCGCCGGAAGAGGTTGTGTGAAAAGCATATGGAAGTGATAGAACTCTGCTCAAGTGAATTTGAGTCCAATACGGACAGTGCAAACGTCCTTGTTCAATGAGAGTGTAGCTCGGTCCTAGCACCCATCAATAAGTGTCTTCCATCATCTGCGTGCAAAGCATACACAATTCCCGAGAGTAGAGCTTATGGACTGTCCCTCCCACATCCTGCCTGCAGGTACACCGCGCTCCTAACAGGCCTAGCCCCGATGCGTCACGGAAGTGTTGGGGGAGGTAAGTGGAAAGTCCCGGCCCACAAGACTAGTGCATCCAAGCTCAATCTAGCGGTTTCCTAGTATTTCCTGTGTGAGCCAGGTGCTACATCCTAAGTGCCATACGAGACAAGCTAGCTGAACGCCTTGTCCAAAAGCAACTTACTTCGGAGAGGTGACCTCACCCTCAGTCCCTCACAGTTGCACACTGCCTGCAGAAAGAGTTTCGAACATCTGCACCAGAGCAGTTTGTCAGAGGCTTGTGAGACGCAAGTGGAATAAGCCGACCTGGAGGGTGTCTCCAGCTGCAGTGGAGTGGTATTCTGGGTACCTCCTGGCTGAGAGTACTGCTACGTTCTCAGTGCCCTAAGAACGCAGCTAGTTGAAAGCGGGGCTGTAGGCATGCTTCCGTGTGCGAGCTGAGGTCAGGGCAGGACCTTCCCGCACCCTGCCTGGAGACATAGGTCCCAGCATCCTTTTGCAAGGCGTCGGAAGAGGTTGTGTGAAAAGCATGTGGAAGTGACAGGATTCTCCTCAAGTGTATCTGATCTCAATACAGACATTGCAAACATCCTTGTTCAATGAGAGTGTAGCTCGGTCCTAGCACCCACCAATAAGTGTCTTCCAGACATCTGGCTGCAAAGCATACACACTTCCGAGAGTCGAGCTTATGCACTGTCCCTCCCACATCCTGCCTGCAGGTACACCGCGCTCCTACCAGGCCTAGCCCCGATGCGTGACTGAAGTGTTGGGAGAGGTAAGTGGAAAGTCCCCGCCCACAAGACTAGGGCATCCAAGCTCAATCTAGCGGTTTCCTAGTATTTCCTGTGTGAGCCAGGTGCTACATCCTAAGTGCCATACGAGAGAAGCTAGCTGGACGTCTAGTCCCAAGGCAAATTACTTCTGAGAGTTGAGCTAACCCTCAGTCCCTCACAGTTGCACACTGCCTGCAGAATGAGTTTCGAACAGCAGCACCACAGCCGTTTCTCAGAGGCTTGTGAGACACAAGTGGAATCAGCAGACCTGGAGGGTGTCTCCAGCTGCAGTGGAGTGTTATTCTGGGTACCTCCTGGCTGAGAGTACTGCTACGTTCTCAGTGCCCTAAGAACGCAGCTAGTTGAAAGCGGGGCTGTAGGCATGCTTCCGTGTGCGAGCTGAGGTCAGGGCAGGACCTTCCCGCACCCTGCCTGGAGACATAGGTCCCAGCATCCTTTTGCAAGGCGTCGGAAGAGGTTGTGTGAAAAGCATATGGAAGTGATAGGACTCTGCTCAAGTGAATTTGAGTCCAATACAGACATTGCAAACGTCCTTGTTCAATGAGAGTGTAGCTCGGTCCTAGCACCCATCAATAAGTGTCTTCCATCATCTGCGTGCAAAGCATACACACTTCCGAGAGTCGAGCTTATGGACTGTCCCTCCCACATCCTGCCTGCAGGTACACTGCGCTCCTAACAGGCCTAGCCCCGATGCGTGCCTGAAGTGTTGTGAAAGGTAAGTGGAAAGTCCCGGCCCACAAGACTAGTGCATCCAAGCTCAATCTAGCGGTTTCCTAGTATTTCCTGTGTGAGCCAGGTGCTACATCCTAAGTGCCATACGAGAGAAGCTAGCTGAACGCCTTGTCCAAAAGCAACTTACTTCGGAGAGGTGACCTCACCCTCAGTCCCTCACAGTTGCCCACTGCCTGCAGAAAGAGTTTCGAACATCTGCACCAGAGCAGTTTGTCAGAGGCTTGTGAGACGCAAGTGGAATAAGCCGACCTGGAGGGTGTCTCCAGCTGCAGTGGAGTGGTATTCTGGGTACCTCCTGGCTTAGAGTACTGCTACGTTCTCAGTGCCCTAAGAACGCAGCTAGTTGAAAGCGGGGCTGTAGGCATGCTTCCGTGTGCGAGCTGAGGTCAGGGCAGGACCTTCCCGCACCCTGCCTGGAGACATAGGTCCCAGCATCCTTTTGCAAGGCGTCGGAAGAGGTTGTGTGAAAAGCATGTGGAAGTGACAGGATTCTCCTCAAGTGTATCTGATCTCAATACAGACATTGCAAACGTCCTTGTTCAATGAGAGTGTAGCTCGGTCCTAGCACCCACCAATAAGTGTCTTCCAGACATCTGGCTGCAAAGCATACACACTTCCGAGAGTCGAGCTTATGCACTGTCCCTCCCACATCCTGCCTGCAGGTACACCGCGCTCCTACCAGGCCTAGCCCCGATGCGTGACTGAAGTGTTGGGAGAGGTAAGTGGAAAGTCCCGGCCCACAAGACTAGGGCATCCAAGCTCAATCTAGCGGTTTCCTAGTATTTCCTGTGTGAGCCAGGTGCTACATCCTAAGTGCCATACGAGAGAAGCTAGCTGAACGCCTTGTCCAAAAGCAACTTACTTCGGAGAGGTGACCTCACCCTCAGTCCCTCACAGTTGCCCACTGCCTGCAGAAAGAGTTTCGAACATCTGCACCAGAGCAGTTTGTCAGAGGCTTGTGAGACGCAAGTGGAATAAGCCGACCTGGAGGGTGTCTCCAGCTGCAGTGGAGTGGTATTCTGGGTACCTCCTGGCTTAGAGTACTGCTACGTTCTCAGTGCCCTAAGAACACAGCTAGTTGAAAGCGGGGTTGTAGGCATGCTTCCGTGTGCTAGCTGAGGTCAGGGCAGGACCTTCCCGCATCCTGCCTGGAGACATAGGTCCCAGCATCCTTTTGCAAGGCGTCGGAAGAGGTTGTGTGAAAAGCATGTGGAAGTGACAGGATTCTCCTCAAGTGTATCTGATCTCAATACAGACATTGCAAACATCCTTGTTCAATGAGAGTGTAGCTCGGTCCTAGCACCCACCAATAAGTGTCTTCCAGACATCTGGCTGCAAAGCATACACACTTCCGAGAGTCGAGCTTATGCACTGTCCCTCCCACATCCTGCCTGCAGGTACACCGCGCTCCTACCAGGCCTAGCCCCGATGCGTGACTGAAGTGTTGGGAGAGGTAAGTGGAAAGTCCCGGCCCACAAGACTAGGGCATCCAAGCTCAATCTAGCGGTTTCCTAGTATTTCCTGTGTGAGCCAGGTGCTACATCCTAAGTGCCATACGAGAGAAGCTAGCTGGACGTCTAGTCCCAAGGCAAATTACTTCTGAGAGTTGAGCTAACCCTCAGTCCCTCACAGTTGCACACTGCCTGCAGAATGAGTTTCGAACAGCAGCACCACAGCCGTTTCTCAGAGGCTTGTGAGACACAAGTGGAATCAGCAGACCTGGAGGGTGTCTCCAGCTGCAGTGGAGTGTTATTCTGGGTACCTCCTGGCTGAGAGTACTGCTACGTTCTCAGTGCCCTAAGAACGCAGCTAGTTGAAAGCGGGGCTGTAGGCATGCTTCCGTGTGCGAGCTGAGGTCAGGGCAGGACCTTCCCGCACCCTGCCTGGAGACATAGGTCCCAGCATCCTTTTGCAAGGCGTCGGAAGAGGTTGTGTGAAAAGCATATGGAAGTGATAGGACTCTGCTCAAGTGAATTTGAGTCCAATACGGACAGTGCAAACGTCCTTGTTCAATGAGAGTGTAGCTCGGTCCTAGCACCCATCAATAAGTGTCTTCCATCATCTGCGTGCAAAGCATACACAATTCCCGAGAGTAGAGCTTATGGACTGTCCCTCCCACATCCTGCCTGCAGGTACACCGCGCTCCTAACAGGCCTAGCCCCGATGCGTCACGGAAGTGTTGGGGGAGGTAAGTGGAAAGTCCCGGCCCACAAGACTAGTGCATCCAAGCTCAATCTAGCGGTTTCCTAGTATTTCCTGTGTGAGCCAGGTGCTACATCCTAAGTGCCATACGAGACAAGCTAGCTGAACGCCTTGTCCAAAAGCA
This sequence comes from Vulpes vulpes, assembly GCF_048418805.1. Classification (NCBI taxonomy): domain Eukaryota; kingdom Metazoa; phylum Chordata; class Mammalia; order Carnivora; family Canidae; genus Vulpes; species Vulpes vulpes. The sequence continues at coordinate 37,369,332 of NC_132789.1, read as the reverse complement.
ACTTACTTCGGAGAGGTGACCTCACCCTCAGTCCCTCACAGTTGCACACTGCCTGCAGAAAGAGTTTCGAACATCTGCACCAGAGCAGTTTGTCAGAGGCTTGTGAGACGCAAGTGGAATAAGCCGACCTGGAGGGTGTCTCCAGCTGCAGTGGAGTGGTATTCTGGGTACCTCCTGGCTGAGAGTACTGCTACGTTCTCAGTGCCCTAAGAACGCAGCTAGTTGAAAGCGGGGCTGTAGGCATGCTTCCGTGTGCGAGCTGAGGTCAGGGCAGGACCTTCCCGCACCCTGCCTGGAGACATAGGTCCCAGCATCCTTTTGCAAGGCGTCGGAAGAGGTTGTGTGAAAAGCATGTGGAAGTGACAGGATTCTCCTCAAGTGTATCTGATCTCAATACAGACATTGCAAACATCCTTGTTCAATGAGAGTGTAGCTCGGTCCTAGCACCCACCAATAAGTGTCTTCCAGACATCTGGCTGCAAAGCATACACACTTCCGAGAGTCGAGCTTATGCACTGTCCCTCCCACATCCTGCCTGCAGGTACACCGCGCTCCTACCAGGCCTAGCCCCGATGCGTGACTGAAGTGTTGGGAGAGGTAAGTGGAAAGTCCCCGCCCACAAGACTAGGGCATCCAAGCTCAATCTAGCGGTTTCCTAGTATTTCCTGTGTGAGCCAGGTGCTACATCCTAAGTGCCATACGAGAGAAGCTAGCTGGACGTCTAGTCCCAAGGCAAATTACTTCTGAGAGTTGAGCTAACCCTCAGTCCCTCACAGTTGCACACTGCCTGCAGAATGAGTTTCGAACAGCAGCACCACAGCCGTTTCTCAGAGGCTTGTGAGACACAAGTGGAATCAGCAGACCTGGAGGGTGTCTCCAGCTGCAGTGGAGTGTTATTCTGGGTACCTCCTGGCTGAGAGTACTGCTACGTTCTCAGTGCCCTAAGAACGCAGCTAGTTGAAAGCGGGGCTGTAGGCATGCTTCCGTGTGCGAGCTGAGGTCAGGGCAGGACCTTCCCGCACCCTGCCTGGAGACATAGGTCCCAGCATCCTTTTGCAAGGCGTCGGAAGAGGTTGTGTGAAAAGCATATGGAAGTGATAGGACTCTGCTCAAGTGAATTTGAGTCCAATACAGACATTGCAAACGTCCTTGTTCAATGAGAGTGTAGCTCGGTCCTAGCACCCATCAATAAGTGTCTTCCATCATCTGCGTGCAAAGCATACACACTTCCGAGAGTCGAGCTTATGGACTGTCCCTCCCACATCCTGCCTGCAGGTACACTGCGCTCCTAACAGGCCTAGCCCCGATGCGTGCCTGAAGTGTTGTGAAAGGTAAGTGGAAAGTCCCGGCCCACAAGACTAGTGCATCCAAGCTCAATCTAGCGGTTTCCTAGTATTTCCTGTGTGAGCCAGGTGCTACATCCTAAGTGCCATACGAGAGAAGCTAGCTGAACGCCTTGTCCAAAAGCAACTTACTTCGGAGAGGTGACCTCACCCTCAGTCCCTCACAGTTGCCCACTGCCTGCAGAAAGAGTTTCGAACATCTGCACCAGAGCAGTTTGTCAGAGGCTTGTGAGACGCAAGTGGAATAAGCCGACCTGGAGGGTGTCTCCAGCTGCAGTGGAGTGGTATTCTGGGTACCTCCTGGCTTAGAGTACTGCTACGTTCTCAGTGCCCTAAGAACGCAGCTAGTTGAAAGCGGGGCTGTAGGCATGCTTCCGTGTGCGAGCTGAGGTCAGGGCAGGACCTTCCCGCACCCTGCCTGGAGACATAGGTCCCAGCATCCTTTTGCAAGGCGTCGGAAGAGGTTGTGTGAAAAGCATGTGGAAGTGACAGGATTCTCCTCAAGTGTATCTGATCTCAATACAGACATTGCAAACGTCCTTGTTCAATGAGAGTGTAGCTCGGTCCTAGCACCCACCAATAAGTGTCTTCCAGACATCTGGCTGCAAAGCATACACACTTCCGAGAGTCGAGCTTATGCACTGTCCCTCCCACATCCTGCCTGCAGGTACACCGCGCTCCTACCAGGCCTAGCCCCGATGCGTGACTGAAGTGTTGGGAGAGGTAAGTGGAAAGTCCCGGCCCACAAGACTAGGGCATCCAAGCTCAATCTAGCGGTTTCCTAGTATTTCCTGTGTGAGCCAGGTGCTACATCCTAAGTGCCATACGAGAGAAGCTAGCTGAACGCCTTGTCCAAAAGCAACTTACTTCGGAGAGGTGACCTCACCCTCAGTCCCTCACAGTTGCCCACTGCCTGCAGAAAGAGTTTCGAACATCTGCACCAGAGCAGTTTGTCAGAGGCTTGTGAGACGCAAGTGGAATAAGCCGACCTGGAGGGTGTCTCCAGCTGCAGTGGAGTGGTATTCTGGGTACCTCCTGGCTTAGAGTACTGCTACGTTCTCAGTGCCCTAAGAACACAGCTAGTTGAAAGCGGGGTTGTAGGCATGCTTCCGTGTGCTAGCTGAGGTCAGGGCAGGACCTTCCCGCATCCTGCCTGGAGACATAGGTCCCAGCATCCTTTTGCAAGGCGTCGGAAGAGGTTGTGTGAAAAGCATGTGGAAGTGACAGGATTCTCCTCAAGTGTATCTGATCTCAATACAGACATTGCAAACATCCTTGTTCAATGAGAGTGTAGCTCGGTCCTAGCACCCACCAATAAGTGTCTTCCAGACATCTGGCTGCAAAGCATACACACTTCCGAGAGTCGAGCTTATGCACTGTCCCTCCCACATCCTGCCTGCAGGTACACCGCGCTCCTACCAGGCCTAGCCCCGATGCGTGACTGAAGTGTTGGGAGAGGTAAGTGGAAAGTCCCGGCCCACAAGACTAGGGCATCCAAGCTCAATCTAGCGGTTTCCTAGTATTTCCTGTGTGAGCCAGGTGCTACATCCTAAGTGCCATACGAGAGAAGCTAGCTGGACGTCTAGTCCCAAGGCAAATTACTTCTGAGAGTTGAGCTAACCCTCAGTCCCTCACAGTTGCACACTGCCTGCAGAATGAGTTTCGAACAGCAGCACCACAGCCGTTTCTCAGAGGCTTGTGAGACACAAGTGGAATCAGCAGACCTGGAGGGTGTCTCCAGCTGCAGTGGAGTGTTATTCTGGGTACCTCCTGGCTGAGAGTACTGCTACGTTCTCAGTGCCCTAAGAACGCAGCTAGTTGAAAGCGGGGCTGTAGGCATGCTTCCGTGTGCGAGCTGAGGTCAGGGCAGGACCTTCCCGCACCCTGCCTGGAGACATAGGTCCCAGCATCCTTTTGCAAGGCGTCGGAAGAGGTTGTGTGAAAAGCATATGGAAGTGATAGGACTCTGCTCAAGTGAATTTGAGTCCAATACAGACATTGCAAACGTCCTTGTTCAATGAGAGTGTAGCTCGGTCCTAGCACCCATCAATAAGTGTCTTCCATCATCTGCGTGCAAAGCATACACACTTCCGAGAGTCGAGCTTATGGACTGTCCCTCCCACATCCTGCCTGCAGGTACACTGCGCTCCTAAGAGGCCTAGCCCCGATGCGTGCCTGAAGTGTTGTGAAAGGTAAGTGGAAAGTCCCGGCCCACCAGACTAGTGCATCCAAGCTCAATCTAGCGGTTTCCTAGTATTTCCTGTGTGAGCCAGGTGCTACATCCTAAGTGCCATACGAGAGAAGCTAGCTGAACGCCTTGTCCAAAAGCAACTTACTTCGGAGAGGTGACCTCACCCTCAGTCCCTCACAGTTGCCCACTGCCTGCAGAAAGAGTTTCGAACATCTGCACCAGAGCAGTTTGTCAGAGGCTTGTGAGACGCAAGTGGAATAAGCCGACCTGGAGGGTGTCTCCAGCTGCAGTGGAGTGGTATTCTGGGTACCT